>NC_092053.1:22810387-23410387 GCF_003086295.3 Arachis hypogaea | reverse complement strand
CTCAAAGTAAGACGACGAATGAAGACCCGCCCACCGAGACCTGCTACCTCTGCTGTCGGCGATGACTTGCGCAGGGAAGGCGTGCTTCTGAGTACAAGAAGATGACGAGATAGAGAGTCTCGGGACCTGCTGCTTCTTCCGCGGCTGGGTGTGAGACGGTGAGAGTGAAGAAAGCTGACCAACTGGCGGCGACGACTGAACTTGAGGGAGAGAGTGGTGTGAGCGAGGTAAGAGAGCTTGACGAAGAGAGTGGCAAGAGTAAGACCCAGGGGAAGAGAGACGTTGAGGTTCTTTCAGATCGGGATGGGGTAGGAACGATTAAAAATTAATTTTTATGTTTTTTAAATCTTAAATTTGAGATAAAGAATAATAATTTTGTAAATAATAAATTATTAATAAATAAAGAATAAAAATAAAAATAAAAATTTTATGAGTTATTTAATTTTTTTAATGTATAGGATAATAAAATTTGAATTAATTTAAGTATAATACTAAAATTATTACGATATTATTATAACAATTAAGATAAAAAAATTATAAATATTTTTAAATTTGTTTATTTTTTTAATCTTATTTAATTTGAAGCGGATATAAAAAATTAAATTCAAAGAATTTTTTTCTCGTATAATTTTAATTGCTAAAATTTTTTTCTTTTAGTTTTATATTTAATATCTTAAATCATCTTTAGTTTTATTATTTTTTTAAATTTTTTAATTTTTATTTTTATTATTTTTTTACCATTCTCCATACACATATATATCATTATTTTTTTCATTAAGTATAAAAAAGATAGAAAAGAGTACTACATGTACTCAGTAGAATAAAGAAAAAGACAACAAGAATAGAAGTTATGTATAAAATAAAAAAGGTAACTGTAAGAACAAAGAAGAAAAATTAACTGATAATTATATTTTTGACCAATTTTTAAGATGCTAGTTATATTAATCAGAGACAATAATAGTTATACATGTATAAACAATGATAAGAGAAAATGATAGTGTTTAATATGATGAGATGATATAATAAAAATAAAAATTAATAATTTTTAAAAATAATAAAATTAAAAAAATGATTTCGATAAGATTTTTTATCTATTAGAATTATGGATGGAAATAAAGAATGATTTCGATGTAAATTTATTAATTTGCTTCTAATTAAACAAGATTGAGAAAATAAATAAATTTAATAATATTTATAAATAACTAATCTTTATATAATATTAGTAAGTGTTTATATTCATTTTATTACACATAATAACAACAAAATATTTTTTAATCTTGTTTTTCATTTAAATTTATTTATTTTATACAATTTACATGTTAATAACTGATGGTATTTTTTTATAATTTATTTTTAATTATTAAAACTAAATTTATAATTTTTAAATAAAAATATAAAATTAATTTCTTAAACTCAATAGAAAAGCGGCTGAACAGACATGTGAGCCGCTAGTTAAAATAGTAAGGGAATAAGGACTAACGTGTTTCCTCACAAATTAGTAGCAACATAAAATAAGTGAGAAAAGTTTATCAGTTGATAAGTGGTTGCTAATTCCTCACTAAATAAGCTATTGATTAGTGACTCAATTGCGATCAATTACTTCTAACATTTTCTTGGTTAGCTTTGGATTTGTTACGACTCTGCGACGGATTTCCAACGAGATTAGTGAGTAGTTTGCTACAAATTAGGTAGGATATTGCTTTTGCTTTGCAACAATATTGCCGTTGCCAAGTCACTCACTAAATTAAACTTGCGACAACTTAGCGACAAATATATTTCGCCCGCTAATCAGCGACTTGAAATCAGCGAATGAAGTGTGTCAGTTGTTAAACGGTCACAAATCTCTCACTACTTAGGTCCTAGGCACTCAATATCCGTATTTTCACTTTGGGGACTAATTAGCAAGGAACAATTTCCTAGCTGAATAATTTATCCGTTGCGACGAGTTAGCGACGACTATTTTTTGTCGCTATCCTAATTTTAAATTTTTACAATATTATGCGACAAATTAGCGAGAAACTAGTTGCTCGCTAAAAATAAAATTCTTAGTGACAAATTAGCTAGAAATTTGTCCATCGTAGAATGTATTTCAAGTCTTTGTGACGGATTAGCTAGTAACATTGTTCCTCACTAATTAGCCTTTTTCCCACAAAGTTTATTTAGCGACAAACTAGCGTGTGAACTGTTTCTCGCTAATTGTGTCTCAAAACACTTGCGACGGAATAGTGACAATAATATCCCTCGCTATTTTATTTTTATTCAATTGAACCCCTAAGTGACTGATTTCCTAGAACATTGTCACTCGCTAATTAATTTGTGACAAATTAGCGAGGAAATTTTTCCCGCTCTTTTTTTAGCCACAAAAGTCAATCTACGAGAAACAAACTTACTCGTAAATCTCTTGCTAATCAGTCGCTTTTCTCAAGTTCGGGTATTTTGTGACCGCTCATTAATTTTGTCGTTAGTGCGTCACTAATTCCTCGCAAGTTAGTGACGGATTAGTGACAAAAAATATTTCTCGCAAAAATTCGTCGCTAATTTGTCAAATTCTTGTAGTGAGTAGGCACTAATGTTTCTTGGGATATTATTGGAGTTCATTTGACCTCTCATGATCAATGTAGGCGGATACAGTGTGAGGCTCTTCAACCTATTATTGAAGCATTTCAAGGACGAGTGATAATCATGGGTGATTTTAATGCTATTTCTAACCAGAAAGAAAAGGTGGGCAGGGGAGTGAAGTCAGCAGCTTCTATCGAAGCCTTTAATTCGTTTATTGATGACAGCTCTCTAATGGATATTGGAATGGTAGGCAGACCATTTACATGGTCAAATCGGAGGTCTAGTCTAGATTTAATTCAGTAACGGCTTGACCGTGTGCTGGTTGGTTCTTAGTGGCAGCAACTATTTCCTAATATTATTGTTCTTCGGCTTTCTGAATCAAGTTCTGATCATGCTCCTCTTCTCACTGATTTAAGTCCGAAAACAGAGAGAACTAAATGGCAATTTAAATTTCAAGAACGGTGGTGTTCTAATCATGAGGTAAGACAGATTGTGAATGAGACATGGAGGGAGAGAATAGAAGGCAGCCCCATGTTTATTTTATTTCAAAAATTGAAGAAGTGTCGACACAGTCTTGTCTTATGGCATCAATCTAATAGAACAAACTCTAAAGAGAAAATTGATTCTCTTCAATCTCAATTAGAGGAGCTTCAGGCAGCAGGGGTCCATGGAGGTAATATCATCTCAGATTTAGAAAGCAAACTAGAAGAGGCTCTCCATAATGAAGAATTATATTGGAAGGAGAAGTCTAGGGTCAAATGGCTTTAGGCAGGAGATCAAAATACTAGTTACTTTCACCAGAAATTTCGTAACCGCACTCCTCAGAATAAAATACGGCACTTGACCGGAAACCATGGCAAATTACTTTCTTCAAATGCTGATATAGCGGCAGTGGCTGAATCTTATTTTAGACATATTTTTTCCTCCTCTTATCACAATGATCCAAGCCCACTATTCATTGACTTCGAGCCTAAGGTTACAGCTTCCATGAACTGAAGGCTTAGACGTCCGGTTACTATAGAGGAAGTCAAAAGGGCTACTTTCAGGGTTCAACCTCAAAGTGCCCCAAGAGATTATGGGATAACAGCTAAATTCTTTCAACATTACTGGGACATCGTCAGTGGTGATGTGTTTCGGGCAGTTAACGGGTTCTTTACGAGAGGTCGCATATTGAAAAGTTTCAACCACACACAAATTTGTCTGATCCCAAAAGTCCCAGATGCTAAAGATATGTCCCGGGTGAGACCAATTAGCCTTTCTTCTATAGTTTATAAAATTATTTCTAAAGTCATAGTTCACAGACTTTAAGGAATGATGCATAAACTTATTAGCCCTTCTCAGAGTGCTTTTATTAAAGGCCGAATGATCTCTGATAATATCTTAATTGCCCATGAATGTATGCATTACCTCAAGAACAAAAAACAAGGTTTGGAACATGATATGGCCCTCAAATTGGATATGAGTAAGGCCTATGACAGAGTAGAGTGGAACTTTTGTGGTTTATGTTGGAGAAAATAGGATTTGATCCCCTTTGGATTATTTGGATTCGTGAACTAGTGACGACTATTTCTTATTCTGTGATTGTGGAAGGACATCCCTATAGTTTTTTCAAACACAAAGAGGTCTCTGCCAAGGAGATCCTCTTTCTCCCTATCTTTTCTTATTTTATGCAGAATGTCTCTCTTTCTTGCTACATAAAGTAGAACAAAACAGTCTCATTGAGGGCATTCAGATTAATAGGCGTTGTCCTAAGGTCAATCATCTTTTATTTGCAGACGACTCTATTCTTTTTTGTAAGGCTAATTCAACTCTTTGTGGAATTATCCTTGATTTATTAATTACGTACGAGTGCTTCAACAGTTAGAAAGTTAATCTTGGTAAGTCTGCAGTTTTTTTCAGTCATAACACTCTTCTGACTCTCGCGCTCGTCTAACTGCCTCCTTAAACATTTCATAAATAGGAGCTCAAGATAAATATCTTGAGCTACCATCTGTTGTTAATAGATCAAAGAGAGCCACTTTTAACATGGTTAACGAGAAGGTACAGAAAAGAATTCAAGGTTGGAAGCGTAACCTATTGTCTGCTGGGGGAAGATTAGTTTTATTAAAGGCAATTGGGGAGGCCATTCCGATTTACACTCTCTCCTGCTTCAGATTACTGGTGCACGAAATTGTGATCATCAATGGCGCCAACAACTTGGTATGCACAATTGTAATCTCAACTCTTTATCACAACTTCGCACAACTAACCAGCAAGTGCACTGGGTCGTCCAAGTAATAAACCTTACGTGAGTAAGGGTCGATCCCACGGAGATTGTCGGCTTGAAGCAAGCTATGGTCACCTTGCAAATCTCAGTCAGGCGGATTCAAATGGTTATGGAGATTTTATAATTAAAAGATAAATAAAACATAAAATAAAGATAGAGGTACTTATGTAATTCATTGGTGAGAATTTCAGATAAGCGTATAGAGATGCTTTTGTTCCTCCTGAACCTCTGCTTTCCTGCTGTCTTCATCCAATCATTCATACTCCTTTCTATGGCAAGCTGTATGTTAGGCATCACCGTTGTCAATGGCTACATCCTGTCCTCTCAGTGAAAATGGTCCAATGCACTGTCACTGCATGGCTAATCATCTGTCGGTTCTCAATCATACTGGAATAGGATTTACTATCCTTTTGCGTCTGTCACTACGCCCAGCACTCGCGAGTTTGAAGCTCGTCACAGCCATTCCTTCCTAGATCCTACTCGGAATACCACAGACAAGGTTTAGACTTTCCGGATCTCATGAATAGCCGTCCATGGGTTCTAACTTATACCACGAAGACTCTGATTAAGGAATCTCAGAGATACTCATTCAATCTAAGGTAGAACGGAAGTGGTTGTTAGGCACGCGTTCATAGGGAATGATGATGAGTGTCACGATCATCACATTCATATTGAGGTGCGAATGAATATCTTAGAATAAGAATAAGCTTGAATTGAATAGAAAAACAATAGTACTTTGTATTAATTCATGAGGAACAGCAGAGCTCCATACCTTAATCTATGGTGTGTAGAAACTCTACCGTTGAAAATACATAAGAACAAGGTCTAAGCATGGCCGAGAGGCCAGCCCTCCTAAACGTGATCAAAGGATCCGAAAATGAACTAAAGATCATAAGATCATAAGATGTCTAATACAATAGTATAAGGTCCTATTTATATCAGACTAGTTACTAGGTTTACAGAAAATAGTAAATGGTGCAGAAATCCACTTCCAGGGCCCACTTGGTGTGTGCTTGGGTTGAGCATTGAAGCTTTCATGTGTAGAGGTCTTCCTTGGAGTTGAACGCCAGTTTGTAACCTGTTTCTGGTATTTAACTCCACTTTGCAACCTGTTTCTGGCGTTTGACTCCAGAATAGGGCAGGGAGCTGGCGTTGAACGCCAGTTTGCGTCATCTAAACTCGGGCAAAGATGGACTATTATATATTTCTGGAAAGCCCTGGATGTCTACTTTCCAACTCAATTGAGAGCGCGCCATTTGAAGTTCTGTAGCTCCAGAAAATCCATTTCGAGTGCAGGGAGGTCAGAATCCAACAGCATCTGCAGTCCTTTGTTAGCCTCTGAATCTGATTTTTGCTCAGGTCTCTCAATTTCAGCCAGAAAATACCTGAAATCACAGAAAAATACACAAACTCATAGTAAAGTCTAGAAATGTGATTTTTAATTAAAAACTAATAAAAATATAATAAAAACTAACTAAATCATACTAAAAACATACTAAAAACAATGCCAAAAAGCGTATCAATTATCCGCTAATCACAACACCAAACTTAAATTGTTGCTTGTCCCCAAGCAACTGAAAATCAAATAGGATAAAAAGAAGAGAATATACTATAAATTCCAAAATATCAATGAAACTTAGCTCCAATCAGATGAGCGGGACTAGTAGATTTTTGCCTCTTGAATAGTTTTGGCATCTCACTTTATCCATTGAAGTTCAGAATGATTGACATCTATAGGAACTCAGAGTTCAGATAGTGTTATTGATTCTCCTAGTTCAGTATGTTGATTCTTGAACACAGCTACTTTATGAGTCTTGGCCGTGGCCCTAAGCACTTTGTTTTCCAGTATTACCACCGGATACATAAATGCCACAGACACATAACTGGGTGAACCTTTTCAGATTGTGACTCAACTTTGCTAAAGTCCCCAATTAGAGGTGTCCAGGCTTCTTAAGCACACTCTTATTTTTGCTTTGGACCTCGACTTTAACCGCTCAGTCTCAAGTTTTCACTTGACACCTACACACCACAAGCACATGGTTAGGGACAGCTTGGTTTAGCCGCTTAGGCCAAGATCTTATTCCTTTAGGCCCTCCTATCCACTGATGCTCAAAACCTTAGATCCTTTTTATTACCCTTGCCTTTTGGTTTTAAGGGCTACTGGCTTTTTCTGCTTGCTTTTCTTTTTCTTTCTTTCTCTTTTTTTTTTCTTTTTTTTTCTGCAAGCTTTTGTATTCACTGCTTTTTCTTGTTTCAAGAATCATTTTTATGATTTTTCAGATCATCAAATAACATTTCTCCTTTTTCTTTATTCTTCAAGAGCCAACATATTTAACATTCTTAAACATCAAATTCAAAAGACATATGCACTGTTCAAGCATTCATTCAGAAAACAAAAAGTATTGTCGCCACATCAAAATAATTAAACTAGTTTCAAGGATGAATTCGAAACCATGTACTTCTTGTTCTTTTGTAATTAAAACAGTTTTCATTTAAGAGAGGTGATGGATTCATAGGACATTCACAACTTTAAGGCATAGATACTTAAACACTAATGATCATGTAATAAAGACACAAACATAAATAAAACATAAGGCTCAAAAACCGAAAAACAGGTAAATAAGAGCAAGGAGAATAAGGAATGGCTCCACCTTAGTGAGGGTGGCGTCTTCCTCTTCTTGAAGAACCAATGGTGCTTTTGAGCTCCTCTATGTCTCTTCCTTGTCTTTGTTGCTCCTCCCTCATAGCTCTTTGATCTTCTCTAATTTCATGGAGGATGATGGAGTGCTCTTGATGCTCCATCCTTAGTTGTCCCATGTTGGAACTTAATTCTCCTAGGGAGGTGTTAATTTGCTCCCAAAAATTCTTTGGAGGAAAGTGCATCTGAGGTATCTCAGGAATTTCATGGTGAGGAATTTCCTCATGCTCTTGTTGAGGTCCATGATCTCTTATTTGCTCCATCCTTTTCTTAGTGATGGGCTTGTCCTCATCAATGAGGATATCTCCCTCTATGTCAATCCCAGCCGAATTGCATAGAAGGCAGATGAGGTGAGGAAAGGCTAATCTTGCCAAAGTGGAGGAATTGTCAGCCACCTTGTAGTATAATCTCATAAACCTCCACTTCCTCCCCAATCATGATACTATGGATCATGATGGCCCGGTCTACAGTAACTTCAGACCGGTTGCTAGGGGGAATGATTGAGCATTGAATGAACTCCAACCATCCTCTAGCTACAGGCTTAAGGTCCAGACTTCTCAGTTGGACTGGTTTGCCTTTTGAGTCAATCTTCCATTGAGCTCCTTCCACACATATGTCCATGAAGACTTGGTCCAACCTTTGATCAAATTTGACCCTTCTTGTGTAGGGGCGTGCGTTTTCTTCCATCATTGGCAAGTTGAACGCCAGCCTTACATTTTCCGGACTGAAATCTAAGTATTTCCTCCGAACCATTGTAAGCCAATGCTTTGGATTCGGGTTCACATTTTGATCATGGTTCCTAGTGATCCATGCGTTTGCATAGAACTCTTGAATCATTAGGATCCCGACTTGTTGAATGGGTTTAGTGAGGATTGACGTTAGGATTTTTGCCAGTAAAGAATGTCGTAAAAACAGTCGCGTTGTAGATATAGTCTCTAAACCAACAAAAATCCCTTCGTACAAACGTTTTGGTTGTCACAAGTAACAAAACCCTTTAAAAATTGTTAACCGAGTATTCAAACCTCGGGTCGTCTTCTCAAGGAACTGCGAGGGAGTATGTTCTTATTATTGGCTATAAAGATTGTAATCGGGGTTTAGAAGATGAGAAGCAAGTAATTTAAATGACAAGTAAAGTAAATGGCAATTAAAATAAATAAATACTGTAAAGCAGACTTTTGGCAAGGTAAGAGAAATTGGAGGTCCAACGTAGTTATCTCTCCCAACTATAATGAAAGTTGAATCTAAACTCCACTTGGTCAACCTTTACTGAAGCAAAGGAGAGTCAAGGGACTAATTAAATTGACCTTTGAATCCTATTTATTTCCTAAGAAAAGGTTGGGATTACTTAAGTTCAGCTCAATTAGCAAGATAACGATTATCAATTATGTTGAGTTTAATAACTGTTGAGTTACTGAATTCTTAACCAGAACCAAAAAGGGGAAAAAGTAAAATTGATAGAATAATAAAAATATCCTTAGATGGGAAGCAATGGTAACTTAAATCAAAGAGAACAATCATAAACTGAAAATACCTCAATTATCATTAATTCAAATAACAGTCTGTAACATGGAAGAATTCATAGATCCAATTATAAAGGTAAATAGCCAACTCAGATATTGAAATAAATAAATAAAGTGAAAGGGAAGTTTAAAACAAAGAAATATAAAACCTGGATTGAGAGTCACTCTTAAAATAAGAAGAAATCCTAAATCCTAAGAGAGAGAGAGAGAGAAGATCTCCCTCTCAACTAAATCTAAATCATTGAAAAGTAAAAATATGTGAGCCCTCTTTGAATGGGTGCATTCCCACACTTTATAACCTCTGGTATATGCTGTCTGTACTTGGATCTGGGCCAAAAAGGGCTTCAGAAATCGCTGGGGGCGCATTCTGTAAATTCTGATACGTGGCCTCTGTCACACGTCCGCGTGGGTCACGCGGTCGCGTCATTCGGAGCTTTTCCTTGCCACGCGGTCGTGTCAGTCATGCGGCCGCGTCGCTGCTGATTCGTCCTTCGGACGCGATCGCGTCATCCATGCGATCACGTGGATACCAGTTTCCTTAAAGCTCCGTTTTGCTTTCTCCTTCCTATTTTGTATGCTTCCTTTTCCATCCTTTAAGTCATTCTGCCTTAGAAAATCTGAAACTACTCAACACACTAATCACGGCATCGAATGGAAATAAAGGTAATTAAAATAATTAATTTTTTAAAGCTTAGGAAACATGTTTTTCACAATATGACATAATAAGGAAGGGAAAGTAAAACCATGCAATTAATGTGAATAAGCAGGTGAAGGATTGTATAAATCACTCAAATTAAGCACAAAAGAACTCATGAAATATGGGTTTATCAACCTCCCCACACTTAAACACTAGCATGTCCTCATGCTAAATCCAAGGTAAATAATTAAGGTTAAAGTGATGGAATGTCATGCAATGCAACCTAATTTAAATGCAACTACCTAAATGAATGATGCATCATGCAACTCTAATTTATTCACTCATATATAAAGCTTACATGTAGTCAAGTTAATTCACATTCTCAAGGAGTCATGTATATATATAGCCAACCCTTAAATAATAAAGCATTTTAGCAAATGAGATGGGAAAGAAAACATTTGTACAAACTTGCAAAACAATTAGTAAATTTAAGCATTGATATATGTTGATGAGTTATTGAACCCTCACTGGATTTTGTGTTTACTCTCTAGTCACTCAGTGTTTATTGGGTTTATTCACTCTATTTTTCTTTTTATTCTTAATTTCTATAGCTTTGTTTTTCATCTAACCAATCAACAATTATAGAATATAATCATACCAAAAAGTCATGAGGTCTTTAATTGAGGTTGTAATGGGGTCAAGGTAAAGGTAAGGATTTATGTATAGGGTCAAGTGAGCTAATAAGTGAATCCTTAATTAGACTAAGATCTCACCTAACATACATATTTAGTAAAATAAAACCTTTTTACCTATTTTCCCATATTATCCCACTTATTGTTACATGCTCATGTTTCACTTTTTATTTTTATCCCATGTGCATTGTTTTTATTTTGCATTGGGGAATTTCTTTTGTATCCCCCTTTATTTAGATGCTGAAAAATAACTTTCTCTTTTTTTTTTAATGCACATGGTAATTAAATTACTTAGATTTTCTCATGAGCATGCTTTCCAAATTTATTTTATTTCTTTTAACTTCTCTACTTTTTTGTTTCTATCATCCATGTTTCCAAAAGGTTTTCCACATTTAACTCTATTCATGATTTTCTATCTTAAGCTAACCAAGGATTCACTTGGGATTTTCTTTTGTTTTTCTGCTTAAGGCTAGTAATTTGGCTAAATAGAATAAAGGGGTTTTAAAAGGCTCAAGGGGGCTAACAAGGGTGATGTAAAAGGTAGGCTAATTTGGGGTGAGTGAGCTAAAATCAAATGATGGCCTCAATCATTCTCTTGGCATGTATCTATTCTATAATTGGACATATAGATTAAAGCAAAGTAAAGAACATCAGAATAAAAAGAAATGAAACACACAGAAATAAAATTATGGTTTGAATGCAACCATATAATTTAAGCTCAAGACTCACAGGCTGTGTGTTCTCTAACTCAAGCATCATATATCATTTATATATTGTATGCAGGTTTAGTTAAAAGTTCCCATTATTCTCATAAAAAAATTATTTAGGGTAGCTGTTAAAGTTTTAATGTTCCTCCTTGATGAAATGTTGTCAGCTTAACTACATCATGTAATGCTATATATAAGGTTTGTGGATTTAAATCTGTTATGTTCAATTTCCTAGCTTACTTCCTTCTTATATTTTTCTATTTAAACTATACTATCTTATGCTAAAAAGGGTAAGCTATACTAATTAATCCACTAATAAATCAGAATTGCAAACTAAACTAAATAACTAAAATAAACTAAATGGCTAAAATGTGAACTAAAGATGCAAAATACAGAAAATAGAGTAAAAATACATAAAAGCAATGTATAAGTACTCAGAAAATAACAGTAAAAAAAATACAGAAAAATATCCAAAATAAAAGAAAAAGTATGTAGTGGTTCACTAAAATAAACGCCAAAGATGGCGACCTCCCCACACTTAAAAAGGAAGCATCATCCTCAATGCTCAATCAAGCCGGGTGTGAAGGAGTGTCATCACTGGGAGGGATGGTAGCTGGAGTCTCGGTGGTGGTGGTGGGCTGAGGGTCTGGCTGCTGTGGAGGAGGTGCTGACTGGATTGGGATCTCAAGATCCGTAGCCTCAATCTGATGTGGGACAGCTGCCTGTGGTGCGGCTGGTGCTGTCTCCTGGGGATGGGTCTCTGCCTCGGGTGCATCCGCCTCCTCCTCAGATGCCTCGGATGGTGTGTCGGGCTCGGAGGGGATGTCACCGGAGCGTATCATCAGCTTTAGGTGCTCATAGCGTCGCTTGTTGCGATGCTCTATCTGGTCAAGTCGTCGAAACAAGCGGTGCACCAGATGATAGACGGGCTTTGTGGCAGGTGGAGGTGCAGTGGTGGTAGCAGGGGTAGGTGGTGCAGCAGTGGAGGAAGAGGGTCCAGCTGACGGTGGGGCTGATTCATCAGTAGCAGTGAATGGTGGTGGTCTGTGGCCCAAGGATAAGAAGTTCCGGCTGTGCGGAATGATCTTCCTGCAACCCGCCGCTGGTGGTCTCTCATCGGCAGCCTCCCATGGCACGTCAGCTCGACGGCCAAGCTGTGTAACTAGATATGGAAAGGGGAGGGTGCCTCGGACGTGGACCCTGGCCATATAGTGCCGAATGAAACGTGGCAGATAAAGGTCCTTACCTTCCAGCACACACCAAAGGAGGGTGATCATAGCAGCCGGGATCTCCGTCTCGTGAGTACTCGGCATCACATAATTACTCAAGATCTGATGCCATAACCGAGCCTCATCGTTTAAGTATGCTCTCTTGATCCCTCTAGGCATGGTAGTGTCCTGACCCATCTCCCAAGGAACAGTCGGGTCGAGAGCTATCCGTGCCTTCACGGCATCCCAATCAAACTGCATCTGACGCATGTCCTCCTCAGCCTATGAATAACCATCAGGCTGATCGGACTTGGCTGGGAGCCGGAGAATGTCCTCTAAGGCCTCTTCAGTGACCAGAATTTGTTTTCCTCTCAGGTTCACTGCATCTAGGGTAGTGAGATAGTAGTTGCAGTAGAATTCCCGGACCCAAGATGAATTGACCTCTGTCAGTGTTCTTTCCAAAAAGAACCAGCCCCTTTGCTTGAATTGCTCAGTGGTGTACTGCTGGAGTGCTTCTGGAATCTTCAGAGTTCGCTCCAGGTATAGATTTCTGGAGTTTGCAAAAGCCGGGTACTTCAGCTTACAGTACCGGTTTGCAAATTTTATAGGGTCATTCGCAGGGAGCAGCTGGTCAGCTTTTTCCTGCTGTGTGAAGTTCTTCTCCTGCCATGAAGAATCGTGCATTAGAGCAATGATGGACTGGGAGGAATCTCCTCTCTTGCGCTTGCCAGTAGCCTTGCCTTTTCCTTTCCTTTGTGAGGTAGACATCTTGAAAAACAGAAAATCAGGATATGGATAAAAATAGGAAAGCAATTAGGCAATTAAACAAAGGAAACTCAAAGCAGCAAGGGAGAAATAGAATAAGGAAAATGAGTAAATGAAATGTGATTGAATTTATGTTAAATGGAAAAATAAACAATATGCCATGGTCAGAAAGTTAGGGGAAAGTGAAAATAAACAGAAAAGAGATCAAAAGGGTTAGTATGGTTAGAATTTGAAAAAGAAATTAGTAAATTAAAATTAGTGAGTTAGTAAAGTGCGGGTTAAAGTAAGTGGCATAGAAAAATTCCATATAACAAGGATTCACAGGTAAGAATAGAAGTACTCATAATCGAACAAGGAAAACAGGGTGATGCTGATTCGAATAGAAATAGAGAAAGCAAAAATTGGAATCAGTGAATCACAAATGCAGTTTATGAACCAGGAAATCAAAGAGGATAAGAATGTCTGCCATAGCATTCATGAAATGGTTTGGGTAAAGCAGAGTAAAACAGAGTTCAGAAATGCCAAACCAAAACAAGAATGAAAACAATTTACAAAAAATTTGGGCAGCATTCCGGCTAAAATTGGATTGTTCCGGAAAATAAACAGCAATCATAGCAGTTCATATGAATTAAAAACTTGCTACAGTTACCAGTAATGAATAGAAATAGGAAAATTTGGAGTAACAAGCAGCAATTGCAAGAAATCATAACATATGAATGAGGTCACAGGAACAGCAGAATTGTAGTTAGGATAAAACATAAACAGGAACAGTGCAAGTAAACAGACCTAGATCCACTAACCAGAGCCGAAGCTACCTAACAACCTAAAAATCCACTACAGCATGCATATCTATCTATCCTAATGATGAACAGAAACGGAAAAAATTATAGAAAAATGACGAACGGATAAAAGGGGATTGCGTTTTGCGGAACCTGGTAGGCGGGAGGGGTGGAACGGGGAAGAAGGCGGCTGCGGCGGCGTCCAGCGCGGTGGCGGGGCACGGTGTCGCAGTGGCGGCTGATGGGGGGGCAGTGGCGGATAGAGGGTTTAGGGTTAGTGATAGAAGAAGGGGGTTTGCGGGTGGGTGGCGGAGAGAGGGGGGAAGCGCGGCTGGGTGGCCGGCGGTGGGGGGCAGTGGTCGCGGAGGCAGTGGTGGAGAGGGGAGGAGAGAGGAAGAAGGGAGGGGAGGGGGTTGCGACGGCGGCGTCCGACGTGGCGACGGCGGCGTCCGACGTGGCGACGGCGTTTGGGTGGTGGCGCAGTGGCGGCTGGGTGGTGTTGGGTGGTGGTTGGAGGGAGAGGAAGCAGAGAGGGAGAAGAGGGTTGGGGGTGGGGGAGCTTCGCGACTGATAGGGTTCGCGTGGCTGGGGGGGTTATATTTTCGAATCCACGCGGCCGCATGGGACACGCGGTCGCGTGGTTGGGGTGAAAATGGGAGTGACGTGATCGCGTGGGGCGCGCGATCGCATGAGAGGGGGAAAGAAGGGTGACGCGATCGCGTGGGTCGCGCGATCGCGTCGCCGGAATTCGTGCTAAACGCACGACTCCAGCGCCGTTTTAGCGCAACTCTCTGTCTCCTTTTGGGGTGATGTGCAATCCATGCGACGCGATCGCGTCGCTCACGCGGTCGCGTGGGATTGGTATTGTGCAAGTGACGCGATCGCATGGGGCATGCGATCGCGTGGGCCAATTTGTGCGAAACGCACAAGGGCCGCACGATTCCAGCCTAACTTTCTGTTCATTGGATCCTTACGCCGATATATATATCACGCGGCCGCGTGGGTCACGCGATCGCGCGGGTGGTGTTTTTCGCAATATGACGCGATCGCATGGGGCATGCGGTCGCGTCGTGTATATATATATATATATATATATATATATGTATATATGCATGAAAAATGCAGAATGCAATGATTAACATGAATGCTATGCATGATTCCAGGTTTAATAGATTAAAATGAAAAAGGAAAAATGAAAGCATTTAACAAGAAATAAATTGAAAAATAAGCGACCATACCATGGTGGGTTGTCTCCCACCTAGCACTTTTAGTTAAAGTCCTTAAGTTGGACATTGGAGGAGTATCCTGTTATGGTGGTTTATGTTTAAATTTGTCCAAAAATCTCCACCAGTGCTTGGAATGCCAATGGCCTCCAGGGTCCCAAACTAAGCATGCAAAGCTTCTGAGCAGCTCCAAACAGATTTTCAGGCTCCCGAAACTACGAATGTCAGGATAGAGTCCAGGATTCCAAGCCTTGCTTTTAAATCCGCCTCCGTCTTGATCTGCATGTTTCCATTCGGGCGGGTTAAAAAGTAGAATCTCACCTTGGTGACCAAATGTTTTCCGTGATCCATGTAATTGAGCATGATACCAATCCGTGTACTTCGAAGTGAAGCGTGGAACCTTATTGAGCCTTGTGCACCAGCTCTGAGTACGAGCCATTTCCCTCTTACACTTAAAGCCGCAGAGAGCTCTAAGCTAGCCATCTATTTCAAGCAAACCATATTCAAGTGAATAAGTAAAATTATAAGTTAAGGATTGTACCCACTTGAAGCTTGTATTAGGTGGTAATGGCCTTGGGATAGGTGTTTTTGGTGGTTCTGCAAGTTCCGTTTCCTTATGCTCTTCTGTGAATTCCTCCACTTCCTTGCAAAGATCTTCAATTGTATCTGTGTCCTGTCAAAGTCTTCTATGTCTTCCTCATCACTTGAGTCATAGATTGAAGGTTGAGAGAAATCTACCTCTGCATCATCTTCATATTCACTTGGGGAAGATTCTTCGATCTCAGAGAATTCACTTGCGGATGCAAGTTCATCACTAAGAGAGCTAGACTTGTGACTATCATCATCAAGGTAATTTGTTTCTTGGATTATTCCGTCTGATTCTTCATAAACGATTTGCCTTGGAGAAATATCCTCCTTAGCATCAACTGTAGTCTCCTCGATGGCGTTTTCCTCAATTCTGGATTCCCATGGAGGTTCAGCATCTCCTAGATCTTCAACCAACTCTTCTTCTTGAACAAAGACAGCTTCTTCTAATTGTTCTAGTACAAATTCATGCTCTGTCTTGTCCACTGAAGTTTCTGGCAATTCCTTAATGCTCTGCTCTTCATTGGGCTGTCCACATGGAGCTGTGGCTGATCCTTGTGTATTTGAGCGCCTAGAAGCCCATTGAATCATCGCTTGCCCCAGTTGTTGAATAGTTGTTTGAAATTTAATTACTATTTCCCTTAGGCGATCCTCTGCTTCTTGGGTTGCTGGACTTGGACATGATACAAAGGAAAGTGGTGGTGATTGGGGGCGATTGGATTGGTATTGGGGTAAGGAAGGATCATATGGTGGCGAATGGTGAAGAGAAGCTTGTGAGTATGGTGGTTCGAGATTATGTTGAAAGGATGGCTTATATGCACGGGGTGGGGCTTGTTGGTAGTTACAAGGTTGTCCACCATGTCTTTCAGCTAGGTATGCACTGTAGAATGGTCTTTGTCCAAGATATCTCGGAGGGTGTTGCTGCCAAAAGGGTTGATTAGATCCTCTTGGTTCCATCCATCCTTGATTGGTCTGACCTTGATGCACATTCCTGTTGTAACTTCTATTTCCTTTAACAATATTAGAACCAAACTCAAAGCGGGAGGGGTGAGAGTTCATAGTAGCAAATAAAGTTAAAAAGGAAAAAAACAAAAAATAAATAAACAAGCAAAAGAAAAATATTTACAATAACCAATAATAAGGCACACGTTAGCAGTTCCCCGGCAACGGCGCCTTTTTGACGTTAGGATTTTTGCCAGTAAAGAATGTCATAAAAATAGTCGTGTTGTAGATATAGTCTCTAAACTAACAAAAATCCCTTCGTACAAACGTTTTGGTTGTCACAAGTAACAAACCCCTTTAAAAATTGTTAACCGAGTATTCAAACCTCGGGTCGTCTTCTCAAGGAACTGCGAGAGAGTATGTTCTTATTATTGGCTATAAAGATTGTAATCGGGGTTTAGAAGATGAGAAGCAAGTAATTTAAATGATAAGTAAAGTAAATAGCAATTAAAATAAATAAATACTGTAAAGCAGACTTTTGGCAAGGTAAGAGAAGTTGGAGGTCCAACGTAGTTATCTCTCCCAACTATAATGAAAGTTGAATCTAAACTCCACTTGGTCAACCTTTACTGAAGCAAAGGAGAGTCAAGGGACTAATTAAATTGACCTTTGAATCCTATTTATTTCCTAAGAAAAGGTTGGGATTACTTAAGTTCAGCTCAATTAGCAAGATAACGATTATCAATTATGTTGAGTTTAATAACTGTTGAGTTACTGAATTCTTAACCAGAACCAAAAAGGGGAAAAAGTAAAATTGATAGAATAATAAAAATATCCTTAGATGGGAAGCAATGGTAACTTAAATCAAAGAGAATAATCATAAACTGAAAATACCTCAATTATCATTAATTCAAATAATAGTCTGTAACATAGAAGAATTCATAGATCCAATTATAAAGGTAAATAGCCAACTCAGATATTGAAATAAATAAATAAAGTGAAAGGGAAGTTTAAAACAAAGAAATATAAAACCTGGATTGAGAGTCACTCTTAAAATAAGAAGAAATCCTAAATCCTAAGAGAGAGAGAGAGAGAGAGAGAGAGAGAGAGAAGATCTCCCTCTCAACTAAATCTAAATCATTAAAAAGTAAAAATATGCGAGCCCTCTTTAAATGGGTGCATTCCCACACTTTATAACCTCTGGTCTATGCTGTCTGTACTTGGATCTGGGCCAAAAAGGGCTTCAGAAATCGCTGGGGGCGCATTCTGTAAATTCTGATACGTGGCCTCTGTCACGCGTTCGCGTCATTCGGAGCTTTTCCTTGCCACGCGGTCGCGTCAGTCATGCGACCGCGTCATGTGCGTTCTGCTTAAGGCGCGCGGTCGCGTCAGTCATGCGGCCGCGTCGCTGCTGATTCGTGCTTGGGACGCGATCGCGTCATCCATGCGATCGCGTGGATACCAGTTTCCTTAAAGCTCCGTTTTGCTTTCTCCTTCCTATTTTGTATGTTTCCTTTTCCATCCTTTAAGTCATTCTGCCTTAGAAAATCTGAAACTACTCAACACACTAATCACGGCATCGAATGGAAATAAAGGTAATTAAAATAATTAATTTTTTAAAGCTTAGGAAACATGTTTTTCACAATATGACATAATAAGGAAGGGAAAGTAAAACTATGCAATTAATGTGAATAAGCAGGTGAAGGATTGTATAAATCACTCAAATTAAGCACAAAAGAACTCATGAAATATGGGTTTATCAAGGACTTCCCAACCTCTTCTTTGGATTTCAAGTCGGATCTCCGGATACTCATTCTTCTTGAGTTTGAAAGGAACCTCGGGGATCACTTTCTTCTTGGCTACAACTTCATAGAAGTGGTCTTGATGGAATTTTGAGATGAATCTCTCCATCTCCCATGACTCAGAGCTGGAAGCAATTGACTTCCCTTTCCTCTTTCTTGAGGATTCTCTGGCCTTAGGTGCCATTGATGGTTATGGAAAAAAATAAAAAGCTATGCTTTTTACCACACCAAACTTAGAATGTTGCTCGTCCTCGAGCAAAAGAAGAGAGAAAGAAGGAGAAGAAAAAGAAAAGATGGAGGAGAGGGTAGTGTTGTGTGAAAATGAAGAGGGAATGAGGGGTTTATATAGTGGAGGGAGAGGGGTTAGGGTTCGGTCATTTAGGGTGGGTTTGGGTGGGGAAGTGATTTTGAATTTGGAGGTAGTGGGGTTTATGGAAAAGTGTGGTGGAGGTGATTGGTGAAAGGGTGTTTGGGGAAGAGGGTTATTGGATTGTGTGAAGAAGAGGGAGAAGGTGAGTTGAGGTAGGTGGGGATCCTGTGGGGTCCACAGATCCTGAAGTATCAAGGATTTAACATCCCTGCACCTTTTAAGCGTGTAAAATGCCCTATGCATGCAATTCTGGCGTTTAACGCCACTTCCATGCTTGGTTCTGGCGTTAAACGCCCAAATGTAGCTTGTTTCTGGCGTTTAACGCCAGCCTTCCTCTGGGTGCAATCCTGGCGTTTAAACGCCAGACTGCTGATTGTTTATGGCGTTTAATGCCAGTTTCATGCTCTGTTCTGGCATTAAACGCCAGTTTGGTGCTTGTTTCTGGTGTTAAACGCCCAGAATGGTGCCAGACTGGGCGTTTAACGCCCATTCTGCTACCCTTACTGGCGTTTAAACGCCAGTAAGCTTTTCCTCCAGGGTGTGCAGTTTTTCATTCTGTTTTTTCATTTTGTTTTTTATTTTTTTGTAGTTTTTGTGACCCCACATGATCATCAACCTAATAAAACACGAAATAAACATGAAAATAAAAATAATATAGATATAATTAAATATATTGGGTTGCCTCCCAACAAGCGCTTCTTTAATGTCAATAGCTTGACAGTGAGCTCTCATGGAGCCTCACAGATGTTCAGAGCATTGTTGAGACTTCCCAACACCAAACTTAGAGTTTGACTGTGGGGGCTTTGGTTGACTCTGCAGTGAGAGAAGCTTTTTATGCTTCCTCTCCATGGTTACAGAAGGAGAACCTTGAGTCTTGAACACAAGGTAGTCTTCATTCAGTTGAAGGACCAACTCTCCTCTGTCCATATCAATCACAGCATTTGCTGTGGCTAGGAAGGGTCTTCCAAGGATGATGGATTCAATCTCATCTTTCCCAGTGTCCAGGATTATGAAATCAGCAGGGATGTAAAGGCCTTCAACCTTCACTAACACGTCATCTACTTGTCCATAAGCCATTTTCATAGATTTGTCTGCCATCTCTAATGAGAAATTGGTAGCCTGTACCTCAAGGATTCCTAGTTTCTCCATTACAGAGAGTGGCATTAAGTTTATTCCTGACCCCAGGTCACACAGAGCCTTCTCAAAGGTCATGGTGCCTATGTTACAGGGAATTAGGAATTTACCAGGGTCCTGTTTCTTTTGAGGAAATTTCTGCCTATCCAATACATTCAGTTCATTGGTGAGCAAGGGGGGTTCATCTTCCCAAGTCTCATTACCAAATAGTTTGGCATTCAACTTCATGATTGCACCAAGGTACTTGGCAACTTGCTCTTCAGTAACATCTTCATTCTCTTCAGAAGAAGAATACTCATCAGAGCTCATGAAGGGCAGAAGGAGGTTCATTGGAATCTCTATGGTCTCTAGATGAGCCTCAGATTCCTTTAGTTCCTCTAAGGAAAACTCCTTATTGTTCACTGAACGTCCTAGGAGGTCTTCCTGACTAGGATTCACGTCCTCCTCCTCTTTTGTGGGTTCGGCCATTTTGGTTATATCAATGGCCTTGCACTCTCTCTTTGAATTCTCTTTTGTATTGTTTGGGAGAGTATTAGGAGGAGTTTCAGTGACCCTTTTACTCAGTTGGCCTACTTGTGCCTCCAAATTTCTAATGGAGGACCTTGTTTCATTCATGAAACTTAAAGTGGCCTTAGATAGATTAGAGACTATATTTGCTAAGCTAGATGGATTCTGCTCAGAAACTAAATTGCATGAAAATTTAAGTGGTTGATTTAGTCAAGCGAATCAAGTATTGGTTGAGTGGTTTGTAATTTGCAGAAACTAAATTGCATGAAAATTTAAGGGAATGGGTAATTTGCATGAAATTAAAGAGAACAGAAAATAGAAGTGATGAATCTTAAAGAACAAGAAATTTAAATGGCAGAAACTTAGAACACAAGAAATGTAAATTGCAGAATTTTAAAGTGCAAGAAATGTAAATGGCTTGAATTATAACGGGAATTGGGAATTGGATTTGCAGAAATTAAACAAGGAAAAGTAAATTGCAATAAACAGAAAAGTAGAAAAGGAATTAAAATGAAACGGATCTCAACTGGAAATGTAAATGAACTTGGAGACGCATTCAACAGAGAAATTAAAATGAAAACTCCAGATCTCAGGACCCAAGAGACTAGATAACCAAGTCTAGATCTCAATGCCTTCCTAGATCCAAATTTAGAATTCAATTGCAAGAAAAGTAAAGATCAAGCAGTAGAAGAAAGGAATTCAAATATTGATTTCTCAAAAAGTGCAGTAAATAAAACAGAGAGATCTCAGGGTGGGATTGAAACAGAATTCCTTCAATTCTCCAGCACCCAGGATTCAAGACAAGTGTAAATGAAATTTAAAACAAGAAAACTAAGAGGAAGAGAATTCAATTCTCCTTCCCCAAGACTCAGAATCTCCAAATAACTCCTAACCCAAAAGCTCTCCCAAAACCACTCAGCAAAACTAAAAGGAAAAGCCTTTTTCAAAACTTAAATTCTAAGCTATTTATACACTCTCTTCAAATTATCTTCAAGCCTTGAATTGGGCCTTTGCTCTTGATGGAATTGGGTTGACAAAAGCCTCTGTTGATTGCTCTTGGAGTTGGAGAGAAACCCACTTGTGAACCGGGCCATGAACCCTTAAAGCTTGAGTCAAAGTTTGAGGCAAACTTTGACTCAAGCTTTTCATATCAGCTAGCCTCCCTTTGCTGTCATCCACGTTTGAGCCAAAGTTTGAGGTCAAACTTTGAGCCAAACGTGGATCCTCCCTTGCATGCTTCTTGGCCAACGTTTGGCCCAACGTTTGAGGCAAACGTTGGCGCAAACGTGGCTCCATTTAACCTTCAATCAGGGACTCCTCTTCATACTCAAATGGCGCCAACGTTTGACTCAAAGTTTGAGGCAAACGTTGGCGCAAGCTTTTTCTCCCTGGGTGTGCTTGTTGTGGCGCCAACGTTTGACTCAAAGCTTGAGGCAAACGTTGGCGCAAGCTTTTTGCTCCCTGGGTGTGCTTGTTGTGGCGCCAACGTTTGACTCAAAGTTTGAGGCAAACGTTGGCGCAAGCTTTTGATGCCTCCAGGGTGAAGTTAAGCTCTTCCTCAAGTTTGAGCTAAAGTTTGAGGCAAGCTTTGGCTCAAGCTTTTTGTTCTCTCTTGCTCCTTGCCATTCCTTCTTTCTTCAACCTTCTTCAAAGCTCTTTTCACCTATCATCAATCAATCAAAAACATTAAAGCTATGCTCCAAATCATGAGATTGTGTCTCTTTCATAATATATGACAATTATAGCACAAAATCTCATGAAAATGCATTAATTTATCCATGGTTGATTGAATCAAAGGAAACATGAAATTCTACCCAATTGGCTTACTTATGGCTCAAGAAAGTGCATAAAATCAATTGAAAACAAAAGAAAAAGGCTAGTGAAACTAGGCTAGGATGACTTGTCATCACAACACCAAACTTAAAGCTTGCTTGTCCCCAAGCAAGAAAAGAATTATGCTCAAAGGTTCTTTCAATTAAGATGGATTGAAGAGTAACTTGTAATGTCCTGTGAGTGAAGTGATTAAGTGA
This sequence comes from Arachis hypogaea, assembly GCF_003086295.3. NCBI lineage: Eukaryota > Viridiplantae > Streptophyta > Magnoliopsida > Fabales > Fabaceae > Arachis > Arachis hypogaea. The sequence goes on along the minus strand of NC_092053.1, from coordinate 23,387,963 downwards.
CAGTGGGGTGAACTCTAAATTATATACTCATGCAAGGGCTTCAGTGCTTACTAGTTCTTACATATTGGAAGTCTTAGGTCCCGGGACTTTCATCCAAATGATATCATGGAGATCTCTCTATAGGTAATCACCTTGAAGCAGCTTAGAGTTGCTGTGCTTTGGCCTTGACTCTAAGTGTCATGTCTCAAAGCGGCTCGTTAGATAGGCTTTCAATCAATACTCCTAAACCAGTTGGTTTTAAGGTATTAGGTGTTAAAGCACCCCTAAGGATTTACTTACTCAAGCCTCTCTCTTTGACACAATTCGACCACAAGCATTTACTAGGATAACAACTCTTTGAGTTCTTGTTTCTTTCTTCTTTTCTGCCTAGTAATTGATGCTCAGAGCCTTGGGCCATGTTCTTTTTGTTTTTGTATTTTCTTTATTTTCTTTTGTTTTGTTTGCTGCTTCTTGGATCAATAAATGTTTGAGAATCTCCACAACACTTCTTTGAACTCTATGTCCCGCCTATGAGCTCCCATGCAAGTTTTCATAAGCATGCAACCTCAATACATAATCATACAACTAGAACCACCACTTCTCCTAATCTTTTGCTTGCCTCAAAATTGTTTAATTCCTCAATCCTTCTTTTCAAAGAACTTTCATGTGATGCATTTTTGAAATATTGAGTGCAAACAAGTTTTGGAGAGTATAGTGTTGTAAATGATCAAGCATCTTGATTATTGAATTGCAGAAAAATTATACTAGACAGAAGGATAGATAGGGGTATGATATCACTTTCAATCACAGCAATATCTGATAATGAACAATAGAACCTTTTGGAGTTTACTTGTTGTCCTCTTCTTCATCATCATTGCTAGTCTTCACATTCCTCTTTCACCTCTTTGATTGATGATGCTAAATCTTCCCAAAAGTTTGTATGGTACTCTGCAGTGATATTGAAAGTTGCTTGTTCCCTAAGCACTTGAAAAATGGTTAGCATGCATGATTTATTTTGTGGGCCTTTGAACTTACTTTGGTGTGGGAACACCAAACTTAGTACCTTGCCAATGGTTCTCATGCATCAGATTAACCATGTGTGAAACTCTTTTTTCCTCTTTTTTTTTCAAAAGCAATAAAATTGAAAACAGCAGAATAGTTAATTAGTTTGTCTAAATGCTTGAAGCTAGCATTATGCAGAAGGTGAGAATATATTGTATGATGGAATTTTGGTGGAACACCAAACTTAGAATCCTTCATCCTCCCTTAGATTGTTTTGGTGTGTAACATCAAACTTAGCTTCTTGCAATATAGATAAAACTAATTAACCTTTTTATTTAAATAGATATGAAAAGATAGTTACCTCCGGTTGAGTTGCCTCCCAACAAGCGCTATTTTATTGTCATTAGCTTGACATTCTCTATGCTTACTCAGCTCAGATTCTGGACTTCCTTCTCCTTGTCCAATTGTCCTCCTAAGTTAGGCTTTGCTCTGTGGTGCTCATTCTGGATGAGTGATTCTTTTCCTTTAGCCCTCTCGCTTTCCTTCAAAATTGCTTTCCATTTCTCCCATCCGGCAGCTTTTTCATTGTCTTTTGGGTCATCCTTAGTACCTTTGGGGAAAGTAGTTGCCCTCTTCTCACCCATTTCTGCGAGGTTTTTAGCCAGTTGTTGCATTTGCTTCTCAATTCTTCTGATTGATGTTTCCTGGTTCTTCATTGTCACCTCTTGGTGTTTCATCATTCTCTCTATTAAGATCTCCAAATTGGTGATCCTCTGAGAGTCTTGTGAGATTCGTTGGTTGTGGGGTGTTGGGGGTTGAAAGGGTGGGTGGTGTGGTGGTATGTAGTGATTATTGTTGGTATGGTGATGTTTTTGCAGGTTTGGAAAATTGGGGTTGTTGTAGTTGAAGTCCCTTTGTCCTTGATTTTGATGCTCACTTCTTCTCCAGTTGAAATGAGTTCTCTAGGGTGGGTTGTACACATCACATTGAGACTTGTGTTGGAACATACTTGCGGTATTGTTTGGATAGTGTAATCGCTCATAACTTTGTTGCTCATGGTCAATTGCTCCAAAACCTTGTTCAGGTTGATTCCAAATGTGTGAGTTTTGAGTTAGGTTGTATGCATGTACTACAGCAGTTTGCAGCTCATTGATTTTTATGACCACCATATCTAGGTGTTGTAGAGTCTGCTGATGCATCTGCTTGTTTTGGTTCATGACTGCACGGACACCTTCAATTTCCTTCTCTTGTGTGAATGGTTGCACTTCTGCCTCTGGTTTAACAATTCCCTGAGGTGGTTTCAACTTGGCTAGGAGTTCACTCATTAATTCTTCCGATCCGATGATGTTTCCTTGTGGGAAAGCTTCAAATCATTGAGCAACATCGTTCATGGTGACTAGTGGGTGCTTCAAAGTATGGGTTGCATTATCATCTAAGGTGGGGATATTACTCCCCCGCTTACTGGAATTCGTTGAGTTTCCCTCCATGATCTGCACAAGCACAAACGGTCCAGATGAAGATAGAGTATATTCATGCCAGAATATGATTGGAGAATTAGTTGACACAATGTGTCAAACAGTTGATAAACTTGAAAGATAAATGGACGAAAATTGCTTCTCTCGTATATTCAATAAGCACAAGCATGAGAATCACACAAAGCCAGAGAATACCAAGAAAACTTCACTCTATTGCTAAAGAGAAGTTTCAGTTAGCTCAGGCAAAAATTCAAACAGTTAGTGGGTTAGTTAAAAGTTAAAGAAACAGAAAAGAAAAAGTGCTTGATCTAGATCTCCACTTCACTTAATCATTGTCAATCTATTTCAATCCCCGGCAACGGCGCCAAAAACTTGATGTGTGGAAAACGATCCAACACAAAACTCACCGGCAAGTGTACCGGGTCGCATCAAGTAATAATAACTCACGTGAGTGAGGTCGATCCCACAGGGATTGAAGGATTGAGCAATTTTAGTTTAGTGGTTGATTTAGTCAAGCGAATCAAGTATTAGTTGAGTGGTTTGTAATTTGCAGAAACTAAATTGCATGAAAATTTAAGGGAATGGGTAATTTGCATGAAATTAAAGAGAACAGAAAATAGAAGTGCTGAATCTTAAAGAACAAGAAATTTAAATGGTAGAAACTTAGAATGCAAGAAATGTAAATTGCAGAATCTTAAAGTGCAAGAAATGTAAATGGCTTGAATTATAACGGGAATTGGGAATTGGATTTGCAGAAATTAAACAAGGAAAAGTAAATTGCAATAAACAAAAAAGTAGAAAAGGAATTAAAATGAAACGGATCTCAACTGGAAATGTAAATGAACTTAGAGATGCATTCAACAGAGAAATTAAAATGAAAACTCCAGATCTCAGGACCCAAGAGACTAGATAACCAAGTCTAGATCTCAATGCCTTCCTAGATCCAAATTTAGAATTCAATTGCAAGAAAAGTAAAGATCAAGCAGTAGAAGAAAGGAATTCAAATATTGATTTCTCAAAAAGTGCAGTAAATAAAACAGAGAGATCTCAGGGTGGGATTGAAACAGAATTCCTTCAATTCTCCAGCACTCAGGATTCAAGACAAGTGTAAATGAAATTTAAAACAAGAAAACTAAGAGGAAGAGAATTCAATTCTCCTTCCCCAAGACTCAAAATCTCCAAATAACTCCTAACCCAAAAGCTCTCCCAAAACCACTCAGCAAAACTAAAAGGAAAAGCCTTTTTCAAAACTTAAATTCTAAGCTATTTATACACTCTCTTCAAATGATCTTCAAGCCTTGAATTGGGCCTTTGCTCTTGATGGAATTGGGTTGACAAAAGCCTCTATTGATTGCTCTTGGAGTTGGAGAGAAACCCACTTGTGAACCGGGCCATGAACCATTAAAGCTTTAGTCAAAGTTTGAGGCAAACTTTGACTCAAACTTTTCATATCAGCTAGCCTCCCTTTGCTGTCATCCACGTTTGAGCCAAAGTTTGAGGTCAAACTTTGAGCCAAACGTGGATCCTCCCTTGCATGCTTCTTGGCCAATGTTTGGCCCAACGTTTGAGGCAAACGTTGGCGCAAACGTGGCTCCATTTAACCTTCAATCAGGGACTCCTCTTCATACTCAAATGGCGCCAACGTTTGACTCAAAGTTTGAGGCAAACGTTGGCGCAAGCTTTTTCTCCCTGGGTGTGCTTGTTGTGGCGCCAACGTTTGACTCAAAGCTTAAGGCAAACGTTGGCGCAAGCTTTTTGCTCCCTGGGTGTGCTTGTTGTGGCGCCAACGTTTGACTCAAAGTTTGAGGCAAACGTTGGCGCAAGCTTTTGATGCCTCCAGGGTGAAGTTAAGCTCTTCCTCAAGTTTGAGCTAAAGTTTGAGGCAAGCTTTGGCTCAAGCTTTTTGTTCTCTCTTGCTCCTTGCCATTCCTTCTTTCTTCAACCTTCTTCAAAGCTCTTTTCACCTATCATCAATCAATCAAAAACATCAAAGCTATGCTCCAAATCATGAGATTGTGTCTCTTTCATAATATATGACAATTATAGCACAAAATCTCATGAAAATGCATTAATTTATCCATGGTTGATTGAATCAAAGGAAACATGAAATTCTACCCAATTGGCTTACTTATGGCTCAAGAAAGTGCATAAAATCAATTGAAATAAAAGAAAAAGGCTAGTGAAACTAGGCTAAGATGACTTGTCATCAACAGGATTCCTTTCAGAAGTGTACATAAACTGGTTGTTAGCAACCATGTCAATGAGTTCTTGAGCTTCTGCAGGCGTTTTCTTTAGGTGAATGGATCCACCTGCAGAATGGTCCAATGACATCTTTGATAGCTCAGACAGACCATCATAGAATATATCTAGGATGGTCCATTCTAAAAGCATGTCAGATTGACACTTTTTGGTTAGTTGCTTATATCTCTCCCAAGCTTCATAGAGGGATTCACCTTCTTTCTGTCTGAAGGTTTGAACATCCACTCTAAGCTTACTAAGCTTTTGAGGAGGAAAGAACTTGGCTAAGAAAGCCGTGACCAGCTTATCCCAAGAGTTCAGACTATCTTTAGGTTGAGAGTTCAACCAAATTCTAGCTCTGTCTCTTACAGCAAACGGGAAAAGCATGAGCCTGTAGACCTCGGGATCAACCCCATTGGTCTTAACAGTATCACAGATCTGCAAGAATTCAGTTAAGAACTGAAAAGGATCTTCAGATGGAAGTCCATGAAACTTGCAGTTTTGTTGCATCAGAGAAACTAGTTGAGGTTTAAGCTCAAAATTATTTGCTCCAATGGTAGGGATGGAGATGCTTCTTCCATGTAAATTGGAATTTGGTGCAGTAAAGTCACCAAGTATCTTCCTTGCATTGTTATTATTTTCGGCCATGTCTCCTTCCTTTTCGAAAATTTCTGTCAGATTTTCTCCAGAGAGTTGAGCTTTAGCTTCCCTTAGCTTCCTCTTCAGAGTCCTTTCAAGTTCAGGATCGGCTTCAACAAGAATGTTCTTATCCTTGTTCCTGCTCATATGAAAAAGAAGAGAATACAAAAGAAAATATAGAATCCTCTATGTCACAGTATAGAGATTCCTTATGTGAGTAAAAGAAGAGAAGAATAGACGAAGGAGAAGAAAAATTCAAAAATAATTAAAAAGAAAAGAAAAATATTTTTGTTTTTATTTTATTTATTAGTTAAAATTCGAAAACTAAGAAGAAAAATAAAATTAAATTGAAAATTTAAAACAATTAGTTAATTAAAAATATTTTGAAAAAGGGGAAGGTAATTTTCGAAAATTAAGAGTGAAAAAGTGGTTAGGTGGTTTTGAAAAAGATAAGAAATAAATTTTAAAAGGTAAGAAGTTAGAAAGTGATTTTGAAATTAGAATTTTAAAAAGATGTGATTTGAAAAAAATATGAATTAAAAAGATATGATTAGTAAATAATTTGAAAAGATTTGATTTTTGAAAAAAGATATGATTGTAAAGATATGATTGAAAAGATATGATTAAAAAGATATTAAGAATATTTGAAAATTAAATTTGAAAAGATAAGAAATTAGAAAAAGATTTTGAAATCAAATTTTGAAAAAGATGTGATTGAAATTTATTTTGAAAAAGAATTTAAAAAGATTTGATTTTGAAATTTAAAGTTGATTACTTGACTAACAAGAAACAAAAGATATGATTTTAAAATTTAAAGATTGAACCTTTCTTATTAGGCAAGTAACAAACTTAATATTTTTGAATCAATCACATTGATTGTTAGCATTGAATTCGAAAATATGAAATAAAAATAAAAAAAAGATTTTGAAAATTAAATTGAAATTTTCGAAAATATGAAAGACAAATGAAAAAAAAAGTTTGATTTTTGAAAAAGATTTGAAAAAGATAGGATTTTTAAATTGAAAATTTGACTTGACTCATAAGAAACAACTAAATTTTGAAAAGTTTTGAAAAAGTCAACTCAAGTTTTCAAAATTTATGAGTGAAATAAGAGAAAGATATTTTTTTATTTTTGAATTTTTAATGATGAGAGAGAAAAACATCAAAAAGACTCAATGCATGAGAATTTTGGATCAAAACAGATGATGCATGCAAGAACACTATGAATGTCAAGATGAACACCAAGAACACTTTGAATGTCATGATGAACATCAAGAACTTATTTTTGAAAAATTTTCAAGAAAAGAAAACATGCAAGACACCAAACTTAGAAATTTTTAATTTTTAAACACTATGAATGCAAGAATGCATATGAGAAACAAGAAAAGACACAAAACATAAAAATGCAAAGATCAAACAAAGAAATTCATCAAGAACAACTTGAAGATCATGAAGAATTCAATGCATGAATTTTCGAAAATAAAAGAAAGAGATGAACATGCAATTGACACCAAACTTAAAATTTGACTCAAGACTCAAACAAGAAACACAAAAATATTCTTGATTTTATGATTTTATAAAAAAAAAATTTGGTTTTTTTTCGAAAATAAAAAAAATAATGAAAACAAAAACTTAAAATTAAAATAGACTTACCTAATCTGAGCAACAAGATGAACCATTAGTTGTCCAAACTCGAACAATCCCCGGCAACGGCGCCAAAAACTTGGTGCACGAAATCGTGATCATCAATGGCTCCAACAACTTGGTACACACAATTGTAATCTCAACTCTTTATCACAACTTTGCATAACTAACCAGCAAGTGCACTGGGTCGTCCAAGTAATAAACCTTACGTGAGTAAGGGTCGATCCCACGGAGATTGTCGGCTTGAAGCAAGCTATGGTCACCTTGCAAATCTCAGTCAGGCGGATTCAAATGGTTATGGAGATTTTATAATTAAAAGATAAATAAAACGTAAAATAAAGATAGAGGTACTTATGTAATTCATTGGTGAGAATTTCAGATAAGCATATAGAGATGCTTTCGTTCCTCCTGAACCTCTGCTTTCCTGTTGTCTTCATCCAATCATTCATACTCATTTCTATGGCAAGCTGTATGTTAGGCATCACCGTTGTCAATGGCTACATCCTGTCCTCTCAGTGAAAATGGTCCAATGCGCTGTCACTGCATGGCTAATCATCTGTCGGTTCTCGGTCATACTGGAATAGGATTTACTATCCTTTTGCGTCTGTCACTACGCCCAGCCCTCGCGAGTTTGAAGCTCGTCACAGCCATTCCTTCCCAGATCCTACTCGGAATACCACAGACAAGGTTTAGACTTTCCGGATCTCACGAATGGCCGTCCATGGGTTCTAACTTATACCACGAAGACTCTGATTAAGGAATCTTATAGATACTCATTCAATCTAAGGTAGAACGGAAGTGGTTGTTAAGCACGTGTTCATAGGGAATGATGATGAGTGTCACGATCATCACATTCATATTGAGGTGCGAATGAATATCTTAGAATAGGAATAAGCTTGAATTGAATAGAAAAACAATAGTACTTTGTATTAATTCATGAGGAACAGCAGAGCTCCACACCTTAATCTATGGTGTGTAGAAACTCTACCGTTGAAAATACATAAGAACAAGGTCTAGGCATGGCCGAGAGGCCAGCCCTCCTAAACGTGATCAAAGGATCCGAAAATGAACTAAAGATCATAAGATCATAAGATGTCTAATACAATAGTATAAGGTTATATTTATATCAGACTAGTTACTAGGTTTACAGAAATTAGTAAATAGTGCAGAAATCCACTTCCGGGGCCCACTTGGTGTGTGCTTGGGCTGAGCATTGAAGCTTTCATGTGTAGAGGTCTTCCTTGGAGTTGAACACCAGTTTGTAACCTGTTTCTGGCGTTTAACTCCACTTTGCAACCTGTTTCTGGCGTTTGACTCTAGAATAGAGCAGGGAGCTGGCGTTGAACGCCAGTTTGTGTCATCTAAACTCGGGCAAAGTATGGACTATTATATATTTCTGGAAAGCCCTGGATGTCTACTTTCCAACGCAATTGAGAGAGCACCATTTGGAGTTCTGTAGCTCTAGAAAATCTATTTCGAGTGCAGGGAGGTCAGAATCCAACAGCATCTGCAGTCCTTTGTTAGCCTCTGAATCTGATTTTTACTCAGGCCCCTCAATTTCAGCCAGAAAATACCTGAAATCACAAAAAAATACACAAACTCATAGTAAAGTCCAGAAATATGATTTTTAATTAAAAACTAATAAAAATATAATAAAAACTAATTAAATCATACTAAAAATATACTAAAAACAATGCCAAAAAGCGTATAAATTATCCACTCATCAATTACTAGACAATCTAATCTCTGATATTCACTCCTTACTGACTCAGTTCTGGTGGGGTCAAAAAGGAAATGAAAGGCGACTGGCCTGGATCAGCTGGGACACTATGACCCGTCCAAGAAAGGAAGGAGGTCTTGGTTTTAACGACCTTAAGGCTCAAAACCTTGCTCTATTAGGCAAAAGTATTGGAGAAAAGCAACACATTCTAATTCTCTATTGGACAGAATTTACAGAGGTAAATATTTCAGAAAAAGAAATATTTTAAATGCAGAACCTGGAATACTCCCTTCTTGTGGATGGAGAAGTGTTTTGCAAGGTAGAAATGTGGTGGAAAAGGGACTTACCTGGAGAATAGGTAATAGTATAAACATTCGTACGTTTGATGACCCATGGCTGCCTCCCCATATCCATTCACTATGCCAATAAATGTTCAACACTTGGCCATTGTTGCTCCCAGAGTAAAAGACCTGATTATTGAAGAAAGAATTTGGAATCAGCCGTTAATTACAGAGATCTTTCCAAGTGATATTTTAACAAGAATTCTATCTTTGAAAATTGAAGGTGGAAATGACACACTCCAATGGACACTGAACAAACAAAAGAAGTATGATATAATATCAAGCTATAGAGTGGCGTACCTATTCTTACACCCTCCGCTTGAAGTCTGTCCAACTCATATGCAGCAAAAAGCCCCCTGGATCAACCTTTGGAAGATGAAGCTCCCTCACAAATCAAACTGTTTATTTGGAAGTGCCTCCATGGTCGGCTCCCAGTTCTAGCCCAGATTCACCGGAGATTTTCTGCAACACCAGCACTGTGTCCCCGTTTCCAAGAAGAGGACGAAACAATCCCTCACTATCTTATGCAATTTCCAGCTATAAGAGATGCTTGGTCCAATAGTTCTCTGAGTTTATGCCTCCCCACCCATCCAGTTACTGAATTTTGGTCTTGGTGGAACACCACAACGGAGCAAATTTGTTCAATGGGTGGTGACAATCAAAACCAACAATTGCTTGCTATTCTATGTTGAAACTGTTGGAAAGCTAGGAATCTCTTTGTCTTTGAAGGAACCAACACCGCCCCAACTTCTATTCTCGATGCTTCTAATAAATTCCTTCGAGAGATTCAACGCCTCCATGTAGCTTCTCATTTAGTTTCACTTCTTACAATTTTCTTTTCTATTTTTCAATGTTAGATTTCTTTCTAAGTGTGGTTTATTTGGGAGATCCCCATCATTCATTGTTTTTTGTCCTGGCATGGACCCTGTATTTCATTTATCAAATTTAATGAAATATATTTTTATCTTTAAAAAAAATAATAATCCTTATATCCTACCAAAATAATTTAAATAATTTTATACCAAATTAATAGCACACAACTAAATCTGAGACAATCATAATTTAATAATATTTTATTAATATTTTAGAATAAAACATCTATTATTTATTATATAAATCAAATGCCAAATATATATGGTTACAATAATATACTTCAACTTTATCTTTGTAATTTTTATAACATTCTTTATCTTTGCTTACTCTTTGTGTACTCTTTAGATACTCTTTCAATTTCATTAATATGTGAGTCACAATATAACGTGTAAAGCTGAATATTTTGATCCAGTATAATATATAAAAAAAACTCAATATATGTGTGCAACATAAATAATTTTTACTGTAAACAACGTCATATACATATTTCGATTCAAAAGAATAATAAAACTGAATATTTTCGATGACTAAATTATAGACGACTCTGATACTACTTGTTAGAATAAATAATTTTTATTAATCCAAATCATCCATATTAAATCACTAAAAATATATATCATAGTGTGAAAGTGTATTGGTTTTATTCACATTTAATTCCAAATCAAAAGTAATTATGACTTATTCAATTTAGTATTTATAACAATAAATGAAATCACCGTTATATAAGTTATTTAATTTGAAATAACATAATTTGTGATTATAATTAATATATACATTACTCACAAACACATTAGAAAATTAAATAATTTTTCAACAATATTTATTTGGACATTGGTCTAATATCATTTATAACAACCTAGTTCATTCACTTTGTCCGTTTTAGTACTCTAGCTTTACAGTTTTATTCTTAATGAAATGACGAAAATCACTCAATATATTAATGTCTGTAAAAAAAAGTATCAATATAATTTTTTATTTTTGTATTAATGATATTTTTAAAATAATTTAAATTTTTTAAGCAATCGGTTGAAAAAAAATTTTCTTTATCAACAAAATGTGACTAAATCTCCAAAGTGGTCCTTCAGATTCACAACTTTCACTATTTTAGTCTCTCAGATCCAATTACGGGTGGAAAACGGGCATGTCTGTCCTGTCCCACCAAAAGCCCCACATTTAGCGGGTTAGCCTGCCCGCCCTGCCTCCAAATTTCTACTCCGCCCCGCCTAACGGCGGATTGGCGGGTTAGCGAGTTAGCGGGTTAGCGGGTTAGCAGGCTAAGGCCACCAATTCTTTTTTTTATGAAAAAATTATTAAATTATTAAATATTACAAAATATATAATTTCACAAACACTTCAATAAACTTATAATTTTAAATTCACAAACACTAAAGTCTTTATAATTCTAAATATTTAATAAATATAATCATCAACCAAATTTTTTAAAATAAAATAATAAAACCAACATCTTCCAAAGCAAAACAAACATTTGTAAAATATATAATTCAACATTGTCTAAGTCTCTAATCAATCAAATATAGTCTAAATTATAACTTAAAGTAAAACAAACAAATATTCTAAATACAAGCCCAATAGTAACATTCCAAATTCAATTATCATCTTAAAGTAAAAAATCTAGCGGTAAGCCCACCCCGCCCTACCAAAATCCATGGATTAGGCGGTGCAGGTTAGACAGACTTTTTTATTATGGCAGTCTCAAATTTCTAGCTCGACCCGCCTTTTCTAGCGAGTTACGCGAGCTAGCCCAGCGGGTTTTTGGCTCATTTGCCATCCCTAGATCCAATATTCATTATACTAATTCTCAAGATCTAGTTTCGGGCACCATATTGGTCTCAGATATAAAAAATAAGTTGTTTCAACCTGTTTATTCCTTTGTTATGGGCGTGCGCGGGCGCATATATATATATATATATATATTTCAATATAAAACTATATCAAATCTTTTCTATACTAGAAAGCATAATTTACGATCCTAATTGGAGACAAATATCTTTCCTAAATAAAAATGCATAATATCCTATTTTAATAATAAATATATAAGAGAGTACTCAGCGCATACTGTATCTATAACTAATTATAGAGATGAATGGGGACATGATGAAGCACGTATAGAGAGAGGAGAGTATATCTGTAATCCATTTCAATTCTTTTGTTATTTGAGTCATTGAACGATATTTAGCCTCAGCATGAACTGGGATAATACGTGAATACTATAGGATAGATCAGGCCGAGTAAATAAATTAGTCTTCCAACAAGCCAACGATAGGTTCTAGGGTCGGATAAGAGAGGACCTGTAGCTGACCCCAATCGATGATCCTCCTAGAAGTCATGTTTCGATGATTATATCCAAAATATATTTTCTCTTGCAGGAAGATTCTACTAGGAGATTTAGCAACCTCAGCTCCAAAAAAGTACTTCAATTGGCCTAAATCTTTCATGTGAAAACATTTGTGCAAATACTCTTTGAAATATTGAATTACGACACCATTATTTCCTGCAATTACAAGGTCATCAACATACACCAAAAAAACCAGGAATGGTCCTTCGGGGATTGCTAAGTCATATAAAAGAAAGGCAGATGAGAATTTTGCAAATTAGCAATGTGGAGCCTACCGCAGTCTGTAGATTGACTTCTAAAATTTACAGACCAGTCCTTGTTGAGTCACTTGCAAATCAGGGGAAAGCTTCATATAAATATCCTCATCAAGTTCTCCATAAAGAAATGAATTGTGGACATCCATTTGGTGATATTCCCAATCCTGGGCTGTTGCCACTGCGAGTGTTGTGCGAATTATTACCATCTTTACCATCGGAAAAAAAATTCATTATAATCCAAGTCTTTCACTTGATTATTTCCTAAAATGACCAGTCTTGCTTTGAACCTCTCGATTGTCACATCATAATTGTATTTAATTTTATAAACCTACTTACATCTATGTACTTTCTTTCCTGGGAAAAGAGTTGTGAGCTTCCAAGTATCATTGAATTGAAGTGCACGAATTTCTTGGGATATAGCTTCTCACCAACGCTCATCTCTGACTACTTAAGAGAAAAATAAGGACTTCTATTCTATTTGGAGAGAAGCAAGAAAACTGTGGTATTGTTTGGAAAAAGAATCGTAATTCATAAATTTCTGTATAGGATAAGACACACCTGAGAATTTTGATTGAGAGGAAAGTTAGTCGGTAAGGCTCATTTGTATCGTGGCAGCAGAGACAAAGTCGCGCAACCTGACTGAGGGTGTTTCACGCGGTGACCCCAACCAAGTGGAACTTCCATGGTGACTTGTGGTAGATCAAAAGTCGGCGTTGTTTCTTCTACACTTGGTTTCGAGGCATCAACAACGTACTCTTCAATTTCTTCATCGAGCTCATGCCTCCCTTGTGTTGTCAATAGGTGCTGCAACGAGGCAGTCCCCAACACATTCATTCAAGTGTGGAGTACTGGGCCCAAATATAGGTGCTGAACTTGGCCCATTATGTCTCTTCTTCAATAATTGTTTCTATCACAGGAGGTCCAATATCTTCGATCCTTGGTTCCAAAGCCTGAGCTTCTTTAAAAGGAAACATATTTTAAATAAAATGGACATCATGAGAGACACAAAAAAAATTCTTTTTCCATATCAAATAGTTTTCATCTTTTTGTCCAAATGAATACCCGACAAACACACATTTTCAGCTATGGCCGTCAAATTTGTCCCTTTGGCTATTTTGATGGTGAACATAATACAAAGAGCCAAAAATCTGCAAATACTCATAACTTGGAGTTTTTCCATGGATGACTTCATACAGAGACTTTCCTTTTAGTATTGATAATGGCATAAGATTAATTAAATAACCAGTAGTTAAGAAATATTCTTCCTGAAATTAAATAGGAAGATTGCCTTAAAAGGGTAATGATCTAGCAACATTTAGAATATGCCAATATTTGTGTTCCATTCGTCTATTTTGTTGCGGTGTACATTTGGTGAACAATGCCTTATTGTATAAAGTATTATTTTAAACACATAAGTTCCTTTCCATTATCAGATCGTACCATTTTAACATACTTGTTGTATTGTCATTCAACCAAGGTGAAATTTTTTTTCAATGTGATTGATACCTCAACCTTTTCTTTTAACAAATTTATCCAAACTGCCTGTGAGTAATCATCCATAATAGTTAAGAAATATGAAGCAGCACACGAGGAGGGAGTTCTATAGGGTCCCCACAAGTCACAATGGATTAAATAAAAAATAATCAAAGTTTGATATTCATTTAAAAAAAACTTATCTCTTGTTTATTTGGATTTTCACAAATTTCACAAATTCTATTCATCTCATCACTTGTATATTTCTCACTTACATTAGGGAGTATTTGCACAATTTTAAATGATGGATGTCCTAGTAGGCTTGGCAGCATAAACCCTACCTGCGGATATCCAATCTGACCCAACCCGGTCGGGTAGGGTGCGGGTTGAGTCTCAACCCTACCCGATCCTTAGCCTGTGCAAAAGATCCTTAGCCACTGAACTAAGTTTATTAATTTGTAATATTAAAAACTTTTATTTATATAAAACTCATCTCTCATTCAATGAGATATAAATACAACATTAACAACTCTACTTGGCCTCAGTCCTCTCATATTGCAAATCATATTTCATAGCCCCCAGCCCTAAGAACACAATGAACCATAATTGCCTAATCCTCTTCTCTCAAATCTCAATATCTCTGTACCCTAGCGCTGTTGCATTCTGCCCACGTCTACTCTACTCCCATCGTCGGCGCTAGTGGTGGCAAACGGGGAAGCCCGCCCCGCCCCACCAAAAGCCCGCCATCTGGAGGGTTGGCCTGCCCCGCCCCGCCAATATCTTTTTTTATATAAACTATTAAATATTAAACAATATATATAATTTCACAACCATTTCAATAAATTTATAATTTCTAAATTCATAAACATTAACGTCTTTATATTATAAATATGTAATAAACATAATCATAAACCAAATTTTTTAAAACAAAATAATAAAATCAACATTGTCCAAAGCAAAACAAACATTGTCCAAAATATATAATTAAACATCTTCAAGTTTATAATCAATCAAACATAAAACATAATCCAAAATATAACTTAAAACATTTTCAATTATCATCTTCATCATCTTGAAGATCAATATCATAGAAATTTGTAAGAAAACGGCCTTGTCAAAAAAAATGCCTGGCCCATCAGGGAAGCCCGCCCCGCCCCGCCAAAGCCCATGGATTAGGCGATACAGGTTAGGCGGGCTTTTAAGGTGCGGGTTACGCGGACCATCCTAGTGGGTTTCGACCCGTTTGTCACCCCTAGTCTTACCCGCATATACCTCAACTCACGTTGCCGTCTTTGCTGCACCCTACCCGCATCGCCAACTTGCTCGCGTGCTTCATTCCTCCGTTCAGTTTGCCCGCGTCGTGTCACCGGCTCTGCTACATCCTATCCTGTGCTTCATTTCTCTGTTCAGTGCCTGCTCTCCGTGCTCGCTTTGCTTGAAGGTATGTTTATCTGCCTTGAAAACAGAAATTTGTTTAAGTACATATGCATATTAGATTAGTTATTATCTAATTTGATTATTATTTGACCTAGCCTAAGTACATATGCAAATTTTAATTTGAGTTTATGGCTTTATGCTGTTTCTTTTATATACATATAAATTTTTATTTCTCTAAAAAATTTATTTAAACATTAAGAAATTAGAAAGAGGAGTTTATTGGCAAGATACCATGGAAATTATTATGTGTAATCAAAATTGGTTGTTGGCAGCATATCGTCAAAGAGGTTATTTATGATTTAATTTTTCTATTTGTTTATGGTAATGTTAAATTTATACGTAAATTGATTAATAAATAAATTTATTATCTTTGATTTTTAGGTAGAAAATATGATTATCAAATTGCAGATGATGATGATAATGATGATGATGATGTATCTGAAGTCATAGACTAGTGATGATGTTGTTGCAACAAATGAAATGCTCATGGAGACATGGAATTAAATGATTTTATTTATGTTCGTGTTATTTATTTAAGCAAAGACTTCTATGTGTAATTAAATATTTGATGGTTATGTTGTGTATGGGATAATTGTGTTTTTTGTGGGATAATTTGTGTTGTTTGAATGTTTGTATTGAATTTTTAATTTACACGCTTTTTAGATTAATATTGTATTTTTATGTTAACCTGCAGGTAGGTCGGATACCCGCAGGTTGAGCGCGGATAGGGTTAGAGTTGAGTATTTCTCAACCTGCGGGTAGGGTTAGGGTTGGGTTTAAACTCTACCCTACCCTTCCTATTGTCATCCCTATGTCCTAGTCTTTTATGTTAAAGTGCTAGTTGATTCTCTGTTCTGACATGACAAGCTTAAATCTTGTGTGCCCCATGATACCAATAGAACCCATCCTTTCATTCACCCACTCCATTCAACATCCTCAAAGTGCAGTCATGTATGACACAAAATTTATCAGTGAATTGTACTAGACAATATTCTTCATTTGTTAATTGAGAAATTGAGAGTAAGTTGTATTTCAATTTGGGTACCAATTCAAGTCCTCCTTCAAGGATCACTGTTTCTTGCTTGCAAGCTATCACCTGCTCACCATTCGGTAAACTCATTGGACACCCGCATATAGTTTTCTTTTCATATAAATTTTTCAAGCATCCAGTCATGTGGTTGGAAATCCACTATTAATGATCCATAAATAAAAATTCTCTTACTAGTCATTTTCTCAAATTTATTTGGTTTTTGTTTGTTGATCATAGCTACCAATACTTTTCATTGCTTATTAGTCAATCCTAATATCTCACGTTTCTTATCTTCTATGTTGTCAGCATGGCTACCACTTCCATCAGTGTGTACCACATTTACACGTGTTGGAATTCTTCGAATACGTATGCCTTGTCGTCCGAAACCTTTGCCACTACTTCTTCCTTCATTCCTTGGTCGATTGCATCACCATTCTAGATATCCCACAATCTGAAAGCATCCTTTGACATCATGCCCACTTTTGCTACAGTTAGAGTATATTGTTGATTTCTCTCTATGATCTCCTCGTCCTTTCATCTTGTTGTCTGCTTGCATCGCGAGTCCCACAACCATCGTTTTCACTCTCTCCTCTTGGACTAGCATTGTGTAAACATGATTCAACAATGGCAAAGGATCTGTTGTCAGGATATTTGACCGCATCGTGCCATAGATCGCATCATCTAGGCCCATCAGAAATTGGTGGACGCTGTCTTCTTCCCTTTGCTCGCACTATGCTAATTCATCCCACCGTACCTTCAATTTTTCATAATACACTATCATGGCCATCCTTTTCTGCTTGCATCTCGTCATGTCTGACTTCAGTTGTTGTATTCGGGGGCCGTTCACAGCGAAAAACTGTTCTTTGATATCTTCCCACAGTGTTTGCGCGTTCTCAACACACGCAACGGTTGACCATAGGCTTGGTCAGATCGTGTTTAAAATCCTCAAGATCAGGTGCATATTTTTCTGATTCCGTGAGAGTTCCATCTATGAATTTCCATTTTCTCCGAGCCCAAAGCGATATTTTCACAGCTCTATCCTATTTCTCATAATTTTTTCCATGTAGCTGTACTGGGTTGTCACTCGCATTAAGGTCATATGGTGAGTAAGTTTTCTTAGCTCCTCTTTGTGAGGTCTCTGGTTTGTTTCTACCGTCCTTTTCTAGTTCTGCTGCCATGGTTATGTAGCCTAGATTCTTTCTGTGTTTGTCAGTATGAGAGCTTGACTATTGGCTCTGATACCATGTAGAAAATAAGTTGTTTCAACTTATTTATTCCTTTGTTATGAGCACATATATATACATCTTTCCATATAAAACTATATCAAATCTTTTCTATACTAAAAATCATAATTTACAATCCTAATTGAAGACAAATATCTTTTCTAAATTAGAATGCATAATATCCTATTCTAATAATGAATATATAAGAGAGTGCTCAGAGAGTACTGCATCTATAATTAATTATAGAAATATAGAAATATCTGATATGATATTTCTATATTTATCTAAACTATCCATTAATACCGGACCCTTTTCGATGCTGAGTCGGTGAACAGAGTGCTGAGTATGGTATAATTTGCCACACTGGACATAAGGATAAACGACGTCGTTTCATTTTTGTGCTTAAACAAAGGAAAAATGAGAAGACGAAAAGAGTTTATATGATGTGCAAACTATTTTATCTCCCCTTATTCTCCAAAACAACCTCGTTTCTGCTTGTTTAAATACTAAAACAAAAAGACGTCATTTAGTCATATGTCCAGCATGGCAAGTTAGAACCAGCTTAGTATTTTGTTCGCTGATTCAATGTTGAAAAGGATTTAAGGACCAATATAATACCTGGAGTTGGATCTCAAAGACCAATATAATAAATTTTGAATTTGAAAGACAAATAATAAAAGTTATGAATTTCAGCTACCACTATAGAGATTTAAATCACAAAATGTCTTAAGTATTTTCCAATCCATACCGGTAAGGCGATTAAAATTAATGAGAACAGGTTTACAAGTTGAACAAGTGATTAATTACTCACTTCTCACAACAGTAAAAAAGACTCGTTCAAGTTAAATATGGGCTTTATGAGATAGGTTCCGAATTTTTATTACTAGTGCCAACCCTCATTCACTGTGTGCCTACTGCCTAGTGTGTGTATAAAGTATAAACCCAAATTTGTTCATTTGATTCCAATCTTACTTCAATTTGGTTGTATTTTATGCTAACTTTTTAAATGAAAATTTTGTGCAATAGGTGAAATACATACTGAATTTCATATAACGGAGTAATTAAGGAAAAATGGAAATTAATTAATTAATTATTTAAAAGCCTTCTCAGGCAATGATGAGAAGCATTTGATGGATACATATAGTGAGTTAATATAATCACAAACTAATCAATAATCTATATTTTAAGGTAAGATTTAATTAATATATGTTCTAAAGATATATTTTAATGTTATAAATTAAGAAATTTTTAATGGAAGTGATACAAAGTTTAAATTTTTAGCGTATTTAACAATTTCTCATATATTTATCATATTAATAATAATTTTAATATGTAATTTGTTAGCTAAAATATTTACAGTATTGAGAAAGTAGTGAAACCTTGTAATTGGGTACTTGCTGTTCTTTTATAATGAATTTTCCAGTTAGTTATTAAACAGTATCCGACAATGATAGATGATTGTTTCCATTAATCCCCAAGCATATGGCATAGACATGCATGTACTATGTAGATAAAAAATAGTGTATAAACCAAAAATAATAAGAATTATAATGATATAATAATTACTCAAGTTCAAATTATAAAAAAGACTAATATAATTACTTTAGATCCAATAAGAGATCAGTGTGAAGAAGGATGTTAGGTACTAGAGATCAAGAAAAGAAATTGAGTTGTAATATGCAAAATGAAAGCAGAAGTGAATCTGCTATCAAAGAGAAAATCAGAATAACATTGATTATGACTTGAATTCTTAGTTACGATAGAAAGAAAGAGTTCAGCTAATTATAGTAGTGACTAACTATACATAACTAACTTAATATAAAGTTGTTATCACTAACTAAAGGTAGCTACAAACAAAATTGATGAATGGAGGGTTTTCGGATTTCGATTCTTAGTCTTGTACTCAACACCCCCTTCAAACAAGGCCATGAATTTGATCTTGAATTTCTCAAAGTTGGTAAGATAGGGGTTCAATAAGAAGATCTGATACATGGTCCATTGATGGAATGTGAACTACAATAAGTTGCTTCTTGCTTGTGATTGACTCATTTTCTTACTGAATAGAAATTCAGATCAAAGTGCTTGGTTTTATTGTGCAAGATTGACTTAGCAGTAAAGCATTACAATACTAATTAATATTGTCACTATAATTAAATTCAGCTTCAGCACTGGATTTGCTAACAAAATGTTACTTCCTACTTGTCCATGAGACCATAATGGATCCTAGATAGACACAAAAGGCTATAGTTGATCTCATATCATATATATCCATACCCCAATCCAAATCTGCAAAGACAAACAATCTGAAATCAACACGTTTGAAATAAAATTCCTTAATTCTTGGTATCTGCCAAGTATTCTAAGATGCGTTTTACACTTTTTCAGTGTGTTACAAGTAGATTATACATATACTATGAGTCTATGACACCTTGTTCACAGTATATGCCATATCCAAACGTGTAAGGATAGCATATTGTAATGCTCCTACTATAGATCTATAATGTGCTGGATTATCATATGTCTCTCCTCCATGAGCTGAGAGTTTTGTAATGGTCATCATAAGTGCTGCCATTAGATGAGAATCATTCATATGTGCTCTAACTAATAGTTCACGTATATATTTTGATTGAGATAAGATGTAGGAACTATATTCTATTTTTGAATCTTCAATGTCTGTAATAAAATCACTCATCCTAAAAGCTTAAATTGATAGGAGAAGGTAACATTAATAGTTATATCTCTAATACTCCTCCTTAAACAAGAGCCTCTTTTAAGTTTGTTTGATTTTTGCATGAGCCATTTTTTTTCTTTATTTGCCTTGTGCTATTTTTTTCACTTTTGGAGTTCACCAATGATCGAATTCTTGACCTTTCGGACACAGAGCTCTGATACCATATCATGAAACTACTCATCTCAAAAGTTTAAACTAATAAAAAAAAAGACAACATTAATGATTATATCTCTAACGATGCCTAAAAAAAGTTAAATTCTCCCAAATCTTTTAGAGCAAACAGAGAATGTAATTGACTCATCAGATAAACAATTTTATTTTCATCATTACAAGTCACTAAAATATCAACAACATACACTAAGACATACATAGTTCTTCTGGTGTAATTTAAATAAAAAGAAAGGGGTTTGACCTTGTACTTTTAAAACCAAAATGAGAAAGAGTTGAGGATAGCTTTGTAAACCAGGTATTTGGAGCTTGCTTTAACTCATTGATTGATTTATTAAGCTTGCAAACCTAATATTCTTTTTCTTGAAGAAAAGAAAGTAATTGTTGCATAAAGACAGTTTCTTGAAGCTCGCTATTGAGAAATACACTATTGAAATCATATTGTCTTATTGGCCAAGATTTTGATATGACAATGGTGATAATGATGTTGATTGTTGTTGGTTTAATCACAGGACTAAATATTTGATCATAGTCAATACCCTCTCTTTGATGAAATCCTTTGAAAACTAATCTTGCTTTGTATTTAAAAATGGTGCAATTGGGATGTCTCTTGATTGCATACACCCAATGATAACTTGATAAACACTAATTAGGTTGTAAGATATGTTTGGAGCATGCAAAAGTTGTTTTAAGAAGAACCTTTTATTGTTATCAAGAGAAACTAAGCAAGAATGACCAATATGTGCAATAGGTGTACAATTATCATTACCTAAAACCACTTGTTCTGTACCCTAAAATCAAAAGAAGATAAAAGACTAGATTAATCCTTTGTGATGCGGTGAGATGCTCCAATGTCTGAAAACCTTGAATTTTCAGAAGGTGTGGCTGGTAAGGTAAAATAGGTTCTAGGATTGTGAAAATTAGATGAAGGTAGTGCAGCAGAAGCAGTTGAAGAGTTTGAATTTGATGATGAGCTTGCTTGAAAACCTTGATCAAATCTATCTTTTTCGATAATTGAAACCCACGAAGCTTCCCTAAGCAGGGACGTGAGATGAGACAGACTAAAGTACTCAAATACAAAACTACTAACAATCATACAAACACAAAGTAAGATAACCCAAGACTATACTAAGCAAAAACAAAGAAATTGCATCAATAATTACATCATTGATTGTGAATCAAACGCCTTTGTTCACATTCATTTAACCATGTCTTTGTGTAAAGTACCACATCTTCCAGCAGCTTATTGGAATTTATTACCTTTATCCCAAAGATCTTGTCATTCCTTACCCAACAAACACACCAAATCATCGCAAAAACCGCTGTCATCCACGCCTCTCCATCCTTCCTAATCCTCACCTCCATCCATGACTCAAAGCACTCTTTTGCATTCCTAGGCCATGCCCATCCTAGCCTCCATCTTCCTAGAATTTTTTCCCACGCCTTCCACACAAGTGTGCTTCGGAAAAAAGGGTGGTACACCATTTCATCTTCCGCTCAACACAACACACATTTTGATTCCTCCCTTTGAAAAATATCCAACCTTCCAAATTTTTCTCTAGTCTTTAATTTATCCAACACCACAAACCAAGCCAAAAGTTCAACTCTAGGCGGTACTAAACCTCTCCAAAAAAATTTTTTGGAAAGCTATACATATTTATTTCAACACCCAAACATCTATTTTTATAAATAATATTTATGAAAGAGCTCACCGAGAAGTTACCCGATTTTTCATACTTCCAAGTTCCAAACGAGCGAATCCACTTCTTAGAGCTGGATCTCCACCTTTGAAATTAATCTCAACACTTCTGCTAATTCTTGTTCCTCCCACTCCCTCAAAGGGCGCCTCCATAACAAGCTCCACCTCCATGAGAATCCACAAGAGCATTAAATTGATACTTGCACCAAGATCACATAGGACTTTGTTAAAGATTATGCTCCCAATAGTGTATGAAATCTGAAAGCTTCTTGGGTCTGGCATCTTCCTTGGCAATTTGCTCTGAATTATTGCACTACATTCCTTGGTCAGAACCACTGTTTCATCTCCCTTTAAGGTCTTCTTCTTAGAGAGTAAGCCTTTCATGAACTTGACATAGAGAGATATTTGCTCCAAAATCTCAACAAAAGGAATATTGATTTGTAACTTTCTAAAAACTTCCAAAAACTGTGAGAATTACTTGTCATTGGTCTCCTTTTGGAGCTTATGAGGGTATGGCATCTTTGGCTTGTACTCAGGTGCCTTAAGTGGGGGATGTGCTACGTCATCCTCAATCTTTTCTGGACCCTCTGTTTCTCAAGATCCCTTAGCAATTTGTACTTCCTCTCCAGTCGCCGATTCATTTACCACTGTAATAGCCTTGCACTCTTCTCTTGGATTAGACACTATGTCACTTGGAAGAGTATTGGGTGGTCTTTCAAGTACTTGCTTGCTCAACTGACCCACTTGGATCTCCAAATTTCTAAGTGAAGCTTTAGTTTCTTGCATAAAATTATGGGTATTCTTGGAGAGTTCTGCAACTATAGTGGTCAAGTCAGCAGTATTTTGAGGCTGAGAGGGTGCTTGCTGCAGCTGAGAGGCTTGAAACTGACGGTTGTTGAAATTATTTTGATTAAAACTGTCTTGAGAATTATTGAAGTTCGATTGCCTCTAAGATTGGTCTCTCTACCCGAAGTTAGGATGATTCCTCCACCCTTGATTGTAGGTCTTAGAAAAAGGGTCATTGTTGGAGGGTCTAGAGGAATTACCCATGAAATTAACCTGTTTAGGAGTAAACTGGCCATAATCATAATGCTCACCTTGAGGGAAGTCACCACTCATGTCATAGGAAGTGTCTTAAGCACTGACAGCTGAAACTTACATTCTACTCAAGTGTTGTGTTATAGCATTGATTTGCTGAGACATAGCCTCATTCTTGGCGAGAATAGCATCCAAGGTATCCAGCTCCATGACTCCTTTCTTCATGGATGTCCTCTCAGAAGAGTATAAATATTGATTGTTAGAAACCATCTCAATCAACTTTATAGCTTCATCAGGGGTCTTTTTCATATGGAATGACCCTCCTGTAGAATTATCTAGGGACATCCTGGCGATTTCAGAGACTCCATCATAGAATATCTGCAAATGTACCCAGTTAGAGAACATATCAGGAGGACATTTCCTGAGCATCAACTTGTACCTTTTCCAAGCTTCATAGAGAGACTCATCCTCTCTCTGCCTAAATGTCTGAACATCTGTCCTCAGCTTAATCAGCTTCTGAGGTCGAAAGAAATTAGTCAGAAACCTATTGACCACCTTATCCCAAGTGTCCAAACTCTTCTTGGACTGAGTATCAAGCCACTGTTTAGTTTGGTCCTATACAGCAAATGTGAAGAGAAGTGGCTTGTAGACATCAGGATGGACTCCATTAGTCTTCACAAAATCACAGATCTACAGGAAATTAGAAATAAACAAGTTTGGATCTTTCTGCAGGAGTCCATAAAACTGGCAATTTTACTGCACCGGAGAAATCAACTAAGGCTTTAGCTCAAAGTTGTTAGCAGCAATAGGGGGTACAACAATGTTGTTCCCATAGAAATCTAGGCTAGGAGTAATATATGAGCCAAGTGTTCTCCTGGGTTGTGCAAGCATATTAGGAGGATTAACAACATTGACATTAACCGCATTGTTGTTGTTGTTGAGCTCCATAGTGGACTCTTCAACTTCCTTCTCAAAATTATCCCTAAGGTTCTCGTCAGCTTTATAAGCTCTAGCTTGTTGTAAATGTCGCCTCAAGGTCCTTTCACTCACAGGATCAAAGTCTAAAATAGGTTCTTTGTTCCTGTTCCTACTCATAAACAATAGATAACAAAGAGAAGGTGAGAATCTCTATGTCAGAGTGCAGAGAATTTCCTGTGAGGTATCCTGTTTAAAAGAAATAAAATAAAATAAACTGAAGAAATAACACTAAAAATTTTGAAAATCAACAGAGAAAAATAAACCACTAAATTCAAAAATAATGAAAAGAGGGAAAAACAAAATAAGATTACTAAGGGGGACACCAAACTTAATTTCAGAAATTATAGAAAAATTTTAACTAAAATAAAGCTTAAATTTTCAAAAATTTAAAGGATAAACTTGAATAAAAATTAAAAACTAAGTATGCCTAATCTAAGCAATCAGACAATGGTTAGTTGTCAATCACAGTCAATCCCCAGCAATGGCGCCAAAAACTTGTTACGGAATTCAAAGTCCATAAACTAACCGGCAAGTGCATCAGGTCATACCAAGTAATACCTCATGTGAGTGAAGATCGATCCCACGAGGATTGATAGACTGAGCAACAATAGTCAAATGACTTACTTAGTCAGGCAAGCAGAAAGTGGTGTTTTGAGAGTTGTAAATCGCATTAAACAGAAATTCAGAGAGTAAGAGAGCAAACAGTAGAATTGGTGTGAAATATATGTGAGAAAACAGTTAAGGTTTCAGAGTTATTTATTCTTCCGAATTAAGTTTTCTTACCAACTATTTCAATTATACAAGATTCATTTCATGGCAAACTGTAATTGACTAAACCATAATTCCTTAGTGATTTAGTCTCCTCTTTGAGCTTTTAATCATATTTGGCATTCCTAACCATTGATGCTCAAAATCTTGGACCTTATTTTTTATTTTCTTTTTCTTTTTGCTGTTTATTTTGCTTCAATGATCAATTTCTTACTCAATTTAAAGAATCCATAATATTTTTCTAAGTTCCTGTACCTCAAGAATCAACATTCTTGACTTCAATATCAATTATGCACTGTTCACTTCATACATTCAGAATCATAGATAATACCACCACATCAAAGTAACTAGAACAACTCATAATATTTAACTCAAGTCTCATGCATTTTACTACTCCTTTTCTTTTTTTTTTCCTTTCTTTTCAAGCTCAGTGAACAATACATGAGACATTTTTTCAAAATAAACATAAAATACTAAATTAAACAACTAAGCTAGAAAAATAATAAAATACTACTAATAATCATGCAAAGGCTTCAAACAGATAACAGAAAACAAGACATAATATAATAACTAGAAAAATAGGAAATAAGTAAAGCAGCAGATAATGAAACTCAACCACCACAGTCCTGGTGGCTGCTTCCTCTTGGGAATTATCTCCAGCTCCTCAGCTCCTCCAACTCTCGCCTCTGGCTCTGCTGTTCCTCTACTAGTTGATGGAGGAGGACAGAGTGGTCCTGATACTCTATCCTCAGCTGGTCAACAGAAGACGTCAGCTGCCTAATAGATGTAGTCAACTTATCACAATAGTCACGAGGAGGAAAATAATATCCCTGAGGCATCTCAGGCTGCTCCTGTCGACGAGGGGGAACTAGCTCCTGAGGCGGTGCTCACCCAAGCTCCTTGGCATACTCCATACCCCTCCAAGTAATCGGCCTATCGACGTCAATAAGGGTGTCTCCATCAATGCGGACTCGAGCGGCCTCACATAGACGGAAGATAAGGTGGGAAAAGGCCAATCTAGCAGAGGTAGAGGCCTTCACCGCTATGTTGTATAACTCCCGGGGGATCACACGATGCACCTCCACCTCATTACCGAGCATGATGTAGTGAATTATCACGACTCGGTCAATAGTAACCTCGGACCGATTACTCGTAGGAATGATGGAGCGCTGAATAAACTCCAACCTCCCCGAGTAACTAGCCTCAAATCATGCCTGCCCAACTGGTACGGCTGACCTTTAGTATCCCTTCTCCACTGTGCTCTGGGGAGGCATATGTTAGTGAGAATCTGGTCCAGTCTCTGATCAGTGTTGACTCTCTGAGTGTAAGAGTGAGGGTCATCTCTGGATGGTGGCAGCTGAAGTATATCCCTCATCCTCTCTGGACCGAACTCTAAGATCCTCCCTCGGGCCATGGTGCGCCAGTTCTTTGGGTCGGGGTTCACGCACTTGACATGCTTGTACGTCACCCAAGCATTAGCGTAGAACTCCATGACCATCAGAACACCCACATCCGTCATAGGGTTGCATAGAACTTGTCAACCCATCCTCAGAATTTGTTCCAGATTTCTGGATACTCATCCAGCTGCAAATCAAATCGAACCTTTGGGATCACCTTCTTTTTGCTCACAACTTCGTTAAAGTGATCCTCGTGGGTCTTGGAGAAGAACCGGCAAAAATCAAATAGACCGATTGCAGGAGCTTTCCATTTCCTCTTCCTTGAAGAGGATTCTTCGGTTTTTGGTGCCATATGGATAATGATAGAAATAGAAACGCAGAATGTCTCAACACCAAAGTTAAAGCCTTTTCTCATCTCTGAGCAAGAAAATTATAGAAATAGGAGGAGAACGAGATATAGGGAGAGAAAATTAATGGGTAAGGAAGAAAAGTAAAGAGGGATGGGAAGGAACGTTGGGGTCTATGGGGTTGATAATGGCAGAAAATTGGTAGAGGTAGAGGGGGAGGGGGTTCGGTTATAGGGGGTATTAGGAAAGGGAGGAAATAGAATGGGAAGAGAAAAAGTGAAAGATTGAAGAATGAAATGGAGAGGGTGTGGATAATGTTGTGGTAAAAAATGAAAAAGGAAGAGGTATATATATAGTGGGGGAGGGGTGAGGTTCGGTTATAAGAAGAGAGGTATGGGGATGAAAAAATGGGTAAGGAAAAGAGGAGGTTAAATGAGATATAATGATGGTGGTTAGTGGGTAAGGAAAGAGAAGGAAAAGGAAGATTTGATGGGAATAAGGGAATGGTATTGGGAATGAATAGGAGTTAATGGAGTGATGGGGGTGGGGGTTGGTGAACGGTCAAAAAGAAGGGAAAGGGTGTGGGGGCAAAACCCCTTCTTCACTAGCTGGTTTTCCGTTGTTGGCGCTAAATGCCAGCATCAGCGTTTAGTGCCGCAGCATTTCAAACTTGTGCCAATTGGGGCGTTAAACGCCCACTATGGCGTTTAACGCTACGAAACCCCCCCCCCCCTTATTTTTTTGAATAATAATATAAAACGAAAAACTGGGGACAAAGCATGGCATTAAACGCCCACTATGACATTTAATGCCATGCGAGGCATGTCTTCTTGAATTATGTGCCATCTAAGGCGTTAAACGCCCTCCTTGACGTTTAACGCCAGCACCCTTGCTGCCAATTCAGGCGCTAAACGCCCCCATCAGAGAGTTCTTTTATAATTGTGCCATCTCTGGTGCTAAATGTCTAGGTCCGCATTTAGCGCCAGAGCACTCGAGTAAAATGCTATCCAAGGTGTTTTGTTTCTCTTCCAGATTCCTCTTGTTCCTATTCTAAATACTTTGCAAGACCACAAAAAGAATTAGACCAAGGAAAACTATGAATAAGAGTCATAATTAATTGAAAATTAAATTGAAAATAAAATCAAAGGATACTAAGGGTTGGGTTGTCTCCCAACAAGTGCTTCTTTACCGTCACTAGCTTGACGGTCAGCTCTGCTAAGGCAAGGATTGATCATAGTGCTTTAGCTTCTCACCTCTCACTGTGAATCTTTTGCATGTGCTCTCATGGATTAACTATATATGCTCAAGAGAGAATATCATGTTCACTATATGAGGCAAGATTGAACTTTTGGTCAACACCACTTTTATTCCTGGTGAGAAATCTTCAGTGGGGATCTTCTTGTTTCTCCATCCCTTGGGTACCTTTTTTTTGAGACCGTCCTCCTTGGTGGATGACGCACACCTAACACCAAACTTAGAATTGATGTCAGGAGAAATTGTATTGATTCCCACCAAAGGAGGCTTGAGCTGTAAACTCTGCTTTACTTCAGTCAGGGATCCTTGGAGACTTGGGTCAGCGAGTTCACTCTTCATGCAAGCGCCTCCTTGACCTGAGTGATGTATGGGTCTAAACTTGGAGAGTTCTGCAACTATAGTAGTCAAGTCAGCAGTATTTTGAGGCTGAGAGGGTGCTTGCTGTGGCTGAGAGGCTTGAAACTAACGATTGTTAAAATTATTCTGATTAAAACTGCCTTGAGAATTATTGAAGTTCGATTACCTCTGAGATTGGTCTCTCCATCTGAAGTTAGGATGATTCATCCACCCTTGTTGTAGGTCTTAGAAAAAGGGTCATTATTGGAGGGTCTAGAGGAATTATCCATGAAATTAACCTTTTTAGGAGCAAACTGGCCATAGTCATAATGCTCACCTTGAGGGAAGCCACCACTCATGTCATAGGAAGTGTCTTGAGCACTGACAGCTGAAAATTGCATTCCACTCAAGTGTTGTGTAATAGCATTGATTTGCTGAGATATAGGCTTATTTTAGGTGAGAATAGCATCCAAGGTATCCAGCTCCATGACTCCTTCTTCACGGATGTCCTCTCAGAAGAGTATAAATATTGGTTGTTAGCAACCATCTCAATCAACTCCAAAGCTTCATCAAGAGTCATTTTCATATGGAATGACCCTCCTACAAAATTATCCAAGGACATGTTGGCGGTCTCAGAGACTCCATCATAAAATATCTGCAACTGTATCCAGTCAAAGAAATATCAAGAGAACATTTCCTGAACATCATAGAGAGACTCACCTTCTCTTTGCTTGAAGGTCTGAACGTCCGTCCTCAGCTTAATCAGCTTCTGAGGTGGAAAAAACTTGGTAAAAAACCTGTTGACCACCTTATTTCAAGTGTCCAAGCTCTTTTTGGGCTGAGTATCAAGCCATTGTTTAGCTCGTTCCCGTAGAGAAAATGGAAAAAAAAGTAGCTTGTAGACATTAGGATGGACTCCATTAGTCTTTACAGTGTCACAGATCTGCAGAAAATTAGAAATAAACAAGTTGGGTCTTCCTGTGGGAGTCTGTAAAACTGGCAATTTTCCTACACCAGAGAAATCAACTGAGGCTTTAGCTCAAAGTTGTTAACAGCAACAGGAGATACAACAATGCTATTCTCATAGAAATATGGGTTAGGAGTAGTATATGAGCCAAGTGTTCTCCTTGGTTGTGCAGACATGTTAGGAGGATTAACAACATTGGCATTAACCGCATTGTTGTTGTTGTTGAGATCTATAGTGGACTCTTCAACTTCCTTCTCAAAATTATTTCTAAGATTCTCGCCAGCTTTATAAGCTCTAACTTGTTGTAAATACCACCTCAAGGTCCTTTCACTCTCAGGATCAAAGTCTAGAAGAGGTTCTTTGTTCCTGTTCCTACTCAAAAACAACAGATAACAAAGAGAAGGTGTGAATCTTTACATCAGAGTGCAGAAAATTTTCTGTGAAGTATCCTGTGTAAAAGAAATAAAATAAAATAAAATGATTAAATAACACTAAAAATTTCAAAAATCAACAGAGACAAATAAACCACTAAATTCAAAAATAATGAAAAGAAAATTAATTAGAAAAAACAAAATGAGATTACTAAGGGGACACCAAACTTAATTTCAGAAATTACAAAAAAAATTTAACTAAAATAAAGCTTAAATTTTCGAAAATTTAAAGGATAAACTTGAATAAAAATTAAAAACTAAGAACACCTAATCTAAGCAATCAGACAACGGTTAGTTGTCAATCACAGTCAATCCCTGGCAACGGCCCAAAAGCTTGGTGCGAAATTTAAAGTCCACAAACTAACCGGCAAGTGCACCAGGTCATACCAAGTAATACCTTAGGTGAGTGAAGATCGATCCCACGAGGATTGATGGACTAAGCAACAATAGTCGAATGACTTACTTAGTCAGGCAAGCAGAAAGTGGTGTTTTGAGAGTTGTAAATCGCATTAAACAGAAATTCAGAGAGTAAGAGAGCAAATAGTAGAATTGGTGTGAAATATATGTGAGAAAACAGTTAACGTTTCGGAGTTATTTATTCTTTGGATTAAGTTTTCTTACCAACTATTTCAATTATGCAAGATTCATTTTATGGCAAACTATAATTGACTAAACCTTAATTCCTTAGTGATTTAGTCTCCTCTAACCTAATTAACTGCCAATTCCTTGGTCACTTAATGTAGATTAGAGGGTTAATTTTAATTCTAGTTTATTGACCACAAAAACTCTAATTACCCAAATATAAGAGGATTATATATCACGTATGTCGTTAAGTCCAAGCAATTAGCAGTTTAGGAGAAATTTACTTTCAAGCTCGTATTCAAGTGAGATAAATTTTTCAAAAATAACAATGATTCATATAGAACAAGGGTTGTTTTCCGATATACCTAGATTCATAAGATGAAGAACGAATATAATCCTTGAAATTGAATCAATACATTAATTAAAATATAATGATAATAGTATTAATCCATAGAAATAAATAGAGCTCCTAACCTTAACCAAGAAGGTTTAGTGGCTCATGACTCAGAGAGAAAACTAGGATTCAGAAAATGTGAAAGTGCGTAAGTGAGAAGATCCCCCAAAGGGCTAAATCTTTTTCCTTTTATATCTAACCTAATTTGATTTGAAATCTAAATAAAATAATAAATTCTAATGCTAAAAGATTTTGTTTGTAATTAAAAATGACTAGAATAAAATAAGATATAACAATTGAAAGCTAAATCTAACTAAAGATGCTCCATTTGAAAAGTGTGATCCGGATCATTGGCGTTAAACGTCAGATTCGGCGTTTAGCGCCCTAGTGGGCAGAAGCTCCTCCTTTGATTCTGTCTTCCTAGCGCTAAACGTCAGGTTTGGCGTTTAGCACACCAATGGACAAAGGGCTTCCACGCATTTTTGAATTGTTGGTGCTAAATGTTCATGTTCGCGTTTTGCGCCAGCTTGGCAGCTTCAAAATTTTTCTCTTTTCTTGCACACGAATTCTACTAAATCGATCCAAACTTTATCTGAATTAATTAAAACACTAAAGTAACTCAAAGTAGCATTTAAAAAAAATTCAAACACTAAAAATTAAAACTCATTAAATTTTAACTTAAAATAAACAAAAAATAAAAAAAATGCTCACACATAAGCTAGATACCAGAAATAAAGAAAAGGAATTGAACTGTGATATGCAAAATGGAAGCAAAGGTGAATCTACTATCAAAAAGAAAATCAGAATAACATTGATTATAATTTGAATTCTTAGTTATAATGGAAAGGAAGAATTCAGCTATTTATAGTAGTCACTAAACTATACAAAACTAATTGTGTTGGGAATAAGTAGTATGACCACAATCCAATCAATCACGTGTTAAATAATTTGTTATTGTTTTTATATTAAAATATTAATATAATAAGGTTCTTGATTAAATTTAGAGATTTATCATTGTGATAATGATCATAATATTGAGAGATAAATCTTTTATAATTTAATCTAAATTGTTCTTGATCATAGGATTATTAGAAAAGGACATTAATAATCCAAAAAGATCAATATATATATATAATGGTCTTCATTGGATGAAGATTAATAAATCTCATTTATTAAATTATATATATATATATATATATATATATATATGGTGCATATAGAGATATGACCATTGAACTGACTCACTTTGAGAATTCCTAATGGTTATAATTACCGTATATTTGTCAATAGGATATTTCAAGATGAACATGGTAATAGAGTTTCCTTTGACTTGCGACTGTCATAGTAATTAACAATGTATTTATTATACTTTGATTCCGGACACCTAATACCCTAGGGTGATAGTTGAATGGATATTGGGTATGATTTAAATACTTGTAGAATTAATGATTAGTCAATAAGGAATTCATCAACTCTCATAAAGAGTTTGAGCTCTATGATTATAATGAATGAGATGAATAAAACCTTGGTCGAGGGGATTGAATGAACGAAGAAATGAGTTTTTTAAGTCACTCACAGTTCATTATAATAATGGTAACAAGTTAGAGTTTGACAATTAAACCATACTCTAAGAGTTAACCAAGAGTTGGAAAGATGGAAGGAATTATACTTTGTTCTTCTAAGGTTCTTAGTAAAAATATTATTACTTCATACTATCGGGTCGTCAAGGAGCGTTGCTAGACTCCAACCTTGATTAGTAAATTTAGTATGACTAATTTACTACCCGCTTAGTATTGAACCTATGGGGTCACACACTAACGAGTGTTCTAATCCTTGGTAAATAATCATTTAATTATTATTTTGATTAGATCAAATAAATAATTATATTAATTCAAATGGAATATTATTATATTCTTTGCTAGCACCATGAATATAATAATATGATAATTGAGAATATTAAATAATTAATTATTTATTCTTTGATGAGTTTTAAATATGGATAAGATCCCAACTGATTCTGTTTCAAATTAAATTGTAATCTGATTCACAAATCAGTCACCAATCTCATATTATATATATGTGTATATGATAAAAGAAAGAACACACAAGTTTTTCTTTTACCTCCACATACACAAATATTCTAATTCTTAGTGAAGAATTGCTGGTGCAAGGAGTTGCAAGAAATTTCTCAGTTAAATCCATTGGTCAAGGAGTTGACAACAAAGGTCAGTCTCGGTGTGGATACACATAGTACCTTCGTACTATCGAAGGAGAAAGTTTTCATTCACTATGGTACTCAGGTATTGGCATCTAATCCATCTTATTTCAATAAAGTTTTAAGCACAAAATAGATCAATAGGATTACTTTATTACTTCTGCTGCGTGTCATGAACACTTGTAATCCTACAAATTGATATGAAATTGTTATCACTAGCTAAAGGTAGTTACAAACAGAATTGATGAATGGAGAATTTTTAAATTTTTTGCTGAGACTAAGTCAACGTTCCATTTTTTTAACCAAAAAAGTTCAATACACTAAAGTGGAACAATACAAAGAACTAAGTCATAAAGAAAAAAGTAAAACCAAAAGAAATACCAAAACGACTAATTAATTGTCATCTCCGACATTGCCATCAACAACTATATGGATCAGCACCAAACCACTTTTTGAAGCTCAACACCGACCTCAATTTGATGTCCTCAACGCTACCTTTTTCATTCTTAAATATTCTCGTATTTCGTTCCATCCAAATATTTCAAATTATTGCACAAAATCCAATTAACCACTTTTTTTTTTTTTGAAAGAGAAGCTCAACACAACAAGTGGAGCATAGATGATAACAACATAGTAACCAAAGCTAAAAACAAATAAGTAAAATAAGCTTAGATAACCCTTTTGTCATCTCCGGCATTGCCATCAACAACAGAAAGAGTGTGCACCTAACCACTCCTTGTAGTTCAGAAAGGACATATTGATGATCTCCTCAACTCCTTTTCCTTTGTTTTGAAAAATCCTCCTGTTTCGTTCCAACCATATGTTCCAAATGATCGCACAAAAGCACACCATCCATCTCTTGCGCTCCTCTTTCCTATTTGAGATCTCAGTCCAACTTTGGAAATGCTCCTTTATCGCACACGGGCAAGCCCATTGCACACCAACATATGATAATCAAGCACACCACACTTGTCAAGTGAATTCACAGCAGAAAAATAAATGATGAACAAATTCTACATCTTTTTTAATTTTTTTAATACCTCTAGAAAATTAGAACATAGTAACTTAATTTAGTCTCAATCTCTTAATTTCTATCTCTGTCTCATACTCTTTATTTTTCAATTTCAATCTCCTTTCCAAATACAATTTAAAAGATATGATAAGCACAAAATTGAGTATATACTTTGTTTTTTTTTTCTTTTAGATTTAGTTGTGGTTCTTATTTTTATTATTATTTACAGCGAGACTTTGAATTGTTTATTATTTTTCCTTTCTTCAACCTATGAAAAAGTTTTCAGGCTCAATAAGCATCCTAATTATAACGGCGACAAATTTATAAGTTAGAAAAAATTGAAAAATATTATAATTTAATTAGCAATTTAGATAACAAATCGCTATCATCATTTCATATCTAATTGAATAATCATCTATATAAAAAAAATAACTATGTTATATGTATATAAAAAAATTAATTAATAATATAAAATATATGTTAAAATATAAAATACATATCAAAAATAAATTAAATAATACAAATATTTATACACAAATATTTAGTAATTTATTTTTTGTGTGCACATATAAATATAGTTTATTTAAAAAAAATGATGAGATTGAGTCGGCGTCACACTTTATTAAATTAGGACTATTTGAGTATTTGAGATTAATTAATAATATTTATGAAAATTTGTTTGATTTATAGTATAGTCACATAAATATAGGTAGTGGTGTTATGTTAATAAGTCAACTCAAGGAGATTTATTATTTGTAAGATGCATGAATGTATTTTCTGAACAGAACACATTGAATTCTCAGCCAAGAAACTGAAAGAGAGAAAATGAAACAAAGGGGCAGTGTTTTGATTACCTTCAAATTTTTGGGGCCATCCATGGATTTGGTTATGCTAGTTTTTGATTCTCTCTTTGTCCATATCCTTCGAAAATGATGTTTTTTGAAGTTGATGGCATAAAAGATGGCCCCAAAGGCTTTGCTTATTTGACATTCAAATTAAATTCAGATGGGGCTGCAAATTATTACTCGCATTGTTTCCTCCGACATCAATAACCTTATTAGCTTCTCCATCATCCTTATATGTAATATTACTTTTAGGATAACATTATTATTTTCAATAGTTGATTGTTAAAATAGTTGTTGAAAGTTAATGTGTGCATCAATTTTGTTTTTAAAAAATTATATTTTTTAAATTGATTTCTAAAATACGAATATAAATCAGATTAATTTATTTATAAGTTATTTTTTAATTATAGGATGATCAATTCGATTCGGTGAATATTTTTTAGAGGCCAATTCAAAGAATTTGAATTTTTTAATAATATTTTAATTTTTGGATTTATTTGAAATTTTGGACATGTCTTCTTTTTTTTTTTTTTTTTGCCTTATACAAATTTTTTTTCTTTCATAGGAGAGGATAAAGATCGAACTCTAATTTTTTGTCATAAAAATTCTGATATTATATTATAAAATCATTTTTCCTATCAATTTAACTCTTTAAAAAAAAGGTAGTTTCATAACCCACCATTAATAATAAGTAGGAGACCATTTTTACTATCCACTTTAATATATCATTGAACTTTCTTGTGGATTATTAGTGTAATACACTCATCTTTTTTCGAGTTATAAGATTGCTCCAAAAATTACTGTGTTTTTCATATCAAAGTGCATTAGACAAACTTTTTCTATTAACATTGAATACTTTCTCTAATTAATTAAGACTGTTGGGTTCATTATTTGAATTACGTGCATTACACATGTTTAGGAATTTTACAGTATGGGATAAGTTTTGTAATATTTGGGAAATTTTAATTTGTTAAAAATTGTTTGTGATAATAGACGATTAATTGTTTGTGTAAAATTCTTTTACACTAATGAAAATTAAATTCTTCCTATTACTTGTAAATTGATATAAAACCAAGCAAATATAAATTCATATAGTTGTTAGTTGAGTCAAGGAGCGGATTTTTTCTTAATTGCAATTTTTTATAAAAAAATAATTTCAAGAACATTAATATATAGGACATTATTTTCAAAACGAAATGCAATTTCTTTTCCCTAAAGAATGACCTAAATTGTCCCGTAATACACGCAAACAACAACCCAATCTTTTTTTTTTTCATGCCAAATTAAAATTAATGACACAAATTAATTTGTCAAGATTAACAACTGAGTTTGAGATGTTTTTCGTGACAATACTAACAATAAAAAAGAGTTTGCCTTCTAAATTAGAGTAACCTTTCGAGTACATAACATCAAGTAATAGATAAAATATGGGTTAAATAATGCAATTAGTTAAGGAATATTAATATGTATAATTAAAATTATATTTAGGACTTAAATTGAGATTTTAACAATCAAACTATGTTCTAATTACTAACTTGAAAACTTGTTCATTTTTTTCTTTGATAAATGTACTATAGATTACAAGTTTCAAAATTTAAATTTCCCAACAAAATATTTTTATATTAAAATCATTAACAAGTGTTCTTAGTAGAATCTCAATGATATTAATATGTATGTGCCTTAGCTTGTAAAGTGTGAGAAACAAACAATAATTAAGTATTTATTATTTTGCCCAAATTAATTAAATTCATCAAGATACAATAACAAAAGTCTGAGGCCAGATATTTACTCTCAAAGGTGACAACAAACAAAATGCAATCACATAAATGATTGAAAGAACTTGTATTGTGTAAGAATTGATGAACTAGAGTTGATGGTATACAGTAAGAGATATACTTCATTGAATCAATGATTGAAAGATTTATAGATTACACACATATATATGTCCCATTATCAAATTGATGATTTAATTAAAATAGTGATATGACATTAATAAAATTAATCATATGCATAAAAGCAGAAAAACAAAAAACAAAAAACAAAAAACAAAAAAACAAAAACAAAAACAAAAACTTAGGTTGGTGTTGTGAAAATAGTGACAATGATGTTGAAGCTTGCCTATTTGGTTAGGTCATATGTCACATTTGATATTTTCATATAAGGTGAAATTGAAGATAGGCTAAAATCTGAATCCAATTTCAATATCTAAATGCAATAATGTAACATTTTGATCAATTCACTTATTTTTGTTTTTATTTTTTGCAAAGGGTGTAATAGCAATTAAATAAGAACAAGTTTCCTTCCAACATTGGCTCTCTCTCCTTCAATTTCCCAATTTATATTACATAAATCTCGTATAACCAATTTTTTATTAAGTGATTAATTTACTTGTTCGTTTAAATAAATATCAAAAATTTAAATTTTATCTGATGTATATAAATAATTTATTGACCAATAAATATTTAAATAAAATTTAAATCTGTAACGAATTAATTTTTTTAATTGTAAAATACCGTAAACAATAAAAAAATAAATATAATGTGTAATTCACTAATTCTCTTCAACCAACCATATGTACGGCAATAATGAATCTTTTTCCTTTATTAGGGTATCTAAAATGACACCTAGGAGCTACTCCAAAACTAGTCCTAAAATTTTGATATACATGTCACACCATCTCTACACATATTGGAATATGTAGCCACTTGGAATGCACATGACTCAACCCAACACAATCTTTTTATAACAATATAATATCATATGCTTTCAATAACCTTTGCCATGTGCTTCAACCAATTGAATGCCTAAAATAAATGGCCAGGCCAAAGAACATGATTAACTCACCTGACAATCTGACCAAAATTAAACTGCCAAACCATCTCATAATAATTGCTCCAAAATTCTACCTTAGAGACACTTTAATTTTGATCATAACTAAGCTTTCTTGTTTTGATACTTCTGTTACTTCTACCTTCTTTTTTGTTTCCACTGCAAAATTTTAAGTCAAAAAAGAAGTGCACTTGTGGTTGCCTTTATGTATATATACTCTTTTGTATCATCATCACCGGAATTTAAAATGATTAAGAAAGAGATAAATTTAAAATTATCAGATGTTATGTTCATTTTAATTTCAATACTAATATTTTTAAAAACATATAATATTACGCATGATATTATTTTATTTGTATAACTATAAACTAATTAACTTTAAGATGCAAGATATAATATATCATTAGATATATAATTTTATATTTTATAAAAAAATTAATTTTAATATACTGATAATATAAAAATTATATATGATTATCTAATCATCTTTATGCATCTATATGATTTTTTGAGTAATAGATTTAAAATTTAGTTATT
The DNA here is from genome assembly GCF_003086295.3 of Arachis hypogaea. Taxonomy (NCBI): domain Eukaryota; kingdom Viridiplantae; phylum Streptophyta; class Magnoliopsida; order Fabales; family Fabaceae; genus Arachis; species Arachis hypogaea. The sequence goes on along the minus strand of NC_092053.1, from coordinate 23,349,748 downwards.
TCTGTTTTCAATACATAATTAGTTAGTTATGTAAAAAAAATTTAAACTGATTGTATATAAAAATTTTTTTTTTATAAAATATAATACCCCCTAAAACCTTTTATCTAAACTTAAGGGGTGATTGTAAATAAAAAATAATAAAAAAAGATATCAAGTATAACATCACTTATTAGCTATATATATATATAAAAGACTGTATTTATTTATAAGTATGAAATACAAAAATACAAAACCATATATAGTAAATAAAACATAGTCATAGATATTATATTTAAAAATATTAATTTAGTATATTTTGTATCATTCTTAATAAATAAAAAAGACATAAAAATATTAATAAAAAATATTATTTATTTTTTATATTTAATTTATTATTAAACAAAATATAAAGTATTAATTTTTGTATTTTCATTTGTTATATATTATTTTTATTAGTATAAAGCAATGGAGCCAGGCACGGACCTACATGGAACCATGGGGGGGCACTTGCCCCCACTCTCATTTAATTTTTTTAAACAAAAAAAAATATATACATATATAATATGCCCCCATTTTAAATTTTAAATGATCCCATTACAAATAAATTAAACTAATTATTTAAAACCTTGAATCCATTTTATCTTGCTATCATTTTGATTATGAGTTAACCTAATTAAATTTAGTCTTCTCTCATTCTCAAATCCTAGTCGTCACTCATTTATTCTCTTAAACTCTCTTCTTAGTTTCATATTTTCAACATTTTTTTTCTATTCCTTGTTTAGTGGTCATCTTGTCTTCATCAACAGGTAAATTTTAAATTCTCTATTTTGTTTTATACAGCTCTCTATGATTTTATGTTTTTTTTCAATTTTATTGTTTCTCTTTTCATATTTTCGATTGCAAATTTTAATTCAAACAATTATAGTTTAGGTATTAATCTATTTTTATATTCTCTTCATGAATTTATATATTTTATTTTATTTTTGATTTAGTGATCCTTATTATTTATTTGTTTATCTTTCATTCTATTCTATTATATATAATTATGTTGCATATAAATTTCTAAAGTGAATCGATCAATTTACTAATTTAGAATATATATTTTTTATTTTTAGAAATAATAATGGAAAAATATTTTAAAAGAAAGCTACCACTAGAATCTGAAGTCACTTCATTAGTCTCTTCTAATAAAAAAAAGTTTTTAAAATTCAATGTAAAAAGTTTCATAGTTGATCCTGAACAACGACCCAAAATTTTAAATTATGATATAAATGACAGAGATGAAATTAGACAAATTTATTTGTGAAAAGATCATTGTCAACCAAGAGAATATAATTTTCTACAAACATATTTTGGGACTTTTTTTGGTAAATTTAATGCTGATTGGTTTGATGAATTTAGCAATTAATTGGAATATAGTATTTCATAAGATGCTGTTTTTTATCTCTATTATTATCTTATGAAATCTGATAGTGCGAGTAGTAATGCTTTTATAAAAGAGCTCTTTTTAAATTTAAATTAATATATCTTTTGATAATAATGTGAATTATTTTTGCCCCCTTACCATAAATTTTCTGGGTCCGTCACTGAATGGAGCCTAAATGCTCTGACGGCTTCACCAGTGAAGAGCATTCAGCACCGTCCCTCTTCTAATTTGTTTGGTTCGTCCTCTTAGCTTCTAAAGGAACATAAAATAATAAAGCTGCACGAGGTTCCCAAAACTTAGATCACAAGAATGAGTTGTCATGCTCTTTTTCATCCAACTTGGTCAAAAATGTCATTTGAGCTGGACCAATAAAGCATGCATCTATTCATTCAGTCTCTTTTACACATTTCTATAATAACCAAAAGGATAAGTGAGACAACCATAAAAATAAAAAATAAAAACATACACAACATATCCTAGATAAAATAGCATGTTTGGATTTAGGGCTCACCTTTCAAGGTATACAAAAAAAAATTATAGAGCTAATAATAATATATATAAAAATTTAATTTTCATCAAGTCTTACCAATATAAAAGGATTTCATATATATGACTAATAAAAATATTATTTATATATTAAAATTAACCATTAAAATCAACTTAAATATATGTGTTGTTTAATTTATTTTAATATATATTTTATATTTTAACATGTATTTTATAATAATAATTTATATTAATAATTAATTTTAATATATACCTAATATGATTGTATAACATAACTAATGGTCTATTAACTTATAAGTAAAAATAACTAACTTTTAATTTTATTATTTAAAAAATTATCTAAATACATAAATTCAATTGAATAACCGTACAAAACTTTTTACATTTTCGATATATCAAAATTAAACCCTTTCTATGTTCATAGTTTATTATTCTTTTGTTATTTGTTTTTCCACCATTTAGTTGGAGCGGAAATTTCCTCATGTATACAAAATGCTATGAATTTTTAATCCATAATTAATGTAAAAAATAGTAGTATTTTTTATGATGCATGATGCATGTGGGTAGAGTGAAGGGAATAGCAGTGTGAATTAAGCAACACGTGATTGAAGGTTAATGCGTGGAGAGGGATTGGTGTGTTGGTTAATACTAAGAACCAAAAAATGGGAGCTGTGGCTATGTTTGACTTTGTTCCATTTAAATGCAAGTTTGACAAAGTTGGTCTACACCCTAGTCATTAGCCTCTTTGACGAGAGTAATTTAATTACATCCCCATTCTCCAATCACTTGTTCTTGTCACACATTGGTTTTCTCATACTACTATATTAAGTTTCTTATCATCCAATCATGCACTATTCTATATACTCTTTACCATTTACTATATTTGTCATTCCCAAATAATTATTAGTTTAAAGATTTATCTATTTTATATTCTAAAAATATATGTTAAATTTATAAATTAAAAAAATATTTGTTAAAAATATAAAAAATTTAAATTTTAATGTATTTATTTTATATTTATTAAATAAAAATATTTAAATTTTTTTACTAATAATAAATTTATCATGTGTTAAATGTATGTTAATTAAATTTTTTTATTTTATTTTTAACTTAATTCAAATAAGTTAATAATAAAAATTTAGTTATACTAATTTATAAATATTTATTATATATATTTTAATAAAATAACATTCTTATTTTGAGTTTTTAATTAGTCTGCAAATAATAAAAAAAATCTAAAATCAGTCAAATTTATTATTTTAGTAAAAATATTTTTAGTTATTGATATAATATTTTTAATTTAATAATTTAATAACATATTTTAACATATATTTTAAATTTTACTGACTAACTACTAATAAAAAATAATAAATTCTACTCGTATTTTAACATTTCTTAATAATTAATTAACACATACTGTAAATCGAATCGGAAGTAGTATATTTTAGGGGGCGAAATGATTATATAACTCTTTATAATTAATATCATTTCATGACGAGAAATGAGTTATTCTATTAATTATACGTACTTCTAAAAAGCATCCACTTAATTACCAAATGAGAATTATTGATTAATTTTATATGTTAAAATATATTAAAAATATTTGTTTTTATTTCATTTAAATTAAAAGGGTTTTTTATATTAATTGAATGTCATATTATTTTATTATTTTTACAGATAATTCATTGTTGATTATATACATAATAAGTATGTATTATGATTCAAAATTTTCTGAAGAAAGAATGTGTTAAACAGATTTTTTTAAATAAATAAATTAAATATTTTATTTATATGGATATAGATAATTTATAACGTTTTTATCGATTTGTATTACGATACTTATCTTATTTACAATGTAAACGAAATAAAATCGTTCATATCTCGTTTGCTAAGACACGTTTGTCATTGTACGTATCACGTTTGCACATATCTTATGTAATGGAACTTATTTTATTTACACTGTAAACGAGATAACTAATGCTTGAACCTATAAAAGCGACTATTGTTGCTTTTAAATCACTTTTCACTTCCTTTCTCCTTCTTCTAGATATTTCTATTGATATTATTCACGTACTCAAAAGTTATGGCACGCGTAAATGTATAAGATGATGACATCAACCGTCTGAATGAGACTTAATATAACGTTTGGCGAACGACTTTTGGGTTAGTATTGTTATTTTTTGTTTTAGTTAAATAAACATATAATTATAGTTAGGTACTTTTTTAAATTAATATCTATTAGGTGGTGGAATGTACTTAGTCAGTGTTAATTAATTTATTTTATTTAATTTATTAGTTAATTTAATTTATTTAGTAAATAGTTATTATGTTTTTTTATTTCTTTAATCCGAATTAAATTTTTTGTAATTTTAATTTTGAATATATTAGATAACTTGTTTTTTTTTATTTGTGCCAATGCTGTGGGATAATTTTTTTAGATTTTTTATTGCTAAAGTTAATTATTCTTAATCCAAATCATTTATGTAATGTGAAATAATTATTTATTATTATTTTTATCTATTTATTTCGAAATAAAAATTTTTACAATTGAAATAGATTTGTTATTGAAATGTTTTATTTTTTAACAGATGCCTCACCTACTACTTTTTTGGTGAGTGAGCCACACTCTTGCACTATCGGACGTCATTCTCCCTTACTTGAGGGAGGCTGGGTTCGGCGACATGGTACAGCTCAGCAACTTTGTGTTTGACAACTCCCTGATTATTGCATTTGTGGAGCGTTGACGTCTGGAGACCCACACTTTCTACCTGTCTTAGGGTGAGTGCACCATCACCTTGCAGGACATTGCGTACCACCTTGGATTACACACTCACAAAGAGCCAGTGGGTGGGTGCTTGCGTGAATTCCAAATATAGTACCAGCACCTGACCTGGGAGTGGGTAGAGAAGCTCCTCGGTGCCAAGCCACCTCATGCTCAATAGCAGGGGCACAAAGGAAGGAGTCATTCTTCATCAAGCTTATGTGACTTAGGAACTGAATACGACATATGCCAGCTACTACAGATGCAGCCATCCCTCCGACAGTATACGAGGTGTTACATCCTATTACTGATCGGGGTTACCTGATGACAGACAAATCAAACAATCAAGTCCATATCAAGCGACTGCCCTTATTAGATTTTCTCAGTAGTGTCCACCCGAGAGATAGATTCTGACGTTTTTCCTAGCCGTAAGGTAACTATTTTCATATACGGTTATTGTTCTTTCTATTTATGTAATTCAACTTTTTGTTGCATAAATTTAGACATTATTATTGTTGCATATGTTCACAGGTTGATAGGTATAGCTTAGCAGAACAGGGACCATTTTGATTAACGAGTTTTTCGATGGCATCTTTCGTTAGATCGATTACAATTTCATGAGGTATGTGAAAGTGTTTTGTTTAGTTGTCTCTAAACGATTAGTTCTCCTATGTAATGAACTGAATATGATGATTATATTACACTTTATTTTGCAATTCCTATAAACGCCATACAACGATCCAACCCTGCAGGCCATCAGTCCAGACTGGTTGAGAGAGGAGACAAAGTGGGAGATATGGATGACTGTTGTTACCATTGTCTGTTTCAACATTGTTGAGTTTCACCATGTTGACCAGGTGAAACGCCAGTTCGGTAGCAAGCAGCCGGTGCCTGTAAACTCAGTCAATGTTGATCGGTTCCTGACCACCACAAGACGGGGAGAGGACATGTGGTGGCCCACTCATCATCAGCTGTGGGAAAGGCGACATGATCTCTATTCATCTATTCACAAACTACTGACCTACGTAGAAGTATTGGGCCTAGTTCCAGCATGCTTGCCTTGCCGCGTTAGACATCTATTCGCCAGGACGTGCTTGTAGAATAGGGATAGTAACTGATGGGTTGGACTGTATGAGGGGTAGGATGACACTACAAATGAGGTTATTGTCTAACTGTCGATGGTCTTGGGATATGGTGGAGGCTAAATAGGTGTGCACATCACCGAATTTACGCACCTTTATAACGAAATAAAATATAATCGATAAGCATTTATAACAAAAATAATTATGATAAATAAGAATATACACTACAATAAAACTTGACCTTACCAATATCCGAGATTCTGTCGAAGGGCAACATGAAGACTCCAAGGACATCCTGTTGCAAATTGTCTGCAATGCACATGGTACTTTGATCGATCCAACTCCACGACTCGATACTCAACACTTCTCCAAATGTTATAATTCTTCACACCTTACAAGAATACCTCTCTACTTTTGAATTTGTGATCAATGTAAAACTCTAAACTACCGTCTATATTGTAATCGTCTCCATCCATATTGCAAAATGGAATTTCCTCGTGCATCGCGTCTAGATCCAATGTATGATATGACTGGGTACAGCTGACAAGGCCGTAATTGGTTGTGGGGCAGGCAGAAGATACCGAACTAAAGCACCGACCGGAGTCTCTGGTTCAAACTCCTCCTCATCTATCCTCAAAAGAACCACTATTGTTGCTATCGACAATATACTCCTCATCGGACTCTTCACCATCCACGTCCATGTCTACCACTGGACTTGCACAGTTCAGTGGTGGTGGTGCAAGAGGTGGGACATCCTGGATAAAATTTGAGTGGCCAGATCCACCACCACCAACATCACCGACCTCCGCAGAAATCTCCATCACTTGTTCTACCATGATTCTCTCGTAGATATAAAAAACATGAGGCGCACATGCTCATCGCCATGGAGTCAAAATAGACGAGACCAAAAAATTCAATTTCTCATCGGTGCTAGCAACCTATACCCAACTCTTCGAACCTCTTTTGTCCTGTTAGCACCGAAGTTCGTCAATATTGAACTCTTTAGCTCAAACAAAGAATTTACTCTCTAAGTGCGTAACAGAATAGGATTATCACACTCAAATATAATCTCAGTGTCACTGTTTTTTATATAAATATTTGGATACACACTTACAACAATATATCCACTACCACTAGATATTTTTACTTAATTCTTTTTAAAGAAAAACAGAACAAAAGAAGAAGTGAAATGTTTGTAGAGAATACAAATAGTTGCAGATCCTTTTATAGCTGCTCAAAATTTGTCATACTTTATCTCATTTACAGTACAAACATCATAACTTTTTCAATATCTCATTTACAATGTAAATGGAATAAATTTGTTCATATTTTGTTTACACTATAAACGACATACGAGTTGATCATTTTCTCCCATGTATCACGTGTGCAAATGTGATACATGCAACGATAAATTTATCTTATTAAACGAGATAAGTGATGTAATTTAAAAAAAAAAAGTCATGTGTTAAACACATAAGCACAACTGTATTGCTTTAAATTGCACCAATAATTGAGAGTATATGAGCAATAGTTTCTAGTTCATTTTTTTGGTTAAATCTCATCACTTCTCATGATAGAGTTCGTAAGGAAAATTTAAAGTAGAATTTTTTTAATAAATGAGTTGTTAAAATCTATTTTATTGTGTAGTTAGTATAACATAGGAACATATATAGTGACAATAAAGAGTGGGGCTGGAGTTAACCCTGCAAAACCAATACCCTTTAATTTAAATATTAATCTAGATAATTAAAAAAAATATTAGGACTTTAGGTATCCTAAAATTTATATATATATACTTACTTATTGGTATGTGTACAGTCAAAGTGTCAAACAGTCTTTTTTGGACCAGCATTTTAAATATACATATTTTTAATAGGGAAGCATCATGTTAAACAAGTATTAAGTGTTTAATTCTTCTTTTCCAAGGAAAAATAATAGTCATAGGCTCATCATAGTATATAATGTTTCAAATAACCTATACATATAATATATTGATTAAGATGACGCTGAGTACCTTTAATCTCTTCTAAAAGAGAATGTGAAATATTTTTTTATCAAAAAGTAATTTTATTGATTGAAATAGAAAAATTACAAGAGAGTTCGTAAAGACTAAAGTAACACAAAAAATAGGACATTTTACCAAAATTTTTAAAAAAATCGATAAATAGTCCCATCTCAAGAAACAAACTAAAACTAAAGATGAATGCAAAAGAAACAACAATAAGAAAAGACCAAATCCTTAGATTAAATTCTTAGCAAAGTGGTGCTACAAGTGCTTCTAAGATCGTATAAGATCGTATGTCTCTTTTTATTAGTTAAATTTTTAGAAGTAGTGGTTTTATAACATGTTACTAAAATTTATGTGACATAAAAATATAGAATTTAATTATTAGCGATAATTCAAAAAAAAAGATTTTATATAAGACAAATAAAAAGACAGAAAAAGTCTATACAAAAAATTTATATAAATCCAGATATGTTAAATATGAATTATTCATGTGTATTTAAATTTTTTGAAAAACAGAGTCGGAGGTGGTTATTGTTGTCACTTCTCTGTGATAGTTATTCTAATCCATTGAGTTCAAATTTTATAAAAAAAAACGATTAATGCAAATAAAAAAGTATAAAAAATTAATAGTGTCTAACTTAGATAAAAAAAATTAGTTCAAGAGGGTAATGTAGGACCTCGATACATCCCCTCATGTTAAGAACATGATAAGAATTTAGAGTGTAAAATTTGAAGATGTGTTAAGAACATGATAAGTGATAGAGTAATGATTAACTCTGGTTAAGAAAGGAAATTAAAACTCTGGTTAGCTTTCACTCAAGGAACTCAGAATTCTGTTAGGATTCAGTTAAGCAGTTAGCCAAGCTAGACTTTAGATTAGTTAGCAACTTAGCATTCAGTTAGTTAGCTTAAAGCCTATATATATCATTCAGTGTAACTAATCCCCGTTGATGCAATTCAATCAATACTAGAATTACTCTCAAGATTCTCTCTCAACCTCAACTCTTCTCTTCCCTTTCCTCTCTCCCTTCTCTTCTTTCTCTGCTTCACTGCTCAGAAGCCTGATATCTTTCATGGTATCAGAGCTTGCATCGATAACCATGGCTGAAGAACAAGCTTCGCAGCAACTAAATTTCACAACATCTCCGATCTCAATGAAGTTTGATGAGGATAATTTTCTGCAATGAAAAGACCAGACGCTGAATCTACAATTGAAGGACACAACTTGATGCATCACATAACCGGAGAAGGAATACCAGTAAGATTCAAAGCAAATGGTGAAGTGAATCCAGAATTTGCAATATGGAAGCAACAGGACGCTTTGCTGAAATCATGGCTTCTGGCCTCGATGACAAAGCCATTCACCACCAGAATGGTAGGGTGTGTATACGCATGTAAGGTATGAAAACATTTAGATGATCATTTCACTTCTCAAATTAGAGCAAAGATCATACAATTGAAACACAAATTAAGTACTATAAAGATTGAAAATTCGGTAAACGAATATATACTTGCGTTGAAAGGAACCATAGATGCGTTGGCGTCTGTTGGAGAACCAATGAGAGATAGCAATCACGTGAACACAATTTTGAACGGACTAACGGAGCAGTATGGATTTGTAATCACATCAGTAATTGCAAGACCGGTAAGCATTACAGTTGGAGAACTTGAAGCTCTACTCTTGACACACAAAAGCATGCTTGAAAGATTCAGGAAACCAGAATCGTTCATCCAAACTAATCTTTCTCATACACGAGGAGGATTTAGAGGAGGAGTCAGAGGTGGAGACTTCCGAAATCGAGGTGGCAGATCAGGCAGAGGAGGAAGATTCTCCCAAAATGACAATAGCAGGTTTGACTCTGAACAGTTTCAAAATAATGAACAATATGGAAGGTCACATGGAGGATATGCAAATAGAAATTTCCAGAATAGTAATTTTTAGAATGGCAACTTTCAGAATGGCAATTTTCAAAACTACTCGAGATCAAGCCATTACTACACCAATGTACCAAAATTAGCTACACAGTACAATGACAACTCAAGATTCATACAGAGGGACTATAATGAAAATCCAAGATTTGTGCAAAATAATGAGACAAATAATGGAAGAATGGTGAACAATGAAAAACATGTGTGGCAAGTCTGTGATAAGATTGGCCATATTGCCAAGAACTGCTGGTATAGGTACGAAAGGGACAACAACTATGGAGCTGGCTCAAGATCTGGTATGATGCAAAATTCACAAAACGCACAAGCAAGTCAATCCCCTCAGCCACCTCAGGCACTGCTTGCAACTCCAGCCACCATCTATTACCCAAATTGGTACCTGGATTCAGGAGCAACCCATCATATAACACCAGACCAACATAATCTGACGGAAGGAGAAGCCTATAAAGGATCAGATCAAGTAATTGTAGGAAACGGTTCAGGTTTGCAAATTAACCCTGTTGGAAAATCTATCTTTAAATCTGATTTAAGTAATAGAGAGTTTATTCTACAAAAACTGCTTCATGTACCTGATATCACTAAAAACTTGTTAAGTGTCTATTGTAACACCCTAACTTTTAGCACCTCATGATTGTACTAAAAGTTCGAGCGCTACTAACCGCTATTCCTTTAATTATTTACTATGTTTATTTAATATTGAGCCCTCATGAATACGAAACGAAACTTTAATTAAGAACATGAAATAGTTTTACTTTCACTTACTTAATCACAAAGATATATATATTCACATAGCATGATATACATAGACTTATTCAAAAACTCTCAAATACAATTCCTACCCCTCTAAAAAATAAAAACAATAAATGACGAGGGAAAAATAAAATCTAAGAACTCAACTTGTAAACAGATTCTTCTATGCTCTTGTAGTTCCGCACTAAGTCTTCACACCTGTAGCTGAAAGGGGGTGGAAACCGGGGGTAAGAACCGGGGAGTTCTTAGTAGGGTCGGGGTGTCTAGTTATATCAATTTTATATATACTTCGTCAGCAACAACAGTCAACAAAGTACGAGCTAATTCAACAATTATAGAACACAAAACCCAATCACAAGCACACACAATCATAGAAAACACACTTACAAACAAATATGCGCAAACAAGTATGATGCATGTCTATCCCTAGAGCAGATAATGAGCTCATTTGTCGGTTTCGACCCGCTCCCGACGCAACTCAGCAACCTTTGTCTGAATTTAGTTTCCAGTGTCATAACCTCTGTAAGCAACCTCTGTCTTACAGGTAGGGGTGGCAAAGCGGGCCGGCCCACCCTAACCCGCCCCGCCCCATAAACGGGGCGGACCGGCCCGTTCCGCCAACTAAAATGGGTTCAAAATGCTAGCCCGCCCCGCTTTATGGCAGATTGGCGGGTTGGCGAGCTAGCCCGCTTGACTTTTTAAAAAAAAATCATTAAAATTAACCAAACAATAATAATTAAAAAATCAAATACAAATAAAAAATAGTCAAATTATAATATAATTTTTTTACTATATTTTTTTTTTTAATTTTTAACTTCAATAAAATTGTTCAAAATAATATTTGTCAATAAAATCATCTTTATTTTAAAAAATAAGTCACATAATTTGAGCATATATACGAAATTGTAAAATAAAATAAATAAAGTTAATAACTAAAAGAAGAATAAAAGCAAAAAATGAAAAAAAAGTGTTTAAAAATTTTATAATTATTAGTTTTATAATAGTAATCACTCTTTTATTTAATAAAAAAAAGAAAAACTAAAAATCTTTGGCTCGGCGGACCGGCCGGCCTCGCCCCGCCAAAACCCGCCAATTTGGCAGTGTGGGTTTGGCGAATTTTTTTTATTTGGCGGGCTCCAAATCCTAACCTGACCCGCCTTTTTTAGCGGGTTTAGCGGATCGGCCCGACGGGCTCGACCCGTTTTGCCACCCCTAGTTACAGGTGCGACTCTCTTGAGCCGATGTATGCAAACATAACCTCTGTAAGCAACCTCTGTCTTACAGGTGAGGTTCTCTCTAGCCAATGTATGTAGCGATAACCTCTGTAAGCAACCTCTGTCTTACAGGTGCGACCATCCCCTGAATTGGCCGATGTATCTCTGGAAAGCAAATTTCGATAGACTCACCACCATATTTCTACTCGTTTTCAGCAGGTAAACAATCATCTCTGATTCTCTCCTTTTCCTTTCGTTCTTTCTTTCTTTTAAAACCAAAATCAGCTCTTTGTGACATTCTCCAAAACCTTTTAAAACAATTTCACTTAAACCAATTCTTCTTTTAAAAGACAAAGGAAAGCTATTTATTAGTTAAACCTGTCAGCAAGACCTTTAGACTTTAGGGGAGCGACAACCAATCTCATTTTCTTAAGTTCATTATAAATCCTTAACAATCATTGTTTTCTTAAACTGAATTTAATCAAATAAAGTTTCTAAATCAAATCAAAATCAAATCATATAAATTAGAAGTTCCGAACCAATTTCAAAACCAAAACCAATCCAAATTTCATCCTTAAAACTAATTCTTTAACTTTTTCCAATACGTCGCAAAACGAAATCATTCAATCGAAATTCAATTATTTTTAAAGTTCACTAAAACTCCTCCTAGGGGTGTCCATGGATCGGATCCGATCCGCATATCCGCGGTGTTTATCCGAATCCGATCCGAAAATTGCGGATATGGATCCGATCCGCAAGGCTTTTGGATCGGATCGGATCGGATCCGCACACTAATCGGATCGGATTGCGGATTTTGTGTTGGTATCCGCATATCCGATCCGCATATTCGCGTATCCGCAAAATTAAAGAAATAAATAAGTAAATATTCTTTTTATGTTTTCTTTCAATTAATAATTATCATATATGTTATATTATTTTAATTTATTATTTAAGAAAAGTATGTTTAATATTATTTTAAGAGTAAACATATTTAAAAGAATAGAAAAAATGAATTTTATTGATATTTTTTTAATAAATAAGCTTTTAAAAATATTTTTGTATTTTGCGGATATATCCGATATCCGATATCCGATCCGATCCGCAAATGTGCGGATCGGATCCAACCTTAAAAGCTGCGGATATTGGATCCGATCCGATCCAATAATTTTAATGCGGATCGGATCGAATTTTTGGCCATATCCGATCCGATCCGATCCGCGGACACCCCTAACTCCTCCGAATGAAATTCTTAAGTCAAATTCAAAACATAAGCTCTTTTCATATTTAAATCAACTTTAAAACATAAAACTCTTTTTTCTAAATAATTTAAAGTCGTAAAATAATTCTTTTCAAAATAAATCGAACTCAAAACATATACTTTTCTTAAATGAATTAAACTCGAAACATAAGTATTTTCTTAATAAATCAAACAATATAGCTTCTCAAATCCAATCTTTTTCTAAATAACATTTCAAACAAAGTCTTAAATTTTATAACAAAACTTCGACAGCATCTCCCCTAAAACTTGGACTTTGCCACCCTTCTTGAGTCCCATCCTAACTATTTCTCGAACTCTTTCAAATTATTTCCAATAAATCAAAACCATTTCTAATATCAAAACATTTATAAAATCAAACCAATTAAAAATTAAACCGCCTCCAAAATCAAACCATTTTCATATCTTAATCATATTATCAATTCATCAATTTATTTCTTATTAAATCTCAATGCCATCATCAAATTTCACTAATTCTACTTGATCACTAACAATATTCCAGTTCCGAATTCATCAAAATAATTCGGTTCTTGGCTGCATTTAAACCGACTAAATCCCAAATTAATCACAAATATCAATATATCACAAAATTCAACATAAATTCAGTCAAATTCAATCAACAATCAATCACAACATCACTTCACTTATCCAACACCAATTTAACTGATGATAAATTACCAAAACCATACTTCCGTATGAAATCAAACCAACGGGACTTTCGGAAAAATTTTATGACCGAGCTGCTAAAGAAGAAAACGTCAAGAATCGTCTGTGCCTCCTAAAACTTCGATTGACCGAATTCAAGAGTAAGGAGAGCTACATCACCGTCAATTTCTACTAAACAAAAGTGACACCAACACGTAGAGGAGAAAGATACAAATATTTTTATCAGATTAAATTTTTTATTGGAGTTACGAATCGCAAAAAATCAAAATCGAAAGCTCGGAGGTTTTACCGTTTTCCTCACCCACACTCTCGGTCTCTCTCTTTTCTTTTCTCCTAAGGCTCGGTTCCAAGGGAGAATGAAGGATAATAATGATGATTAATATGTAAGAGGTGGTTTAGTGTCATTGTTTTACATATATGTTTATATATATATTTAAATTCAAGCCACTTGTTGGCTTTCTTTCTTACTACTTTCTTAATATGGCCTTCGGCCAAATTAATAATAATAATAATAATAATAATAATAATATTATTATTATTATTATTATTATTATTATTATTATTAATTTTTATTTTATCAAATTATTTTTTGATAAATAATTCAAATTTAATAGAATAAGTAATAATTTGATTAAACATTAATATAATATATTAGTTCATAAATAACTAATTATTTAATTTTTAAAAATTCGGGGTCTTACATCTATCAATTCTGCTGTGATAATGTTGTGTTCTTTGAGTTTCACTCTAATAAATATCGTGTCAAATTCCAGAGAACCAGTGAAGTAGTTAACCAGTGAAGTAGTTATTCAGAGAGAAGTTGAAAATGGAATATACAAATTCCTCAATTTCAAACTGATAAACCACTATTTTATGGTTTATCTTGTGCTCAATTGAGTGGTTTTTATCAACTCTTTACCCACTTATTCATACTATTTGCATGGTTTCACATTTACCTTCCTAATTATGTGCTTTGATTGAAAACATGCTTCTTTGGCCTTAAGTTCCCTATGTTTAATCCTCTCTTATTACCATTAGATGCCTTGATATGTGTGTTAAGTGATTTCAGAGATTACAGGGCAGGAATGGATCAGAGGATGGAAAGGAAGCATGCAAAAGTGGAAGGAATACAAGAAGTTGGAGAAATCGCTAAGTTGTCCAGCCTGACCTCTTCTCACTCAAACAGCTATAACTTTAGCTATAGAGGTCCAAACGACACGGTTTTAGTTGCGTTGGAAAGCTAACGTCCGGGGCTTCCATTTGATATATAATATGCCATAGTTGCCCTGACTCTAGGAGACGCGACCGCGTGCTCCATGCGGCCGCATCGCAGTGACAAAAATCAGCGTCTTTGAATTCGCAACCAGCAAATTCTGAGCTGTTTTTGACCCGGTTTTCGGCCCAAAAAATACAGATTAGAAGCTATAAAGTGGGGAGAATGCATCCATTCGAAAAAAAGGCTTTCATATTCACAATTTTAGGAGTAGATGTAGTTTTTAGAGAGAGAGGTTCTCTCCTCTCTCTTAGGATTAGGATTTAGGACTTCTCTTAGTTTTAGGAGTGACTCACAATCCCAGGTTCAATGTTCTTTTACTTTATATTTATCTCTTACTTTCAGATACTTTAATGCTTATATTAGTTATGTTGCCTATTTGGCTTATGCTACATTCATGTTATGATTTTCTTTGAATTAATATTATTTGAGGTATTTCAGTTATTATTGCTTTCTTTTATTGACATGATTATTGCTTCCCATCTGAAGGCATTTTTATTCCAGTAGATTTACTTTTTCCCTTTTGGTTTTGGTTAAGAAATTAGTAACTCAGGAGTTATCCAATTCAACAGCATAATTGATAATCGTTATCTTGCTAATTAAATTGAACTTCAATAATCCCAACCTTTTCTTAGGAAATAAATAGGATTCGAAGGTCAGACTAATTAGTCCCTTGACTTTCCTTTGCTTTAGTAAAGGTCAACTAAGTGGAATTAAGATTCAACTTTCATTATTATTGATAAGAATAACTAAGTCTGAACTTCCAATTTCTCATACCTTGCCAAAAGTTTGCTTTACAGTATTTATTTATTTTTAATTGCCATTTAAATTATTTGTCATATTTGTTCCTCGTTCTTGAAACCCCCCAATTTACAAAATCCATAACCAATAATAAGAACATACGTCCCTGCAATTCCTTGAGAAGACGACCCGAGGTATAAATACTCGGTTATCAATTTTAAAGGGGTTTGTTACTTGTGACAACCAAAACGTTTGTATGAAAGGACTTTTGAAGGTTTAGAAACTATACTTGCAACGAGGATTTATCCGCAAAATTTCTAGACCACGCAAAAGTTCCTCTCATCACAAACCTTTCATCAAGTCTGCATATGCTTTAACAATGTGCAGCAAGGATAGCTTCTTGCTCTGGCACAATAGGTTGGGACATGCCTCCAATAGTGTAGTGTCAACTATTCTAAAATCTTGTAATATTCATCTTGATTCAAATAAGTTAGCCTGTGAAGTATGTTGTATACGAAAGTCACACCAGCTACTTTTTCCTATATCTGATTCTTCATACACAGCACCATTGTAATTAGTGTATTCTGATATTTGGGATCCTGCCCCCACCTCTGACACTAATGAAAATTACTACTTTGTTTTGTTCATTGATGCATATTCAAAATTTACCTGGCTATACCTTATAAAAGCAAGATCTCAGCTTAAATCAGTATTTAATTATTTTCAACATATGGTTGAGCTGCAACTAAATGCAAAATTGAAAATGCTACAAACTGATAATGCTGCTAAATATACCAGTTTGTCCAAAGCATTGTAAGCACAGGGAGTTGTACACAGATTCTCCTGTCCTTATATGCATCAACAAAACGGCACAGTGGAGAGAAAGAACAGACATGTAGTAGAAAAGGGACTTGTAATGCTTGCTGGAGCTGGTATGTCTACTAAGTACTGGGCAGAAGCTTTTATATCAGCAGCAAACCTGATCAACCAACTCCCTACACCAACTCTTGGGAACTGTTCACCCATGGAGAAGCTTTTTGGAAAGAAGCCGAATTATGATAGCCTAAAAATATTTAGTTGCCTCTGTTTT
The DNA here is from genome assembly GCF_003086295.3 of Arachis hypogaea. Classification (NCBI taxonomy): domain Eukaryota; kingdom Viridiplantae; phylum Streptophyta; class Magnoliopsida; order Fabales; family Fabaceae; genus Arachis; species Arachis hypogaea. The sequence continues at coordinate 23,333,028 of NC_092053.1, read as the reverse complement.
CCTCATCTAAGACCCTACAATAAGCATAAACTAGACTTTCGTTCTGTCCATTCCGTATTCATTGGCTATAGTTCAGCTCATAAAGGGTACAAATGCATTACTTAAAGTGGCAAAGTAGTGCTGACTAGAGATGTAATTTTTGATGAAAATAGATTCCCGTTCAAAGAAGAAAAATTCCTTATCACTTTATCAGAGAAAGGTCACTCAGAAACCAACAACCATGTTTCACCAAGAATACCTCTTCTACCAAGAGTCTTATCCTAAGAGCACCAACCTTCATCAGGTACCAACCGAAACCCAACTACATCTTCTAACAATTTAGCCTTACAGCCGAACTCCCTGATAAACCACTATTTTATGGTTTATCTTGTGCTCAATTGAGTGGTTTTTATCCACTATTTACCCACTTATTCATACTATTTGCATGGTTTTACAATTGCCTTCCTAATTATGTGCTTTGATTGAAAACATGCTTCTTTGATCTTATATTTGCTTATTATTAATCCTCTCTTATTACCATTAGATGCCTTGATATGTATGTTAAGTGTTTTCAGATATTATAAGGCAGGAATGGCTTGGAGGATGGAAAGGAAGCATGCAAAAGTGGAAGGAATGCAAGAAGTTGGAGAAATTGCTAAGCTGTCCAGCCTGACCTCTCTGCACTCAAACGGCTATAACTTTAGCTACAGAGGTCCAAACGATGCGAATCTAGTTGCGTTGAAAAGCTAACATCCGGGGCTTCGATTTGATATATAATATGTTATAGTTTCCCTGACGCTAGGCGACGCAACCGCGTGATCCATGCGGCCGCGTCGCAGTGACGGGATTCAGCGTATTTGAATTCTTCTCCAGCGAATTCTGGGCTGTTTCTGACCCAGTTTGTGGCCCAGAAAACACATATTAGAGGCTATAAAGTGGGGAAATACATCCATTCATAGGAGGCTCACATAATTCACAATTTTAGGAGTAGATGTAGTTTTTAGAAAGAGAGGTTCTCTCCTCTCTCTTAGGATTGGGATTTAGGATTTCTCTTAGTTTTAGGAGTAGCTCTCAATCCCAAGTTCTTTATTTTTATTTATTTTTATTTAATTTATGAACTCTTCCGTGTTACATACAATTTTCTTAATTAATGTTATTTGAGGTAATTCAGATTTAAGATTGCTTTGCTCTATTTATAAGTGCTTTCAATTTAACTTACACATTTTCTCTTTTGGCTTTGGTTGAGACCTTGATAACTCTTGAGTTATCAAACTCATTGTTGATTGAAAATTGGAATTAATCTGTCCACTTAACTTACCTTCATAGTTAGAGGTTAATAAGGTGGGGGGAGAATCCAATTCTCATCACAATTGATAAGGATAACTAGGATAGGACCTCCAGTTCTCCATACCTTGCCAAGAGATTTTATTATTGTTAATTTATTTTACTTGTCATTTAAATATACATGTGCACATTGCCCAAGCTCCAAATTTCTCGAACCCCCAAATTTACAATCTCCATAACCAATGATAAGAACATACCTCCCTGCAATTCCTTGAGAAGACGACCCGAGGTTTGAATACTCGGTTATCAATTTCAAAGGGGTTTGTTACTTGTGACAACCAAAACGTTTGTACGAAGGGATTTTTGTCGGTTTAGAGACTATATCTACAATGCGACTGTTTTTATGACATTCTTTACTGGCAAAAATCCTAACGTCAAAATGGCGCCGTTGCCGGGGAATTGCAAACGTGTGCCTTATTATTGGTTAATGTAAATATTTACTTTTTGCTTGTTTATTTGTTTTTATTTTTATTTTTATTTTTGCTTTTCCATAAATTAAGAGGTTATTTGTTTTTATTTAGTTATTAAAAAAAAATTCAAAAATTTGCCCTTAGTGTTCATCTTGATCTTCAAGTTGTTCTTCACGTTCATCTTGACCTTCAAGCTGTTCTTAGTTGTTTTCTTCGTTTTGATCTAAAAATTTGAAATTTGGTGTCATTTTATTGTTTTAAAATATTTTTAATTAATTTTTTTCAAAAAAAAATTTCAGATTTTTATTTTTAAAATTTTTATCTTATCTTATCTTATTTCAAAAATCAAATTTCAAAATTTCAAAATTTCAAAATTTCAAATTTAATTTTCAAATTCAAAATTTAAATAACCTTTTAATTTCAATTTGTTTTTATTTTTATTTTATTTTTTATTTTGCTACTATGAACTCTCACCCCTTTGGCTATGAGTCTGGTTACAATTATGTTGCAGGAAGAAGAAATTACAATGAGAATAGGCATCAAGGTTGGAACAATCAAAGATGGGAGGAGCCACAAGGATTTACTCAACCCTCATGGCAACAACCGCCTCCAATGGACTATCAACAACCATTCTGTGATGCATATCAAGGCAATGGCTATGGTGAGCGCTCTTTTGATTATCAACAACCACCACCATACGCCTATGAACCCCCTCCTCAACAGAACTTTGGACCACCAAACTCACAAGCCCCTTTCCACCATTCACCTCCATATGACCTCAACCCTCATCCACCATACCAACCACCTTATGAACCAAATGAACCCTCCTATCTACCCTAAACCTCCATGGAGAAAGCACTTGCCGATCTAAACTCCACTATACAAGCTCTCGTCGCCCAAATCAAACCACCAATTACCTTCAACAATCAACCCTCAAGCTCTAGTGCACTTCCTTGTCAACCACAGAATAATCTCTCCATCCCATCACCACCATCCATGGAAGAGCACCCACATCCATCAATCCAAGAGCAAGATGATCCCAATTATGCTATTGATATGGAACAGGAAAGAAGGAATCATCTTCGCGAATCCATACTTCATAAAGAGCTAGAGGAGGCCCTACGGGTAAGGGTAGGAGAGACCCTTGAAGATGAAAGAATAGTTAAAAGGAGTTGTCATAGAAAGAAAAATATCGAGGATGAGTACGATTTTATACTTAAACAACTGGACAAAGCAGCAATTATTAAAAAGGAAGAAGTGGTTGCGGACTTAAGAGATGCTGTACCTCCATTGGAAAGTCCAGTCACAGAGCCTCCTTCCACGATGTTTGATGTTGATGTTGAGAAGAGCGTACAACCTCCAAGGTAGATCATAGTTGAAGATTTTGTAGAGGTTGATCAAGAGGTAGAAGATGTCAAAGAAGAGCACAAGGGAGTGGAGCTTGAAATTACCTTGCCAAAGTTGTTGGAAACCCCTCCCCCTAAGTCGCCATCATCCTTCACAACATTCAAGTGGGTAAAATTCATATACCATAGCTTTCTAATCCCACTTGAATATGGGCTACTGGAGACGGATGGTCAACTTAGAGCTCTTTGTGGCATTAAGAGTAAGAGGAAGATGGCCAGTGGTAAGAATTGTCAAGCAAGGTTCAACATGGTTGTGTGCTCAAATTTTAAATGCAAAGGTTGGTGTAAAGCTCAACTGAATGGGTCTAGAAAGTTGTTTGGCTGCTTACGTGAGAATTCAGACTGCTTGCCACCCAGATGGAACAATATTGCTCAATCAAAAGACGGGTGCAAAGGCAAGGTCTGGGACCCCGGAATTCAATCTAGAAATCAGCACTCTTGGGGCCTTGTCACTTGCTTCAACTTGCTTGAAGGCTTTCTGCGCCTAGTTTGGGACCCCGGAGGTTACTGGAGATACAAACATTGGTGGAGATTCTTGGATGAGTTCAAGTACAAGCCACCATAACAGGAAGCTCACCAAATGTCCAACTTAAGGACTTTAACTAAAAGTGCTAGGTGGGAGACAACCCACCATCGTATGATCGTCCTTTTTCATTTTTATTTAGTTTTATTTGTTTTTGAATTTTATTTTATTTTGTTATATTGAACCTGGAGATTTGCATCACATTCATATCAACACTGCATTCTGCATTTTTCAGATTAGAAAAAAAAAAGCGAGCACGCGACGCGACCGCATCAGCGACGCGTCCGCGTCGCAAGGAGATGGGAGATAATATTAATATGAACAGAGAGTTACGCAGGAGCAGCGCTGGAGGCGTGCCAATGGCACAAATCGACCCACGCGACCGCGTCGCCGACGCGTCCGCGTCACCCACGCGGCCGCGTGCCCTGAAAATCGACGTAAAAAGGGTGCTTAGCCGAAAGTTGTACTGGAGTTGGGCTGGACTCGTGCTGGAAGCCCAAGCTTCCCACGCGAACGTGTGCCCCACGTGTCCGCATCATATTAAAGATAAGGCCATTCACGCGATCGCGTCGACCACGCGATCGCGTCACCCAGAATTTTGGCAAAAAGAATTTCGAATAGAGAGTTGTGCGACCGCCAGGTTGCACTCGTGCCACTAGCACAAATCGAGTCACGCGATCGCGTGCCCCACGCGTCCGCGTCACCCAACCTTATCGCGCACCACGCGACCGCGTCACCCACGCGACCGCGTCGCCAGCGTCGCACAACCTATCCATATTAGTGCCAATTTTCTTATCTTTTCTCTTCTAATCCTAATTTCTTCCTTCTCTCTCCTTTCTCACTTTCTTTTTCTACTTCTCATTCTTTTTCACTTTCATTTTATTTTATTTAATTTATCTGCATACTTTCATTCATTGCATATTTTTATTTTTCTAAAGTTATTATTGGTGTTCAAATATTCTTATTCAACTGTTACATCTTTTCTGGTATTTTCTTGGTACTTGGTGACTTGTTTAATTCTGATTGAGTAATATTATTTAAATCAATGTCAATCTTTTATATTTGTATTACTTTTGTATTGATATGAATTTATATTATCTCTCCTCCCCCACTCTTTTTCCCATTGTTGCAAATTTTGCACCATTGGTATGCCATGGTTTCTATTGTTTTCTCACTTACATGTTGAAGCTTCCATGTAAATGAGACCCTTATCATTTGGCATTAACCCATACTTCTTTTATTTTCTTATCTCTATTTCTGGGTTACTCCTCTCCCCTTTTTCTTTCAGGATGGCCACCCGGAAGGGAAGCGGAAGACATTTTACATGGGGAGACAGACAAGTCCATCTGCACAATCCTTAGAGAAAAGCAACAGTTGAAAAAACCCATCCACCTGCAAATCTCAGCATGCACTGAGGACGGTGCAATCTTTAAGTGTGGGGAGGTCGATACCGATCTCCGTGGGTTAGTACTTTCTTTTCAAACACTAATAATCTTATTTTCTTTATTTGTTCATTGTTGCATCTGCATATTTATTTGATTTTGTCCATTTAGTTACTAGTTGGTTAAAATAATAAATCTCTTTTTAAGATCCTATTTTTGAAAAAAAAATTCACTGATTTAAATAAAAATTTTTAAAAAAATTTTTTTATGTGTTAAATTTGTTTGAAGTTGTATTTGGAACATGGTTTTTGAGCTAAAAAACACACAACTTGTGAGATTTTGAACTTATTTACATGGTTACATTATTTAACCATAAATATTTTATTCTTATGTGTTTACTTTTCTATAATTGTGATCTTTACTTTGTTTCAGTCTATATGTCCATTATTTAGTGTATTTACATGCTTACATATGATTAAGGCCATTATTTGATTTTAGCTCACTTATCCCAAATAAGCCTACCTTTTAAATCACCCTTGTCAGCCACTTTGAGCCTTGAAATCCCCATTTGTTCTATATCTTACCACATCACTAGTCTTAAGCGGAAAACAAATTAATTATCCCAATTGAATCTTTGGTTAGCTTAAGATAGTGTATTAATTAAGTGTGGGGAAACTGTGGGAACATGGGTTAATAAAGGAAAAGTATAATGTTTCTAATTTATTTGAATATCAGGAATTCGGGAACCTACTCATAAAAAACCAAAATAGAAAAATAATAGAAAATCCATGTGCATTGATAAGGTATGTTTGTTTCTCTAAATAAAAAAAAAGAAAGATTAAAAAAAATTTTAAAAAAATTTTGGTACATGAGTATGGAAATTATACAAAAGTGAGAATTATGGGTAGCTAGGCATGAATTTAAAAGTATATAGAGTATATGTATATTAGGTGAGAGCTTAGGTTAATTGAAGATTCATATTATAGCTCACTTGGCCATACATATATCCTTACCTTTACCTCAGTCCCATTACAACCTTGAAAAGACCTCATGATGTTTGCATTAGTACATTAAATATTTGTTGATTGGTTAGATGAAGAACAAGGTTTAGAAAGCATGACTAGAGAAGAGTAGAGTGAATAACCCTATACACTTGAGAGATTAGAGTGATACACACTACCAGTGAGGGTTCAATGCTTGATTCTATGTTCCCTGCTTTCATGAGCTGTCTTCTTACAAGTTTACTTGCTTTTTATTGTATGATTTGAATTAGTGAAATCTGGTTTATGTTTGTCTTGAAGAGCTTATTTACTTTTAACCAAGTAGGTAGAAACATTTGTTGCATGTAGTTGCATTCATATAGATAGGTTCCATTTCATGCATTCTATCATTCCTCTTCATTTCTTTATAGTTTCTCTTGAGCTTAGCATGAGGACATACTATTGTTTAAGTGTGGGGAGGTTGATAAACCACTATTTTATGGTTTATCTTGTACTCAATTGAGTGGTTTTTATCCACTCTTTACCCACTTATTCATACTATTTGCATGGTTTTACAATTGCCTTCCTAATTATGTGCTTTGATTGAAAACATGCTTCTTTGATCTTATATTTGCTTATTATTAATCCTCTCTTATTACCATTAGATGCCTTGATATGTATGTTAAGTGTATTCAGATATTATAAGGCAGGAATGGCTTGGAGGATGGAAAGGAAGCATGCAAAAGTGGAAGGAATGCAAGAAGTTGGAGAAATTGCTAAGCTGTCCAGCCTGACCTCTCTGCACTCAAACGGCTATAACTTTAGCTACAGAGGTCCAAACAACGCGGTTCCAGTTGCGTTGAAAAGCTAACGTCCGGGGCTTCGATTTGATATATAATATGTTATAGTTTCCCTAACGCTAGGCGACGCGATCGCGTGATCTATGCGGCCGCGTCGCAGTGACAGGATTCAGCGTATTTGAATTCTTCTCCAGCAAATTCTGGGCTGTTTCTGACCCAGTTTGCGGCCCAGAAAACACATATTAGAGGCTATAAAATGGGGGAATACATCCATTCATAGGAGGCTCACATAATTCACAATTTTAGGAGTAGATGTAGTTTTTAGAGAGAGAGGTTCTCTCCTCTCTCTTAGGATTGGGATTTAGGATTTCTCTTAGTTTTAGGAGTAGCTCTCAATCCCAGGTTCTTTATTTTTATTTAATTTATGCACTCTTCCGTATTACATACAATTTTCTTAATTAATGTTATTTGAGGTAATTCAGATTTAAGATTGCTTTGCTCTATTTATAAGTGCTTTCAATTTAACTTACACATTTTCTCTTTTGGCTTTGGTTGAGACCTTGGTAACTCTTGAGTTATCAAACTCATTGTTGATTGAAAATTGGAATTAATCTGTCCACTTAACTTACCTTCATAGTTAGAGGTTAATAAGGTGGGGGAAGAATCCAATTCTCATCACAATTGATAAGGATAACTAGGATAGGACCTCCAGTTCTCCATACCTTGCCAAGAGATTTTATTATTGTTAATTTATTTTACTTGTCATTTAAATATACATGTGCACATTGCCCAAGCTCCAAATTTCTCGAACCCCCAAATTTACAATCTCCATAACCAATAATAAGAACATACCTCCCTGCAATTCCTTGAGAAGACGACCCGAGGTTTGAATACTCGGTTATCAATTTCAAAGGGGTTTGTTACTTGTGACAACCAAAACATTTGTACAAAGAGATTTTTGTCGGTTTAGAGACTATATCTACAACGCGACTGTTTTTATGACATTCTTTACTGGCAAAAATCCTAACGTCACTCCCTCACACAATGCTCAAATCCCTCAACCTTACCTAGCCAAATATCATCACCTACAGCACAACCTAGCACTCAGCAACATCACCATCAACATTTGTCACCAATGTCACAGCAAACTACTTCACCAGACATTCTACCAGTACCTACATCACCAATACCTGTAGCTCCATCCAGCATTTCAATTCCAATACCTATCTCTGATCTAGAAATTGAGATACCTGCAATATCAGATATAGCTCCACCTCAGCCAAGCACCACCAACATGCATCCAATGATCACAAGAAGTAGACACGAAATCTTCAAACCAAGAGCACTACAAGCCACAGTTGAACCAAGAAATGTTAGAGAGGCACTAGCTCATCCTGAATGGAAGAAGGCCGTGGACAATGAATATGAAGCTCTAGTGAGGAATCTAACCTGAAAGCTGGTACCATTGCCACAAGGAAGAGAGGCCATTGGAAGCAAGTGGGTGTTTAGAGTCAAGTATAATGCTGATGGCTCCTTACAGAAACACAAGGCCAGGTTAGTAGCACAGGGATTCTCGCAGAGACCTGGATTTGATTTTACCAAAACATACAGCCCAGTAATCAAACCAACTTCAAAAGAGTGATCCTGACAGCAGCACTTACAAATGAATGGAGTATTCGCCAATTAGATGTCAACAACGCATTTTTTCATGGTGACTTCAGTGAAGATGTGTACATGAGACAACCTCAGGACTATGAAGTTGGAGATGGAAGTTTAGTCTGCAAACTTACAAAAGCATTATATGGGTTGAAGCAAGCACCCAGGGCTTGGTATCACAAGCTCTCCACTGCGCTCAATCACTTAGAGTTCACTGCAACCAAATCAGATGTTTCGATCTTCTCAAGGTTCACAAAAGGGGCTAGCACTTTTGTTTTGGTGTATGTGGATGATATAATCATCACATGATTCTTAAATACAGAAATCAATCATGCGATTCACCAACTAAATAGCAAATTTGCACTCAAGGACTTGGGTGACTTGCACTATTTCTTGGGATTTAAGTCTCAAAAATTAACAAGGATGGGTTGCTACTCAGTCAAGAAAAATATGTCAAGGACTTACTCATCAAGGCTAGAATGGTTGGATGCAAGTCTTGTCAAAACTCCCCTTCCCTCATCAGTCAGGTTCTCTGCGTTCGGGGGAGCTAGCTTTGAAAATCCCAAATTGTATTGGTCAGTAGTAGGAAGCCTGTAATACTTAACTATTACAAGACCTGAATTAACCTATGCTGTAAGCAAAGTCTCACAGTTCCTTCAAAACCCCCTGCTTGAACATTGGAAGCTAGTGAAAAGAATTTTAAGGTATGTCAATGGAACCTGTAGCTATGGGTTACACCTGCATAAGAGCAGCTCCATGAAAATCACTGCATATAGTGATTCAAACTAGGGTGGTGACCCAGATGATAGAAAATCTACAGAAAATTTTTGTGTGTACTTAGAAAAAAATCTCATTTCCTGGAGTGCAAAGAAACAAACAGTTGTGGCAAGATCCGGCACTGAGGCTGAATATAGAGCCTTAACAGACCTGGTAGTTGAATTGATATGCGTAAAGAACTTGATGATTGAGTTGAAATTTGTCATTCCAACCCCTCCTTTGATGTATTGTGACAACCTTAGTGCAGTCCTGTTGGCAGCAAACCCCATTCTACACTCTAAATCAAAACATTTTGAAACTGACCTTCACTTTGTCAGGGACTATGTGACAAAGAAGATAGTCACCATCAACCATATTCCTGGCTCAGTACAGATAGCAGATGTGTTGACAAAAGCACTGCCAAGCACTCCATATTTAAAGTTTAGAATGTTGCTAAATGTAGTAGAAAATGGGCCTAGCAGTGAAGAGACAAGAAAGAAGTTACAAGAGTTAGAAGATGGGAGTCATGCAGCAAAAGTAACTTGCAGAACAGACTTAAAACTGGCAGAAGAATCAGAAGAACTTGAAAGCAGGAAGCATGATAGAGTAATGATTAGCTTTCACTGGTTAAGAAAGGAAGTTAGAACTCTGGTTAGCTTTCACTCAAGGAACTCAGAATTCTGTTAGGATTTAGTTAAGCAGTTAGTCAAACTAGACTTCAGATTAGTTAGCAACTTAGCATTCAGTTAGTTAGCTTAAAGTTTATATATATCATTCAGTGTAACTAATCCCCGTTGATGCAATTCAATCAATACCAGAATTACTCTCAAGATTCTCTCTCAACCTCAACTCTTCTCTTTCTTTTCCTCTCTCCATTCTCTTCTTTCTCTGCTTCACTGCTCAGAAGCCAGATATCTTTTGATAAGAATTTGGAATGTAAAATTTGAAGATGACTTAAAATTTTGTGTGATGTAAATGTGACTCAATAACAATTTTTAATCTAACTAATATTATATAAGAAATTAAATAGACCTCACTTATCCCAAAATCCAATTCAAGAAATAAAAATAATCTCACACTTATAAAAACTACGGAAATTTTTTATTTTAATCAATATAAGATATGATAAAAGACTTCAATTACCGTACTCATAAAAATGACATTTTTATGTGTGATTTGTGCAAAGAGGATGCAAGAAATTTAATCTTTTGACCAATAGTTCAAATGCAACATTTTGGTGGCTCTCAAAATACTCAATTCATAGTTCAAATGGCTGTTTTCCGTTTTCAGAATGAAGACTTGGCACCCATTGTGATCTGAATTTCAAACTAAGATGAGAAAAGGGAAGTGGTGGTAGATCTTGGCCATTTATGCTTGTTTGTTAACCTGGACCACAAGTCCACCAACCCCGTCAAAATATATTCACTAGAGAATATATCAGGGGAAACTAATATAAGTTGTGATAGGTTAATTAAGGTGATAACAAATGTATCTCTTTGATATATATTTCCGATAGGGATTTGGATCCTCTGAAGTTTGAATTTTACTTTAGAGAGTAAAGTGTGATCTTCTATCCTTAAATAGTTTCTCTTTCATATTTATTATTGGTCCCACCTATGAAATCAATGGTAAGAAATCACACTTTACTCTCTAAAGTGAAATTCAAACTTTAGAAGATTCAAATCCGATGATTAGAGCTCTCTAGTTCAAATATATAGAAAATTCGGTAGATTTTTATGAGAACTTTGTCGGATCAGACCAAATTCATTATATTCTTAGTAATAAAAGACCCTAGTGTTAGTATTTTTTTTGTTGTTTACACAGGAAACAAGAAGAAAAAAAAAACAAAAAAAATGAAAAAAGAACAAAAGAACTAATTTAATTGGCTTAATTCCAATCTAAGTATATAAAATAATAAAATTTATTTTAAGGCTGAAGTTATTTTATATGTTCTTTCATATTCGAGATAGCATTTTAGTCATAAAATTAATTGTATAATTAACTATTTTTTAAATCAAAATTATACAAATCTTTTAATTTTACCAAAATTTTATATATTTTTTTAAATGAGATGATGCAAAGGAAAAATATATATTTGTTAAATATCCAAATATCTTACTCTAGTCTATACATAAATGTTAACATCGTTTCATTATTTTTACTATGGGTGTCACCTCTTAATAGCCCATAATATATATTATGACATCGTCATAATTTTTATGATTGATCAAAAGTTTAGAGTTTCATTTTTATTTTTTTTTTAAAATAATACAAGATAAATAAAAAAAATATTTATACAAAAATTTAAATAAATACAAAAAAAAAGTTTTTGTTTAAAAAAATATATTAAAATTATAATTATTTATATATATTTTTTATCAGTTTAAATTTTAAAGGAAAATGATACATGACAATATACCTCATAAATTTTTAACCTCTAACATTGTGAGTTGTGTTATAAACTCTTGTTTTGAATGATGGTAGCAAAGCATTAATTAATAAGAGAAAGCAGAAAGTAAAGAAGCATTAAGATGAGTGGTAGTGGAGTAGTGGCAAAAGAGTAAGTATAATGCCCCAACAAGTTGAAGTTGTCGTTGCCAACTTTCTTTCTATTAATTTCTTCTTCTTCTTCTTCTGCCACCAACAATGCTACCACTTCCATTATATTATGTTCCCTCCCATCTCATCTGAAATAACGCCAACCCCATATCTTCATTTCTCAAACAAAAATAATCAATACGCATGTATATTTTTTTTGAGGTGTCTATACAATAAAAAGAAACACAAAGCAAAACACCTATTCGAAATTAAATATAATAATTTACTAGAAATTTTCACAAAACTCAGACTAAATAATATAATTGGAATTTCTTTAATTTTAAATTTAGCTATTAAATCTGTAACTTTATTTACTTCTCTATATATTCAATTAAATTGCATGTACTAGAATTTGGATAATAGTTTCTGAATTTTATTAACTAAATCAACAACTTTAGCTTTATACCTATTAAAAAAGTCATGCAAAAGATGAAGAATATCTAAACAATTTGTTTTACACATTATGTCTCTCAATTCGTAATTTCAAGTTAAAACAAGGCGGATTTTTTTCTTAAATAAAATATAAAAAAATAAATATTTCTCCAAACAAGATATTTTAACTTTATTTTCGAAAATACATTTTTTTTTTGTAATAACGGCAAGTTCGCCATACTCCCGGCGAACTCTATAATTTATAGAGTTCAGGGAGTACGACAAACTTTGTAACATCCTTACTATCAGAAATCACGCTTCTGGCTGCGCTACTCTTATAGCAGGAAGTATTACGACTACTTTACTTACTAAATATTAAAATAGGAGCCTGTGACTCGACACTGTATCGCTGATTCCTTTGAAAACTGGAAATAAATACTTTATCTTAAGAAAAATACAAGCAGACATATATTCATATACAAGACTCCTTACATAATATCTCATAATATAATATACATATAAAACATACAACTCCTATCCCTCTTACAAACTTGTAATAACAAAGACGAGGGAAGAAAATAATCTAATTAACACAACAATATATAAACCAAACGCAATATAACTCTTCTTAACGCTTCTTCATCCGGTTCCTGAAAAGGTAAAGCTGTAGGGGAGGTGAGAACCTAACCACACGGTCTCACCACGGAGTTTCAAAGTTGTCATAAGAAGATATTCAATAAGAAAACTGTTTTCAAGCTCAGTGATTATCAATGCCTTATGAATCTTTTAAAAACAAATAGGAAATTGTTCAAAACCTTTTCAAAGAAACAATGTTTAATCTTTTAGAAATCCGAAACATTTCCTTTCTTAGAAAATCTCAATCAGAAACCAACCACGCAATTAAACAACACAATCATTAATTCAGCACCAAAGTTCAATCTCAAATGTAGCACTTCAGGACAAACACAGGTAAGGCAGACAAGGAAAGCACAAGTAGGTAGCAGTTACGAACAGTTTAGCAATTAGGCAAACCAAAACAAGTTCAAACTCAAGCAAAGCATACAAATGCATATGATGCATGCCTGTCCTATGGCTGATGAGGCTCATCTGTCAGTTATCCAGCCAACCCGACAAGTCTGAATTGTACTTAGACTGTCCTCCGACGTGCATCCCCAAGAGTCTATGCATAACTCTTTCTCAAATAATCAATATTACTCAATGGGGGTAACATTCCCGAGAATTTATATAGTGCCCGGTCACACACTTACGTCGTAGGGTCAACAGAGTATCGAGTTTTTAACCTGGTACACGTGGTGGCAAGCCACGACACTTAATCCAGGGAACCTCGTATCTCAGATATTTCAAATTCATAAGCCATGTGAATAATTCAAAGTTCACATCTCAACATTCTCAACATCATAATCATTCATCAATCCAAATCTCATTTCCAAGTTCATTTCAAAGCCATATTTCAAAGAAAATCCTCATCATCCTCTTTTTCATTCTGTTCGTTAACAATCTCAATTCCAAAACAAAATTCTTTCTTTGATAGACAAGTCAATCTTAAAATGTATAATGCTTAAAAACAAATCATATAAAATTTTTATTATTTCATAACTACCAATTTTATAATTTAAATATAAAAAATAATTCAATAATTATAAAATTAGGTAAAATTCTAATTAATTATCAAAACTTGATTTAATTTTTAATTTAATTAACTTTAATAAAATAATTTCTAAGAATAAAATTTCTAATGAATAAATGAATTGAAATTAATTCATAATAAGATTTATTTAAAAATTCTGGGTCTTACAAACTTGCCGTTATTACAAAAAAAATTGTATTTTAAAAAATAAAGTTAAAATATCTTGTTTGAAAAAATATTTATTTTTTTATTTTATTTAAGAAAAAATCCAAAGCAAAGCCCCTCCAAACTGTAAAAAGCTCACATCGGATGATGGAGCAGAGAAGAAAACTACCAGAATAAAATAACACGCAATCCAATCCCATTAGAATTTTTAATAAGACAATTAAATCCATCCAAGCTCAAATCAGTAAACAAACTAGCATCACAATTAACTTTAAAATTATTATCTACAGTAAATTTTCAAGACAAACGGTTCCTGAAGGTATTAAAAGAAGTATATCTGTTCGTATATAATTTTAGATTCATGACTGTGCTTTTGATGAGAGCAACTACCTTGTGATCTGTCCAATGATTTTTAGCATTGAAAATGTCATTGCACATGTGCCTCCACAACCACTACACTCTGACCCTAAAAGAGCCTCTTTACGAAACATGACCTTCCGAAACCAGGCTTCTATAGAAAAGCTTCCAACCGATCAATAACCTGAGGATCTAATATATGCCAAATAATTCTGGAATATACACAATCTCTAAAGTAATTTTCTACTATCTCCGGAGTCGCATTGCATCTCTGACACATAACCGAACTAGCTAGATGCCGCATGAAACGGAAGACCTCTGTCGGGAGAGCATTATGAACTCCAAACATCAATTTGAGTTGCTATTTTCATTCCAATTCAATTTATTCATTAACAATCAATGATAACCCTCTCTTGCACTACACCTTTTTGTTCTTGCAGGCCACTAACTCCACTTTAGTTCCATGTCAGCCAAAGTCAAATAGTACAGACAGTAAATGAAATACTTGACCTCAAGATAGAGGAATTGTCGATGCAAGTCTCTCCACCTCCCAAGATCTATTATGCCACAAATCTGCCACTACAAAATCAGACTCAGATATGTAAACATAGGGAACAAGATCACAAAGTCTTCTAAAAGAAGTCCACTCATTATATCACACAGATTGCTGCACATTCCCAACATTCTATCTAAACCCATCCTTGAGAACATCAAATGTTTTGAGAATGTTCTTCTAAATGGTTGAAGCCTTTTGACTGCTGTTCTTGTCAAAAAAAGTTGAATTCTAAAAATATTTATACATCATAATTTGAACCCCAACTTGTCTCTCTTATTAAAACAATTCCAAAGTAATTTATTAAGAAGTGTCATATTAGTTGAGTAGGTATTTCTGATATTCAAACTACTCGCTCTTTTAGGAATTATAGCAGCATTCCATTTAACCAACAACAATCCTCTCAATATGTATGTATATACCATTGGAAGACGTTAATTTTAGTTCTATATATAAAGTAAAAATTAAATCAGATTCCAAGTATAGAAATATGTGTTTGATATTTTATAAAAAATTTATTATATTTTTGTAAATGAATTTGATTAATTTTTTTAAAAGAATTGATTATTTTAGTTATTAATTATTTAATTAAAAAATATGTGAATGAATATGTATAAATAATGATTGATCCAAAAAATTTTGATTGTGAAGCAAAATCTATATAATATGACAATGATTTTTATAATAAAAATAGTATGTGTATATAAAAAATTAACTATTAAATCATTTATTAATCACTATGTATTTGTCTATAAATATATGCATTGTTTAACTCATTTTCAATATATATTTCGTATTTCAATATGTATTTTATACGGGTAGTTATTTTTTATGTACATGTAGCTAGGGCTGCACATGGATCGGATAATATATGTATATCCGCGGTAATTATTCACATCTAATCCGAGTTTTGCGGA
Organism: Arachis hypogaea; assembly: GCF_003086295.3. Classification (NCBI taxonomy): domain Eukaryota; kingdom Viridiplantae; phylum Streptophyta; class Magnoliopsida; order Fabales; family Fabaceae; genus Arachis; species Arachis hypogaea. Next base: position 23,317,182 of record NC_092053.1, on the reverse strand, counting down.
TATTATCCGATCCGCAGAACCATTGGATTGGATCAGATCCGATCCGCACTATCATCGTAGGATCGGATTGCGGATTTGGTAGTGATATCCGCAGATCCGTATATCCGCACGTCTCATATAAATAGCATAGTTTAAGAAAATAAATCCTAATGTGATATGAATTTTAGTGTGTTGTTTTATGAATTTTATGATATTTTGTTTTTATTTTTTATTTTGTACTTCAACTTAGAATAATTAAACTTAGATCTTGTATTTTTTTTTTGTTATTCAAGAGAACTTTTATTGATAATATCTTAGGAATAATAGACTTAAACACGTGAAAAAATGAATTTTTTAGATATTTTTTTGTAAAAAATCCAAACAGGGCCTTAAAACAGTTTTTTTTAATTATGCGGATATATTTGATATCCGATATCGGATATCGGATATCCGATCCAACTTGAAAAAAATGCGAATATCGTATCTGATCTAATCGGATAGAATTATAGACTATATTCGATCCGATTTGATTCGTGTGCAGCCCTACATGTAGCATGATAATGAGTAATTTAAATAATAATATATAATTTAGAATTATATATTTTTAGGTTTTATAATTTAAAAAATTAAGTAATTTTTTCTTAACACTACAATCGAAATTTTTCTCTTTTTATATATATTACTAAATAATTATTTAAATCACTTCCCGATACATTTAGAATCTGACTTTTATTGATATTCATAGTTAGAAAAGTTCTTTCAATTAATGTAATTGCTATGCAAAAACTAAAGCTAATTTTAAAAGAAGATAAATAATATTCTTTTGAGTTGATTTCTAAGAAAGAACACTAATTTTGTTTAAATCTGATGATGACAAACAGACAAATATCTAATATAAAATTCTTAAATTGACTGTTAAGCATAAAAAATTGAACAAAAAATTATTGTGGAATCAAATTTAATAATCTAATGATGACAAAAAAATATTATTATCATGTATTATACTCAAAAAAATTTTAAATTATAATAAAAACACTTAAATTACCCTTATAATTTTACACTTAGAACCGTACTTGTGTATAAATATATACAAATAGATAACACTTAATTTAATGATTGGTGGGGGTGTGTGCGTGTGTTTTCACGTTATTATTAGTATAAAAGATTTTTAGAAAGCTATTCATGCGCATATTTTTATATTTATAAGACTTTTACCATAACAAATACTTCATTTTTTAGTACGGAAATTTATGACTATAATATATAGCGTTTATTTATTATATATATTACTAATTTTATTAAAATATATTATATAATATTTTTTTTATTATAATTGAAGTTTATTTATTATATATTATTAATGTTATTAAAATATATTATATATTATTTTTATTGTAATTAAAATTATTTTTTTCAAAAATTAAAGAATATTCTTTTTTTATCAATTTTATTTTTCTTATATATTATTATTAATGACTAATTATAAATTTGACAATTAAAATATGTAATATAATATTTTTTTAATTATAATTATAATTAAAATTAAAATATAAATATAGTTATAATTTATATTACTAATTTAAAAATTAAAATGTATCACATGATACTCTCTCGTTAATATTGTGATCAAATATTTTTTTTAAATTAATAAATTTTCTTCCTCCATTTTTTTATCTACCTTTCTCTCTTTTTCTATTTCTCTCTACCTTTTTCGCTCTATATATAACTTATAATTTATATTTTATATTACTAATTTGACAAATCTAAATGTGTCACGAGATATTCTTTTATTATAATTAAAATAAAATATTTTTTCTAAAATTAACAAATTTTCTCTCTCCTTCTTCTTCTTTATCTTTAATTTTTCTCTTTTTTTTCTCTCATTTTCTATCACTTTCTACCCTTTTTATCTATAAAAAATAAAATTAATAAAATAATATAATTTCATAAATTCATAAAACTATAAGAAGTTTATTAAATTTATAATCAAATATAATTAAAAAATAATTTCGTAATATTATTTACATAAAAAAATATTATTATTATATACATATTTTTTTAGTTTTAAATTTTTACTGCTTATCTTTATAGTTTATATTTTTACTTCTCTTCCTTTAAATATTCATTACATATAATTTAAAAAAAAAATAATGTTATGATTAATAATTAGAATTAGAATTTAATTATTTCAGAAAAAAATTGATTTTAAGTTAATTTTATAACTATTAATATAAATTTTTTATACTAATATCTAATTATATTTTTATATATATAGAGAGAGAAAAAAATATTATTTTTAAATAATAAATATAAAAATTAATTATTTTTATTTGTGTAACAGACTTAATATTTAATCAAATATAAAAATATATACATTAAATTCTTCCAAGTTTTAGGTAATGAATATTAAAATTAATTATTAGTAAAAAAATTAAACTCTTTCATATAAAAATAATAATTATAAAAATCATTATTTAGTTTTTTTAATCTACAAAGATTCTAGAGACTTTTTAGTCAAGGAGACTTTTATCCTCTACGAATTTTTTGTAAAAGTAATTTAATTCTATAAATTTTTTGTGTCATAATTTATAATGTGAAGACAAAATTAACGTAATTTTAAAAAATTTATATTTTCATAATGTTAATAAAAACAAAAGGCTAGTTGATTTCATATCTTTATGAGATTTTTAGCATTTGACAATATCTAATTGAAAAAAAAAGGAGAGAAATATATAATTATATTCAATGTGTATTTAAGATATTTTTGTATTAACATTACATTAAAATTAGACTTTAATTGCATATATATGGATTACCAATTTTGAGATACAGCTATTATTGTTAAAGTAAAAGAAAACAAATCTTAATAAGAAAATACTATGTAATTAATGGCCGGATAATGTTACTTGCAAAGTACATCATAATTGTGGATATAATTTAAAACTTTGCTGTTTTTAGATTGTGTCAACAAATTCAGTTGAGGAAAAAGAATTAATGAAAGGAGAAGATAGGTCCACAGTGGCAAATTGAATGAACACATATATATAATAAGCATATAAAACCCACATTTAATTAAATAGTGATTTGAACCTTCAACTACTGTCCTCTAATGTCTCAAGTCTCAACCCCTTCCTTAGTAATGGTCCTTGATGATTTTTTCTAGGTTATTACTCTCTTTATGGTCCCCCTCATCTTATTCAGAGCTACTTTATCCTTCATGTATGAAATTATTATTATTATTTTGTGAAAAATTACAAGTTTCATATATTTATATATGTGACTGTATTTGAACAATTAAATAGAAAAAACAAATTGAGTACTATTAACCAGTAATTAAAAGATGTGTGTATTTTGTGAGACCTACACATAATAACTTCAAATATATATGTCTATTTTTTTTCTTTTAATTTGTGTGTGTAATAACATGATTGTTAAAATGAGTTATTTATATAGCATTTTTGAATTACTAAACTATATATATGAGAGATATATCTTGCACTTTGGAGTATATGTAACTAATTAAAATTTAGAATAGTTTAATTTTAGCTACCTTAATCCACTCATCTCAAGTGGAGAATTACCTTACGAGAATATATATATTCACAATTTTATTATGACTCTACAACAAATTTTTTAAGTAAGAGTTTCTTTTATTTTTTTCTTATTTTGCATAAATTTTATAAATTTTATAGTTATAAAAACTCTAATATCATATCATAAAATCAATCATTTTAAAATTTTCAATTGATAAGCAAAGACATAATTATATCACACATTTAAAATCTTTAAAATAATAGCATCTAATTAAAGCTATTGAAACATAACACCTTAAAAAATATATATGCATCAAATACAAGCAAAGTGTGAAAATTAGTACATGTTGCCTCTCTCTTGTTTAGAACTGGACTTCTTATTCATCTAATAAATACAAATCGGATTTTAATTTTAAAAGCTTGCTTAATGGAATAAAAACGAAAATATTTGATAACAAAAAGAAATTAGTCAAAAATAGTTATAATTTGTCATAAATATTAAATAAGATAAGTTCTAACTCCTTTTTTTGTCTCTCTAATATTACCGAAATAAAAATTATATCTAACGCTTATTATTATATGTTCACATATAATAATGTGAACTTCTGGCTAATAATATATAATTTTTGCATATACAATTAACTTATGATTTATTTACTCCCCAACATATAAAAGTTTTCTCTTTTTTCTTCAAGAAGTCAAATTCCATTTGAAAAACACTGATATGGAAAGTGTGACAATGGTTTAAAGCCTTGTTTCTAGCTAATTATGCTCTGGATTGCATTAATAAAGTTAGGATTTATTTTTTAAAAAAACAAATTAAAATGCTATCTTCCTCTCCCCCCCCCCCCTAACTTTCACGTACCAAAAAGAAGGAAAAAAATTACACCAAATTAAAGAGGTTAATTAATAAGTTTTATATATGGCGTGTTATTATAACTATGCAAGGTTTTAGTTTGATCATTATTTTTAGTTTTTTACGATATTTTTTAATTTAATAGAATAATAACTAATTTGTTATAGATTAAACTCTATTTAAATATATATTATTAATTAAAATTGTTGTATATAAAAAATAAAATTCGAATTTCAATACTTACCTAATGGACAAGTGACGTAACCAATAACCCAAATTTAAGTTTGATAATTATAAACTACAAGAAGATAAAGTCAATTATATTGCATGCATGAGCCATGACATATGCAAGCTAATTAAGGGATATAATATGTAACTATTAATTAGGGACAATAGTATGGTATTTATTTAATATTCCTTAATTTTTTTTTTTATTTTTTCGCCTATGTAACCATTTACCATTGATATGGAAATGCTTTTTGGTTTTGGAAGACATTGCTTTCAGTTTTTGCAAAGAGGGAACAAATAAAAACAAGTTAGGCAGGCCTTTCCTTTTCTCTCTCCTCAACATGTTATCCATCTGTTATTGAGTTGTATAAATTACTATTATCATCATCAATCAAATGACGTCTAATTTAATTAACAAATAATTAAACTCTAGCTTGTATAATTATGTATTGCTATATGTGTAATCACTCTTCTATATTCTCTATGACCTCACATTTCATAGCTTGGATGATCTATAATTGTATAAATATTGTTAAAATTAAAGTTATATTTTTTTTTATATTTTGATAATTTTTTTTAAATTTTAAATTAAAAAATATTATTAAATAATAAAAAATTATTATTTTAATTTTAACAATTTTTTTAAGACATTATTATCATCACTATAACATACACATCCTAACATATATATATATATATATATATATATATATATATATATATATATATATATATATATATATATATATATATATATATGAGATTTTAATTTCTTTTTGTATTAGGTTAAATTAATCATTTGGAGTTTTTAATTCAACCAAAAAGAATTATAGTATTGATAACGAAAAAGGTCCCGACTCTTTTTCATATTCGATGTAAAAAATTTGATCAGATTCATTCATATAAGATAAAAACTACTAAAGAAAATAAAATAAAAATTTATTTATAATAATCTTTATATGAAATTAATAATAAAAAATAATAAAATATTAATTTAATTAAACATGTCAAATAATTATTTAATAATTTTAAACAATGAACTATACATAAAAAATAACTGCACGCAAATTTTCATTCAAAAATAAACTTTTGTCACAAAACTTTTGTATAGATATTGTAAATAGGAACAATCAAAATATCAAATTACTTTATCAATTGTATGTACTATGCAGTATACACAATGATTAAAATAGATATATATTCTATAAATATATTATTGTACTAATCAAACTGAGTATATAGAGCTAGTTCAATTCAACATATACAGAGTATGAAACTGGTTGTGTTTGGCTTTATTCTGATTTTTCTTTGAGGGTTTTTGAGTAAAGTAAGATTCTTCATTATTCTTGACGGTGCAAGAGCAAACTTATATATGAAACAAAAGATAGATCATTCTTATTAAGGGATGAAAATTAAAATAAATTAATTAAGTATAGAAATGTGACAAAGCAAAAAAAGAAAAATGGATGGAAGGAAGAGGCAAAGAGAATAAATGTCAGCTATATATAAACTTATTAGAAGAAGTCATATTATTAATTATTAGTTGGAATATAATCTCAGCATGTGTAGATGTATTTTTGCACTTGTTACGCCTTGATTGCTCAGAGTTATGTCTCCATGTTATTGATGATCTGTAAAGTTTTTAAATTAATGCTATTTGTAATTTCTTTTTTTTTTTCCTGCTAACATACCCCTTTAATTATGGACAAAATAAGCTTATTATATAACACACAAGCTGCTTAATTTCTGTCTAACATCATATATTTTATATATCCACTAAATATATATAACAGAAGCTGCTTTCTGTCATAACTAATTTTTCTTATTGTTTTATTTAATTTGGGATGACTAGTGTTAATAATTACCAGTCAGTAATGGAAATGTAAATTAAACACATTTACTACATTAATTCCAGCAGACAGAAACAGCTTTTAAAAGATTTAGTGACGGTTTTGTAATATCAAATAAGTATTTAATTTTAAAAATAATGAATAAATATTTTTTGTGTTTCTGATTATTTATTCAAAAAATAAAATAGTTTTTGACAATTTAAAAATCATATTCAATTTTTAACTATTCAAATAATTAGTTTAAACGGTACCTGATACATTAGCAGTTTACTATTTAAAAAAACTATTTAAATCAATTCCTTCAATAATTGAAATATCTCAAATTTTAAATGTTAATTAAGAATCAAATTTAAAAATATATGCAAAGAGCTGGGCCTAAAAAAAGCTAAGAAATAATTCCTTGTAAAATCACTAGGGTTTGAATGAAGTAGATAGCTAGCTAGGTTAGTAGATCTCCTAATAAAAAGATTCATTAGGGTTAAAATTAAAAGGGAATATAGCTGTCACTTCCCCTTCTTCTTGTTGTATATAGGGTTTAGTAACAATATAATGACCCTATGATCCATTGGACTTACAATTAGCCATCTAACCAAACTTGCATATTACTATAGGAAATTTTCAAGTATACTAATATATCTGTGTTTTAATAATTTTTAATTATTAATTTTAATTATATATTATATATATTTTTTATAATTAAGATTAACGGTTAAAAATTATTTAAATACTGATATACTGATACACTTACAAATTTTTTATTATTATATAACATAAAATGTCAAATCCTTAACTTAAATGTACAAGAATAAATATAATGAAAACTTAAAGAAAATATATTATTAATATTTATTACTTTGATTCTAGTAAATAACAATAACAATAACCTTTAATTGAAAACCCTTTTAAGTTTTGACATATATGTAAAATAAATAATTACCTCTCTTTAAAATAGTCATATGCATCCATCCTTGAATATAAGTTCACAAGAACTGATGTGATCAGAAGTTTTATTGTACACTCAATAATACTCACCAAATTAAATGTACCAAATAAAGGATTTCATAAAAAGTGGCGGCCATAAATAAAGAATGCAAAAGAGAGATATATAGATGTGTAGTTTAATTATTCTAAATTAACTTACATCAAACATATATATTTTATTTCTCATAAAAATGAACCAATCATCAATACATCATACACATCATTTTAGAACACCTAAGTAGTTTATATATATAATTTTAAAAGAAAATAATAATGCACGGCACATGATTAAGGTAATTCTTTTCCATCCTAGTCAGTGCCTAGAAAAAGAATTCAACTTTAATAGAATATCATCTCTCTTTTATTTTATTTTATTTTTAATCCTAACATCAAAGCATGCATTGAAAATCAATAAGAGATTTAAGTATAATGGTAAGCAAGTTGTATTTGAAAAATGATCAATTATTGGAAGAGATTTATTTGTTATAATAATACTGAGTTAATATTGTGAGAATACACATTATTCTTCCATTATTGTACATATACATAATATACTGTATTTATACATGTGTAACAGATTTCAGTTAGAGCCCAAAGTTAGTTAGAGACTTAGAGTTGACAGTTAAGTTAGTTACAAGCTTCTCACTTGGACAGCTATTAGTTAGTTATATATAACAATATTATTTTTATACCAATCATATTTTGTGAACGTAAAAAATTAACTACTAATACATATAGAAATATGTATTTAGCTATATCTCATAAAAAATATTACATTACTGTAAATCAATTTAATTATTTATCTATTGCATATTTAATTATTTTTATTATTGATTATTTAATTAAAAATATATAAATTAATAGGTATATATAGATAGTTAATTTTTATTGCATATAGAACATTTTTGTTTTCATATTGTGAGTTAGAACTTTATTAAGATATGTAATGCTAACCTTATTAATATATTATCCCTTTTCCCCTTCTGTTTTAAATTTTACAATAAATATATATAGAAATAATAAAGATCATGCATGTTATTGTTTGATTTGGACAATATTTCCATCCCTTCACGTAGTCATGTCAAACAAATATTACCGACACAAGTGAGAACAAAATTTATGATAAAGGGTATGTGACTCATGACTCATGAAAATAATAATTATATCAAACATTTGGCTTTTGGCATTATACATGGGTTCATAATTAGTGATTTATAATAATCATATTCAACAAACGAATAATAATCTTCAGTAATAAGTTAATTATTATTATTATTATTAAAGTAGTAAGGACACAAAACTATGATTAGGGAAAAAAAAAAGAATAATGCATTATGAAAATATTGTAATAAAGAAACTTACTTGATCCCTACCTATGCATGATTCAGGTGAGCCTTGAAATGAAAACACTAGATAAATATATATATAAATATAGTTACCACTTTTCAAAGTTACATTGTTTATGGCATAATGACCCAACTTTACCTTTTTAATTTGTCCCCAACTTAGGTTAATCAAGTGTCCCTAAAATACCTACTTTTAATGACTTTTATTGTGATGGTAGCTTTGAATTTAATTTGCCACAAAACAAAACAAAAAAATAATGTTGGTGAGTGATGATCAAAGTTCAAAGACATAATTATAATGCCTGATTAAACCCAAACACACTTTGAAAGTAGCACAACTATTTGAGGGACAATTTGAGAGACACATAAAACTTTTGTTGGTTGGAGAGGTTATAACTACACCATTGTTAGTTACTTTTGAACCCTCATTAATCGTGTGAAATCATGTTTAGATAAATTCGGTTAATTTAATAATGTTTTTACATGACACCTAACATCAAAATCATTGAAACAAATGCTCCTCATTTTCAACTATATATTATAATAATAATTATCTAAAAATAAAAAATGAAAAGTTGATGTATATAATATATTGCAATTTGCAAAACATAGAGTATCAACATACAAGCATGAAACATGTTGAACCATTAGAACATATAATACAACTCTTTTCTTGCTTTCAAAAATAAATAAAAAAATATAAAATAGAGAAGAACAAAAGGAAGTATTTTAGTAGATTGATCACTATTATTACTTTATTAATAAAATTTAACGTGTCAAACTTAACTTCAAATAGAAGTTAGTTAAAAAGAGAAAAAAAAGGCGTCCAAAAGTTAGAAAAATACACACACATTCATTTTACATGCTATTTTAGAAATTTAATTATAGTGGAAGATTATATATATATATATATATATATATATAAACAAATATATATGAAATTATTAATTTTTTTATCAATGATTATGATACACTTTACTTTCGAAGCTACAATTTCTATATATGATAAAATTATGCAATTATTTTGTAAAAATATATATTGAAAATTAGAGACTATATATATATATATATAATCATTTGTATGATTTTATTATATGATAGATCTAATTATACACATTTTACAAATAAAATAATTATAGTATAAATAAGATAAGTCTTTATTATAATAATTTTTTTTGTTATTTCTTAGAAATAATGAACCTTAATTTTAATTAAAATTCAACGAAAAGCTCTTATTCTAGGAAATCAAATTTCATAAAATGTTTTAAAAAACAAATCAAGAAAAATAAAGTAATATAATGACATAATATCACAAGAATGTCAATCTTCCAAAGTTTTAAACATTCTAAAACAACTATAATTAATAATATTAATGAAATTTAATTTTGAGATGTTATCAAAATTTTCTACCCACGTAGGAATATTTCATCTAAAATGACAATTAATAATATTACTTATATATAAAAAATTAATCATTAATTAATTACTACTTATAAAAATATGTATTTAGTATCTTGTAAATTTTTTATTATATTACTATAAATAAATTTAATTATTAATTATAGAATTTATTTTATTATAATAAATTCAATTATTTATTAATAAATAATTATTTAATTAAAAATATATAAATTATTATATAAATATACATAAATGTATAGTAATTACTTTAGTAATTGAGGTTTAGTTATTCATATATTTTTTATTAAAGAATGAATTTTGAGAGGACTTGGAGTGTTGGAGCATGTAATGAAGCGGGAGGAGGGAGTGTGAGAGAAATTGTTTGTATTCGGCGGTGAATGGGATGCGGTGATTTCTCGAATCAACAAAATCATAACATATTTCGTTTCCACTTTCTCGGACAATTTTCTATTCCCAAATCCAACCATCACCAAAAATAAATAAATATTTAATTCACCATTGAAAAGCTTCATATATATTTGCAGAAAGCCAATTGTTTTGGTATTTTCAGAATTAAAAGATAAATTATTCTTTTTTACATTATTTTATTAAAGATTTATTATATACATTTTTAAAGTTTAATACATTGTGAAAATATATATATATATATATATAATATTATATTAATAAAAATAATTATTTTTTAACAATATGAATAATTAATCAAAAGAATAAATGTGATTGTACGAGTTCTATAACTATTAACATATTAAAATTAACTCATAAAATTATTACATATTTAATCAATTTAACTTACAGTATAATTAATATATGTATTTAATTATATTATGTGTATATTAAAAATTAATTATTTATATAAAATATATATTAAAAATAAAATAAATAATAAATAATAATAATATGACTGTATTAATAAATAAAAATGGTTAAATAAAATGAAAGAAAAAAAAAACCTCTCTTTCTTTTGTTTCTCTTTCTTCCACCTCTCTCACACACACAGAGAGAGACACAGACAGAGAGAGAGAAAGAGGGGAAGAGAGAGAATAAACGTTGCCCCCCGGACAAAAGCTCAAGTTTCTCCACACACACTAAACACGAACACAGAGAGAAAGAGAGAGAGAGAGAGAGAGAGAGAGAGAAGGAAGCAACATAGGGCTTCGTTCCCCCCCAAAACCCAATCCCTAATTGGATCTCAACAAAACAAAACAAAACAAAGAAACAAACCAATCACTCTTTCTTTTCTCTTTCCTTCTCCAATCCCATCCATGGGAATGCTGCTGCTTCTTCCCGGACAACCATGACCTACGCCGCCGGCCACCACCAAAACGACACCGCCGACCTCTTCTACGAGTCCCTTGACAGGCTACTATCCTCCTCCGAATGCTCTACCTCCACCACCTCCGACACCGAACAAGAACCGCCGCAACACCACCACCACAAGCCCGACGACGGAATTTACAATTATGCCCTCGCACTCAACAACAACTACGACCTCTGGATCTCTCATCCTTCCTCCGTCTCCGAGCGCCGTTCCTCCCTCCTCCGCCACCTCGGTCTCGCCGCTCCCTCGCCCCGCGCGATAATGGGGACTCTTCCCGCTCCCCGTCGTCGGATCAGTTGACTGGACTGCGTCAGGGCTCCGCCGGAGGGATGCCCCGATCGAGCTCTGACGGTGCCGCGGATCCTCAGAATTCCGTTGGTGATGGTGTTGATGATGATGATGAAAAGCCTTGTGGTTCTTGTTCGCTTTCTCGTTCTTCTTGTCGTTGCTGTCGTTCTTGTTCGTCTTCTTCTTCCATTCTTTCTATTCGTTCGGCCGTACCGGAGGCCGGAAAATATGTAAATAGCCGGAATCGTCGCGGGGGCAGTGTTGGTGGTGGCGGTGGAAATGGCGGGTCCCCCTGGAAGCCTCCTTCGGGGAGGAATGGAAAAAGTGTGGATTTTGGGCAGAACGGGTCCATGGTACCGGAGAATGTCGCCGGTGAGGTGGTTGCCGTGGCGGCAGAGGCAGTGGCTAGTGGGGATTATAATGAGGTCAATGAGGAGGCTTGCACCATAAGGGATCTTGACAATGGGAAAGAGTTTGTGGTGAAAGAGTTTAGAGAAGATGGCATGTGGAACAAGTTCAGGGAGGTCGGCACTGGCCGGCAACTGACAATGGAGGAGTTTGAAATGACGGTCGGTCACTCGCCGATTGTCCAAGAGCTCATGAGGAGGCAGAATGTGGAGGAAAGCCATGGAAAGGACAATGTGGATTCAATTGGCAATGAAGGTGGCAAGGGAAACAATGGTTCCAAGTTGAAGAAGAGAGGGAACTGGTTGAGGGCCTTAAAATCCGCGATGGGGACACATAAGGAGCGGCGAAGCAGCGACGAGAGGGACACCTCTTCGGAGAAGGGGGGGAGGAGGTCAAGCTCCGCCACGGATGACAGCCAGGATAATGCCTCATTCCATGGACCTGAGAGAGTTAAGGTTAGGCAGTATGGGAAGCCATGTAAGGAGGTCACAGCTCTTTACAAGAGCCAGGAGATTCAGGCTCATAATGGATCTATATGGAGTATTAAGTTTAGCTTAGATGGGAAGTATTTAGCAAGTGCCGGCGAGGATTGTGTGATCCATGTGTGGCAGGTTGTGGAGTCTGAGAGGAAGGGGGAGCTGCTGATGGAAAAACATGAGGATGGGAATATGAACATGTTGTTTGTTGTCAATGGATCTTCGCTGGAGCCGAATCTGCTGTCCCCTCTCATGGACAAGTCACCTCTCTTGGACAATCATCATCCAGAGAGGAAGAGGAAGGGGAGGACATCCATTACCCGGAAATCGTTGAGCTTGGATCAATTAGTTATCCCGGATACCGTGTTTGCGCTCACCGAGAAACCCATTTGCTCCTTTCAGGGACATCTTCATGATGTGCTTGACCTCTCTTGGTCCAAATCTCAGGTTAGCTACTAAGACTAATTAATTTTTTATAAGATAGGTGTTATTATATTCCTTTAATTCCAACTTCTTGTTCAATTTTCCTCTGCATACTTGTGATGTTTGTTATTTGCTATTCTATTGGCATCAATTGATCCTTTATTGGATACACTGATTACACTCCTACTCTGTATTGCGCTGTTAACTGAAGAATGCACTTATACTAAACAATAGGAATGAATTTTCTACTTTGTAACCATCTACAGCACAAATATATGGGTACTCACTGTAATATTGGTTTGATTAGGAGGGTTTCGAAGTGGCTGAATAAAGGCATCAAGGGACAGATATGGATTTTAATGCAATAATGGCTATGCTATTTGAGGGTAGAGCTGAGACATTTTTGTTTAGTGTTTTCTGGTTGGTACATGCTGTAAGATATTTGTGCACATGGGACTAAACCATTTCTAGTTTTTGGGTCAAGTATTCTTAGTTTGTAAAATTTAAGTAAGAATTGTAAAGACATGTAGATATAATCCTGTCTGTGAAGAATTGCTGGATCTTTCTTCCTTTCTCCCTATTCCATCCATATCAAGATGATTTTCCAGGATAAACTTCTGATTTAATGGGTCTACAAACTACTTTTCTAAGAATTAGGATGTTAGTCATGGTCTCCCCGGGAATTGAATAAAAGAATATCAGTTTTGAGAGGTTAGCTCACAAAAACTGGATTGCAGTAGGCATTGAGATTTATTTTGTACCTAATGCTTGCTTTGATAGTTGGGGACTGTATAGGTATATCCATTCTTCAAGCAATTACTATACTGCATATTTTATATGGAGTTAGTTGGCTTGGCTGTAATGAAAAGGGATCCAAAATGTCCTGTTAAGAAGACGAAAAGAATGTTGGTAACTTGCTTAGGATGCTTTGTTTTGTAACTCAGGAGTGCTTCTTAGGTGGTTTGTTGATGTCTGTGTCATGAATGAACAAGAGTTTATCTTGTGTTATGATTAACTTCTGGTCAAATCTTCTTTATTCCCTATGTTAACTTTAAGAATGTGTTTGTTAGACTTGTAAAACTAGGAACTATTATTAATAAGGTACAGTGGAGCTGGATTCAGGATCTTGTCTTGTTAATGACTCAAATTTTAAAGCCCATTTTGAACCCAAGGGCTTGAAGATTGAACTGTGTTTATAGTTCACTAAAGTCTAAACTTCTGCCAATTATATACATTAGAGTGACCACGTGATTGTTTCAACAGTTTATATTCCTATTTGAGTTGTAATTTAGCAACACTATTCAGATGTGGATGAGCACATTTTTGGAGTGCCTAAGACTAAGAATCAACTTTAAGAGCAGATAGTATTTTTTTCCCTCTGGGGACTACAATAATGATAGACAGTATTGAAAACTCTTAATATTCTTTTGATAAAGCCTAAATGGAGCTTTTATCTATTTTTTTATGTTGTGATCTTCCATTTATTGTTTGTTGAATGAACCTTCAAATATTTTATGTAAAGCATTGCTGTTTGCTGTTAGGTGCATGTGGTCTTAAATCATTCTTCTAATCCTTTTTCCAATTTTTCTCAGCACTTGCTCTCATCTTCAATGGACAAAACGGTGCGGTTGTGGCATTTGTCTAGCAACTCTTGTTTGAAAGTTTTTTCACACAGTGACTTTGGTGAGTAAATGCAGTTATTAGCTCTTGTTGTTCTTCCTTCATCTGACTAGATGTCATATAGACCACTCCTATCAGCTCTCTATATTCAATTTAATGGCAGATCATTTATGTACCTTTATGTGTCTATATCATAGTAGTCTTCTCCCTCTTCACAATAAAATTTGGATTAGTTCCCAGTGCATCATCATATCCTTACCAAACAAACCCAATTTGCCCTATAATTGTGCCAGACAGGTACAATTTTGTCAGAGTATCTGTCTTTGCTGCATATAGGATTAATTGTACACAAGTTCTCTAATGTGTAATAGGATGGTTAAGTTTATCAGTGAAAGCAATTTTTTTCCTCCGCCAACTTTTTGTTTTCTTTTGCTAATCATACCTTCTGCTTCAATCTGTTTTCTGTCTGGCACAGTAACTTGCATCCAGTTTAATCCTGTTGATGATAATTACTTCATTAGCGGATCCTTGGATGCTAAGGTTCGCATATGGAGCATTCCTGATAGGCAGGTTGTTGATTGGACTGATATGCATGAGATGGTTACTGCTGCTTGTTATACACCCGATGGTCAGGTTGGTCTAAAGATTAATATGCATCCATTCACAACATTTGGAAATTCAACTTTTTTAGTTGCATCTCAATCAAATTTGCTGGTTCCTGCAGAGTGCACTGGTTGGTTCTTACAAGGGCAGTTGCCACTTATATAACACATCAGGTACCATCGCTGAGACTTTATTTTCTAATAATTTTTATAAACTGTGCCTGTCCATGTACTATTTTCCGGTGATTGCGGGGGCATTGATTGTTATATTTTTACTTTTTGTTCAGAAAATAAGTTGCAACAAAAAAGTCAGATCAATCTGCAGAACAAGAAGAAGAAATCACATCTAAAAAAAATTACAGGTTTCCAGGTAAAACTGCTGTGCTCCTATATGAGATATGCTCCTTTTTTCACGTAAAAAATGTTGAACAAAGGAAAAATAAAACCAAAAGGCCAAAAAAGGGTGCCTGATTAGTTTGATATGCTTTTACTTTGTTACAATGCTTATTCAATTATGCTAATCTTTCTAACCGAAGCTCATGAACAGTTTGCCCCAGGAAGTTCATCAGAGGTACTTATCACATCTGCTGATTCACGAATTCGGGTTGTTGATGGTGTTGACCTGGTTCACAAGTTTAAAGGTATTTATTTAACCAACACTAGTTATATATCAATTGAATTTTTTAGAAAGATAATATAACTAGTGAATACACTGTTTGATTAACTACTTTCTTGTGTATAAAATTTATTATGTTAATTCTATGGTAACTATTCTTTTTCATGTATCTTTGTATATGGTTTATTTAGGCAGAAAGACATTGTAAATTTGTTTGAACACACGGAAATACAAATTTTGTTCCTGTTTCCTCTGCAACTTTTGCTCAAATGGGAACAGGTCTTCTGTATATTCATTTTCGAGCTGGCATCATTTCACAGTAAACTGATGCGAGTTTTCTACAGGGTTCCGTAATTCGTCAAGCCAAATTTCAGCCTCTCTGACAGCCAACGGTAAATATATTGTCTCCGCGAGTGAGGATTCCCACGTGTACATATGGAAAAATGAAGCGGATTGTAGGCCTAACAGAAGCAAAGGTGTAACTATCACAGGTGCATACGAACATTTCCACTGTAAAGATGTTTCAGTGGCCATTCCATGGCCAGGTATGGGCGATGCCTGGGACATGCACGATACACTTTCTGGAGAGCAAACTGAGATTGATAACAATGTGGATGAGGCCTTGTCCGCCAATCATCCTCCAACCCCCGTTGAGGAAAACTTTGGCTCCGAGGGTTCACGATCCACATCGGTTTACAGCAATAGTCCGCGCCAGGCAACCATTGCAGGTGCCACAAACAGCTACTTTTTCGATAGAATTTCTGCAACATGGCCGGAGGAAAAACTTGTCGTGGCAGCTACAAAGAATCGAAGCCCTCGTATCAGTGGGGATTACTCAAACACAGGAAGTCAAAACATGTCAGCCTGGGGTATGGTGATTGTAACTGCTGGCCTTCGAGGTGAAATTAGAACTTTCCAAAATTTTGGATTGCCACTTCGGATATAAGAGGTGATAAGAATGCATGCTTTTATCATTTTATGGGCATGGTGGAGTTGAGTTGATGAAATCAGCTCTTGAAGGGAAAACCTGTACAGAGAAATGGGTGATATTTGTAATATTTTAACGGGTTGGGGAGGTTCCAATTCTTTCCTCGTTCATTGTGCTAATAGGGTTGTTATTCCAACCAGGCACAGAGGGGAAAAGGGTTGAAAATTTGTCAAAGAAAAAAAGAATTAAAAAAAAAGAGAAAAAAAAAAGAAGGTACACCAGGAATTTAGAAACCGATGGGTTTGTTTATGTAATCGGGAATTGTAGAGTAACGCCAGCATGGTTAAAGCTTATTGAAATTAGAAATGATGATTCTTTCACAATTCACACAACTTGCCTTGAGTTTTGTCATTGAATTATTAAATAGTCAATACCTTACCTTAATAAGTTTATCGATTTTAATTTTATACCATGGCACCACAATTGTAGCATTACCTGGTCTATAAGTCGAACTAAAGTGGTGATATAGGCTCAAAATCTCAACAATCTAGTTGAGTTCCTTGTTGGGTTATGACTTATGAGTTATGACATGTGAGTGTAAGACTCTTGCAACTTGCATGCAATCTGAAACTTTCTAGTTTCTTCTAATTAAAATAATGAAAGATCTCCATTGACCAAAAAAAAAAAAAACCATTGAATAATTTCTTATCTTTTGAAAAAAAAAAAAAAGTAAAAAAAGCCTGCCAAAAATAGCATGTACTTCACCTCCTATCCAAAACATGTACCTCCACTCTCCTGTCCCTTTCAGCACTGATATTTAGACTAATAATATTATTTGAATATTTAAAATTATATCATTACGAGATACTAAATAAAATTATAAAACCTTATTAAAAAAAAAAGAATTTGAGTATTGTAGACTTGTAGTGCACAACAGGCATCACAATTGGTGGGGTCAGAGACATGGAATGGCTCTGATTACCAACAGTCTCCTAAGTGAATATTATAGTCATGAAAATATCATTGGAAATCTCAAGCCATTTTTTCATTGGTTGGTTAGAAAACACGTGGCAGGATCCCATGCTTCCAATTATCTTATCCACTCATATATATTCATATATATTAGAACAAGCACTTCATCTATGTATAAATTCGTTCGTTCACTTTCAAGTACACAAGCACTTCAACTTAGATTTTCTTGGGTGAGGGGAACATTACTGAAATAACAATAACAACCCCATAAAGAAAAGCATATACTTTTGTTTTCCAAGGTTTCAATGGCTCTGCAAGCTGCTTCTTTGGTTCCTGCTTCTTTCTCAATTCCTAAGGAGGTTGGTATATACTTCAGTTTTCATTCTTGTTATGTAAGTATTTTTCAACTTGAGTGATGATAATTGAATTTGAAAAAAATTGGGAATTGTTTCTTGTGTTTGCAGGGAAAGGGTAGTGTGTCTCTCAGAGACTCCACTTTGTTTGGTCTTTCATTGTCAGATTCTTTCAAAGCTGACTTCAGTTCTTCTGCATTAAGGTGCAAGGTAACTGCAAAATGAGCCTTAATTTTTTCACTTGTGAGCTTTCTATGAAGTTTAATTTTACTGAAATAGTGAAACATTTGACTCTACATGTGTTAATAGTACTTGGTCAAAACAGTAGTTATAGTTCTATTCATTTTTAGCTCTAGGATTGAGAATCCATTAGTTTCTCTGATTTTTTTATTATGTTGAGAATTGTGCTTACTGAAAATGTGTTATGGATATTTATCCTTTTAATAGTTTCAGATTTTAATTGCAAAAATACAATGTGTTATGTAATTCCCTCTAACTTATATAATTTACCACTCCTTAAAAGAGGGAATTCCAACAAAGCATTGGTGTTGTGAGGGCTGAGACAGCGGCGACTGCTACTCCGGCGGTTAGCAAGTCTGCTCCAGAAGGCAAGAAGACATTGAGGAAGGGCAATGTTGTGGTCACCGGAGCATCTTCTGGACTGGGACTCGCCACTGCCAAGGCTTTGGCCGAGACCGGAAAGTGGCATGTAATAATGGCCTGCAGGGATTTCCTAAAAGCTGCAAGGGCCGCAAAATCAGCTGGCATGTCTAAGGAGAACTACAGCATCATGCACTTGGATCTTGCCTCGCTCGACAGCGTTCGCCAATTTGTAGATAACTTACGGCGATCCGAAATGCCGCTGGATGTGCTGGTTTGCAATGCTGCTGTTTACTTGCCAACTGCCAAGGAGCCTAGATTCACTGCTGAAGGCTTTGAATTAAGTGTTGGGACAAATCATCTCGGCCATTTTCTACTAGCTCGCTTATTGATGGATGACTTGACCAAATCTGATTACCCCTCGAAGCGCTTGATCATTGTAGGCTCAATCACAGGTATAGTTCATTACTAAATTTCTTGTTGTAATAAACAACCAATTTAGTGTTTGAAAGATTGAAACATTAACAATTTAGTTTCAACAAAAACAGAATTGAGATGATACACTTTTCAAGTATTGCAGGCTTGTTTAGGGACTAAATTTTCGGTTACTCAATCTTTCATGGATGAATTGGTGGTCTACTTTCCTTATCGGCAAAATTTTCGATACATTTTTGTGCTGATTGTGGAGTTTAAACAGGGAACACAAACACACTAGCTGGAAATGTACCTCCCAAGGCTAACCTCGGTGACTTGAGGGGACTTGCTGGTGGCTTGAACGGACTAAACAGCTCGGCCATGATAGATGGTGGAGACTTCGATGGGGCCAAGGCATACAAGGACAGCAAAGTATGCAACATGCTAACAATGCAAGAGTTCCACCGAAGATACCATGAGGAAACCGGAATCACATTCGCTTCCCTGTACCCCGGTTGCATTGCTACAACAGGCTTGTTCAGAGAGCACATTCCATTGTTCAGAACTCTGTTCCCTCCATTCCAAAAGTACATAACCAAAGGCTATGTCTCAGAAGATGAAGCTGGGAAGAGACTTGCTCAGGTAAATAGCAAAAGCACTTCATAAAGATAACAATAAAATGGGGTCGACAATATGATCAAACTATTTGCAAATGCAAATAATATCGCGACGGAAATTATATTAACATACAAATCATTACAATCTAGATATGATAATGCATTATTTTCTGATGTATAGAACTGTATATATGGCTTGCAATGCAGGTTGTAAGTGATCCAAGCCTAACAAAATCAGGTGTATATTGGAGCTGGAACAAGGCCTCAGCTTCATTTGAGAACCAGTTATCTCAGGAAGCAAGTGATATTGAGAAGGCACGCAAGGTTTGGGAGATCAGTGAGAAACTCGTTGGTTTGGCCTAAGTGGTGGACCCTCCACCATCCTTAGTTGATTAACAAATCTTGTCTTGGAGTAAAATTGATGTTTCCACAAGAGTGAAGATCCCATGATGGATGATGAGTTCCTTAGTAAGGAACCTTTTTCGTTTTGGCTTTTCATGTAGGAGTCAATAACTTTTGTGAATTAAGATTTTGTCAACAAAACATCAAAGTGCGGGGGGGTGTTAACTGCATATCTTGGACATGCTTCTGAAGTTTATCTTAAAACATTTGTAGTAATATCAACTTAAGGGGAAATCAATATAGCCTTAGAGCCTAAATCATGTATTTATGTGTTTGGGTGGGTATAAGATAGTGGTGAGTTTAATACATTTTAATATATCAGCTTAATTCCCTCTCCATTTTAAGATAAATATCTCTTTAGACAATTAGACAAATTTCATGAAATGGAAGAAACAAATCACAAGACATAATGCACTAACAAACATCATGAGAAGCTACATGAAGTGCACTTAGTATCATAATACTGGAGTTTCCATTTTACTTTCTCTCATATTTACAAAAATATCTTTAGGCTACATCATTATTCATCATCAACATCAAAAGCACTTCATTTATTTACAGTAAACAAAAGCATCTTCTCTTTTATGTAATGACTCAAAAGTTCTGGAAACATCTAAAATACAACTAATTGGAGTGTTGGACTTAGTATATGATGCTGAGTTAACTCTCTAATGTGTATGAAGTATGAACTACTACTACTCATAGTTCAGATACATAACACTGAATTAACTTGGTGCATGATAAAACAAGTTTTTATCTGTACATCATAGCATTTTCCCTCAAAGTTCATAACCTGGGAACTTTGCAGCTTTTGGATCATTCATGTCTAGGAATGTGCATGCCATTCCTCCAAGACCTTCAAACAACGAATAAGGTCGATCTCCACCATGCATCTTCCCTTCTGAGGTCAATCTTTCTGCTCTATCAAGAAGAAAGCAAGCAAATGCTTTGGCCATGTATAAGTACTCCGCATTCCCTGTCAATCTATAGAGGGAAAGAAAGACATAGGCATTCCCGCTGATGCCGTGACAGATGCCGACTCGCTTGAGAAGTCCCCTCTTCCATACTACTTCCCCTGCCTCTGTAGCTGCTTGCAAGAATTCCTTATCCCCATAAACCTAATAATGATAATGGATTTATGGTAAAAAGTCTAGTCATGAGATCTCAATGTTTGAATTAAGACTAGTACCAAGAATTATTGTAAAAAATCCGATGCATTAAATAAACAAATGCTTTTATAGAACAATGCAGAACTTGACTTCAAAATTCAACTTCTACTCAAAATGAATCCTTTAAAATTGAATACATTGACATTATTTAGTAACTGAATAGCCTACTTTCCAAGTGATGAAACAACGACCCCAACATCCACCATTTGTCAATTTTTTTTTACTATGTTTAGTAAGTGTCTCATGATAGAAATACAAAGACATAGACAAGACAAAAAATTTATCATTGTTTCTATCTCCATTGTCCCCTCACCCCTTTTCTTTCTTTCTTTCTTTCTTTCTTTCTTTTTTCTGGACAGAAAATTAAGCAAATTTCATCCTATCACATAGACATTTACATGTTTCTATATTTATCTCCTTGCATCCTATCGTTTTGCATCAAAATTTTGGAAAACGAAGAAGATTACCTCAGCTGCCTTTACAAGAGTAAGAGTGACTCCGGGAGCACCATGACACCAATGCACTAGCCGGTCATTTTCACTTCCTTCACTTGAAGGATAATTGCCACTAGGGAAACGATTCTTGATCATGTAGTGTAGCGTACCCTTGACATCTTCCACCTCATCTGGCTTAAGTTCCATGTCCATCAAAACATTCATAATTCCCGCAAGCCCATGGGCAGCACCCCAGTATTTTTTCCCATGCCATTCATACATCAAAGGACATCTTCCCTTGTGA
Organism: Arachis hypogaea; assembly: GCF_003086295.3. Taxonomy (NCBI): domain Eukaryota; kingdom Viridiplantae; phylum Streptophyta; class Magnoliopsida; order Fabales; family Fabaceae; genus Arachis; species Arachis hypogaea. The sequence continues at coordinate 23,295,040 of NC_092053.1, read as the reverse complement.
CCCATTTGTCTACCAGCTGTCATAACTTCATCGACAACCGGTCTCTATAAAAGTTAAAACCACATGTCGATGACAAGTTCACATGATTTCGGCAATATCAAGGCTCATGAAGCATATAACTTACCATTTGCATAGTAGGTATTGTGTCTTTACCAATATGCCTGTTTAAGAATGAGCAAGCCCATAAGTAACCTGCTCGTCCATACAACAGTTCATGCGGCGAATCACGAGGTATCCTGATCTGTTTTCAAATCAAGGGCACAAATCCAGGAAGCAGTTAAACACACGCATTTCATCTATAAATTGGAATATTTACAAGGATCAAAACTCAAAAATATATAGAGACCATAATAAAATACCTTTTTGAATTGTCTTAGGTAATAGTTAAGCATTTTTTCATCACCAGCATGCTTAGCTATGACAGCACCAAGAGCACAAACACCAGCACGGCCACAGATGAATGTCACACGGCTGCAACCAATACATTAGCATATTAAACTAAAATCATCCTATTTCCACATATGATATTGGGTAGTAAATAAAACTGAATTTAGTTTAGGATTTTCCAAACAAAAGTTCAAAACCTTGTTCTCGTAGTTCCATCTACAATTGTAAAGAGCAAGCTTTAGCAATTAACAGCATATAATTGAACATATTTTGAACCAACCCTTCAAATAAAAAATAAATTCAGCACCAGTCCCAGACTCCCAGTATTACCTAGAATCTTCTGAAGCAGAATCACAAGCCTTAACAATATCAGAGCATAAGCTAAGATCAATGCCATTCTTGGTGACTTGATAAGCCCTGAAAACCAAGAATGCTGTCCCAAGAGCCCCAGTGTAAAGGGTATAGTCCCTTGCATGCCTCTCACTTGAACCCCATGTCTCCTTTACAACCTGAACACATTCAAAGAGAAACAAATTCACAAACAGTTGGTGAGCAAAATGCAAAAAACGGTAAAGTTGCCAACTTTGATGCTACCCAACATCATAAAAAAGAGAATTGGAACCAAATTTACAAAAATTAGAGAGAAATGAAAGATGGGGTATTGATAAAAATATGAGTGTACCGATTGCTTGAGTTGGAGAGCTGAAGCTTGAAGTTTGGCGATGAGAGTTTGGAAAGGAAGAGAGAGGAGGGTGGTGAGTGAGTCGGTGGCAGATTCTTGAAGTGTGGTCTCTGCCGCCTCTGCCACAAAGCGTGGCATTTCGTTCGGAAAGAAGCGATCCGCCATGTTGCTCTCTGCACTGCAGAGTACGGAGTACGGTTGAGAGTTGGAAAGTACTCCAAGTAGAACAGCATAACACTAAAACATGCTGTGTTCCTTGTTTTTTTCTTTATCTTAAAAATTAGAACTATTGAACTTGAACATGCTGGACCTGCTTTCTACGAGTTAATATATATGGATGTTTTTTTTGTTAATAATCAGAATGTTTCTTTTTCATACTAAATGGATGTTCTTTTATATATTTTTTGAATTTTTTTGTATTGCAAATGTGAATGTCTCTATTTCTTTAAGAATTTCATAATTTTTTTAAAATTTTATAGATATTAAATTATTTTTACTAAAATATAACTGGTGTTACGGATCCGACCCACGGATCCCGCATACCCGGTTATCCAGTGACAACCCGTTTCGACCCGAAGGCCCAAAACCGGCCCTTCACGGCTCCTAACCAACTTCCGAATTCAAATATCTCTCTTATCCTAATCAAACAAGATAAGATAAGATAACGGCCATCACCTATAAAAGGAGGACCCAAGTCCCCTCAGGTATCATTCATTCCACACACCTCATACCTCCCAGACCCATTCTGACTTGAGCGTCGGAGTGTCTTTGCAGGTACCGCCCCCCATCGCTCCAGTCAAGCAACCCGGCTCCAGCCTTGCCCGCGGGTTCCCGATCCACCCTTCAAATCCGTACCAGAGACATCTCGTACATTGGCGCCGTCTGTGGGGACCCTGCGCCAGCTGGGCCCGATGGGGGACGTCCTAGAGGAAACCCCCTCAAGCCAGGATGACTCTCAACCGATTAACCCAACCCCCGAGCACCGTGAAGTCACAAACCAAGCGAGAATAGCGAGTACTATCCAAAACGCGAACGATCACGACGTCACGGACCGACGACATCCTGAGAAAGCCAGCGACAAAGCAGCGCAGATCATCCAGGATCTCTGCCTCCGGGTTCAGGAACTCGAAGGCAAGATAACCAATAAAGGAAAACACAACAACGAACACGGAAGCCATGCAACCTCCAGATCAAGATCTCGCCGCGGTAGGTCGCCAACCCGACGGCACGACAGAAGAGACGGTCGCAGCTCCTCACGCGACCACAGACACGAGAAATCGCCAGAACGGCGATACAACAAGAAACATAACCGCAGCGCTTCTCGAGATCTGAGTTACCAACACTACTCAGACGAAGATCGGAGGGACCGAAACACCAAACGCACGAGAAACGACCATATAATAATGGGAGCTACACCCTTCACAGAAAGAATCCTAAGAGCAAAACTCCCCAAAGGCTTCGACAAACCTACCGATATGAAATACGATGGAACTAAGGATCCCCAAGAACACCTAACGGCTTTTGAGGCCAGAATGAACCTAGAAGGAGCGGCCGATGCGGTCCGATGCAGAGCCTTCCCGGTAACCCTCGCCGGGCCAGCGATCAAATGGTTCAACGCCCTCCCAAACGGGTCCATAGCCAGCTTTCACGATATTACACGAAAGTTCATGGCCCAGTTCACCACTAGGATCACTAAAGCCAAACACCCCATCAGCTTACTAGGGGTCACACAAAAACAAGAAGAATCCACAAGAAAATACCTCGACCGCTTCAACGACGAATGCCTAACGGTCGACGAACTCACGGATTCCGTCGCAAGCCTTTGCCTGACCAATGGGCTAATGAACGAAGATTTTCGCAAACACCTCACCACCAGACCGGTATGGACCATGCACGAGATCCAGAACGTCGCCAAAGACTACATCAACGACGAAGAAGTCAGCCAGGTCGTCGCCGCCAACAAGCGGCAGCACGGCAACACCCAGCGCGGCAATTTGGCTTCTCACCAAAACCCAACACCCAAAGAGAATCAACGGGACCACCCCAGGCCGACTAGCCGACCACCGAGAATAGGCAAATTCTCTAATTACACGCCCCTGACAGCACCAATTGCCGAGATATACCACCAAATAGCAGATCGAGGCATCATTCCGAAAGCCCGACAACTCAAAGAAAGGACAGGAGGCAACAAAACCCTCTACTGCGAATACCACCGAGGTTACGGTCACAAAACACAAGATTGTTTCGACCTTAAAGACGCCCTTGAACAAGCCATACGAGACGGCAAACTCCCAAAATTTGCCAAAATCATCAGAGAACCGAGACGCACGGAGAGAGACAGGTCATCGGAGAGAGAAGGACGTAACCCGAGAACCCAAAAGCAACCCCCCAGGAAAAGCCCAGAGGAAGACCCGACCATCATAGTAAACGTCATCACAGGCAAGGACGTATCAAGCAAGTCAAAACTAACAATGAAGAAGGACCTCAAGGTAATGGCTGTAAGGAACCAAGCCCCAATCTCCGGGACCGACAATACGATAACGTTCTTACCAGAGGACTGCCAACACGGCACCTCAGCTGAGGATGCCCCCTTCGTCATCTCGGCTAGAATCGGAACATGACTCGTACGAAGGATACTGGTAGACACCGGGGCAGACTCAAACATCCTTTTTCGAGGAGCCTTCGATAAACTCGAACTCCACAACGACAACCTCCAAACACACCGCCACGGCGTCACGGGACTCGGAGATAACTTCCTCAAACCAGATGGCTCAATCACACTTCCCATCACCATAGGAACGAGCAGCCAGAAGAAGACAATCCTATCTGAATTCGTAGTCCTAAAAGACTCCACAGCCTATAACGTGATCCTCGGAAGGAAAACAATCAATGACTTCTCCGCAGTCATCTTTACCAAATACCTCCTTATGAAATTCAGAACCGACGACGGCTCCGTCGGCACAATCCACGGGGACCGAGAAGTCGCAGCCGAATGCGACAACACCAGCCTAGCCCTAAGAAAGAAATCCCGAGATGCGGCCGGAGTATTCCTAGTCGATCTGGACGCCCGACAAGACGGCCAACCCAGGCCAGAGCCAGAAGGGGATATGGAAAAACTACAAATAGGGCCAACCAAGGATGAATACACCTTCATTAATAGGAACCTCCCATATGACCTCAAAGAGGAGCTCTCTCAACTCCTGAAACAAAATAGAGACCTATTTGCATTCACACCAGCCGACATGCCGGGAATAAACCCCGACCTAATGTCTCACCGTCTAGCCGTGGACCCCAAAGCTAAACCAGTAGCACAAAGGAGAAGAAAAATGTCGCCAGACCGAGCCACCGAAGTCAAAAAACAAGTTAAAGCCCTACTTGAGGCCAACTTCATCCGGGAACTCCCCTACACAACCTGGCTAGCCAACGTCGTACTAGTGAAAAAATCTAACGGGAAATGACGAATGTGCGTCGACTACACGGACCTCAACAAAGCTTGTCCGAAGGACGCCTTCCCCCTACCAAACATCGACGGATTGGTAGACGCTGCATCCGGTCACCGATACCTCAGCTTCATGGATGCATATTCCGGATACAACCAGATTCCGATGTACCGACCAGACGAAGAGAAAACAGCTTTCATCACCCCAGACGGGACGTACTGCTACACAGTAATGCTCTTCGGTTTGAAAAATGCTGGAGCAACCTATCAAAGACTGGTCAACAAGATATTTCGAGACCTGTCCGGTAACAAATTAGAAGTCTACATAGACGACATGCTCGCCAAGACCGAATCCGGCGAACAACTAACCGACGACCTCAAGGTCATAATGAATACCCTACGAAAGCACCAAATGCGACTCAACCCGACAAAATGTGCCTTCGGAATGGAGGCAGGGAAGTTCCTCGGCTTCATGATCACGCAACGCGGAGTTGAAGCAAACCCAGAAAAATGTCACGCCGTCCTCGAGATGACGAGCCCCATAAACCTTAAAGACATCCAAAAGCTTACCGGCCGACTGACGGCATTATCGCGCTTTCTCAGGGCTTCGGCCCAAAAAGCGACCCCTTTCTTCAAACTAATGAAAAAAGGAGCCCCTTTCAAATGGGAGACGGAATGTGAAGAAGCATTCCAACACTTCAAGAGGGTCCTAGCGGAACCACCAATCCTCGCCAAACCCCAAACAGGGGAGACACTTTACTTATACCTCTCCATAATGGAAGAAGCACTCGCAGCGGCACTCGTCCGTGAAAACGATAAAAAGGAACAAAAACCCGTATACTTCATAAGCAAAGTTCTACAAGATGCGGAAGCTCGCTACTCACGCTTAGAAAAGCTAGCTTTCACACTCCTTACAGCCTCCCGACGCCTACGACAATACTTCCAAGCTCATCCCGTGACGGTTCGAACCGACCAGACGGTCAAACAGGTGTTGCAGAAACCCGACCTAGCGGGAAGAATGCTAGCGTGGTCCATCGAACTATCTCAATTCCAGATCAAATTCGAACCCCGAAATGCGATCAAAGCACAAGCTATGGCCGACTTCATTGCCGAGATGACCCCGGGAAAGCTCACCCCCGAATCATGGAAACTACACGTCGACGGCTCATCAAACTCCACCTACGGAGGCGCCGGAGTCATACTCGAAAATCAAAATGGAATCACGATCGAACAGTCGGTACGATATGAATTTCCAGTATCAAACAACCAAGCAGAATACGAGGCCCTCTTGGCGGGCCTATCCTTAGCACGGGAAGTCGGAGCAAAGGTCCTAGAAGTAAATACCGATTCACAGGTAGTCAGTTCCCAAATTAACGGAGACTACCAGACACGAGATCCCCTACTCCAACAATACCTCGCCAAGGTAAACAAACTAAGAGAAGGATTCGAACACGTCACCATACAGCACGTCCCTAGGGAACGAAATGCCAGAGCTGACCTACTCTCCAAGCTAGCTAGTACCAAACCCGGACACAGTAACAAATCGTTAATCCAGGAAGTCGTTAAGATACCCTCCGTGTCAACAACGACCAACGCTCACCTGACAATCTTAAACCAGGGATCTTGGACCTACCCGATCCTGCAATACCTCCTCGATGGAACACTGCCACCAGACCCCAAAGAGGAAAAATGAATAAAAAGGGAAGCCGCCAACTATACCATTGTCGCAGGACAGCTATACAAACGCGGATTCTCGCAACCCCTGCTCAAATGCATCGAACCCGAGAACACGGAGTACATACTCCGTGAAATCCACGAAGGCTGCTGCGGTCACCACGTCGGAGGCAAGACTTTAGCCCAAAAAGTCATCAGAGCAGGCTACTTCTAGCCCACGGTTATTGATGAGCGGATAATTTATACGCTTTTTGACACTGTTTTTAGTATGTTTTTAGTAGGATCTAGTTACTTTTAGGGATGTTTTCATTAGTTTTTATGTTAAATTCACATTTCTGGACTTTACTACGAGTTTGTGTGTTTTTCTGTGATTTCAGGTATTTTCTGGCTGAAATTGAGGGACTTGAGCTGAAATCAGATTCAGAGGTTGAAAAAGGACTGCTGATGCTGTTGGATTCTGACCTCCCTGCACTCAAAGTGGATTTTCTGGAGCTACAGAACTTGAAATGGCGCGCTTCCAATTGCGTTAGAAAGTAGACATCCAGGGCTTTCCAGAAATATATAATAGTCCATACTTTGGCCAAGAATAGACGACGTAAACTGACGTTCAATGCCAGCTCTCTGACCAAATCTGGCGTCCAGCGCCAGAAAAGGATCCAAAACCAGAGTTGAACGCCCAAACTGGCACAAATACTGGCGTTCAACTCCACAAATGGCCTCTGCACGTGCAACACTTAGGCTCAGCCCAAACACACACCTAGTGGGCCCCGGAAGTGGATTTATTCATCAATTACTTACTCATGTAAACCCTAGTGACTAGTTTATTATAAATAGGACCTCTTACTATTGTATTAGACGTCTTTTAGACCATCCTGGATTGTATTTTGATCCTGTGATCTCGTTTAGGGGGCTGGCCATCTCGGCCATGCCTGGACCTTTCACTTATGTATTTTCAACGGTAGAGTTTCTACACTCCATAGATTAAGGTGTGGAGCTCTGCTGTTCCTCAAAGATTAATGCAAAGTACTACTGTTTTCTATTCAATTCTTCTTATTTCGCTTCTAAGATATCCATTCGCACCCAAGAACGTGATGAAGGTGATGATTATGTGTGACGCTCATCACCATCTCCCCTATGAACACGTGTCTGACAAACACTTCCGTTCTACATGAAATAAGCTAGAATGAATATCTCTTAGATCTCCCAACCAGAATCTTCGTGGTGTAAGCTAGAATGATGGCGGCATTCAAGAGAATCTGGAAGGTCTAAAACTTGTCTGTGGTATTCCGAGTAGGATTCAATGATTGAATGACTGTGACGAGCTCCTAACTCGCGATTGCAGGGCGTTAGTGACAGACGCAAAAGGATAGTAAATCCTATTCCAGCATGATCGAGAACCGACAGATGAATAGCCGTGCCGTGACAGGGTGCGTGAGCATATTATTCACTGAGAGGATAAGATGAAGCCATTGGCAAGGGTGATGCCTCCAGACGATTAGCCGTGCCGTGACAGGGCATTGGATCATTTTTCCGAGAGATGACCGAAAGTAGCCATTGACAGTGGTGATGTATCACATAAAGCCAGCCATGGAAAGGAGTAAGACTGACTGGATGAAGATAGCAAGAAAGCAGAGGTTCAGAGGAACGAAAGCATCTCCATTCACTTATCTGAAATTCCTATCAATGAATTACATAAGTGTCTCTATCCCTATTTTATTAATTAATATTCGAAAACACCATTATCACTTTATATCTGCCTGACTGAGATTTACAAGGTGACCATAGCTTACTTCATACCAACAATCTCCGTGGGATTCGACCCTTACTCACGTAAGGTATTACTTGGACGACCCAGTACACTTGCTGGTTAGTTGTATCGAAGTTGTGACAATTATGAATTAAGATCAGAGCACCAAGCTTTGGAGCCATTACCAGGATTTGTTCGAGCCTGGAGATCACAATTTCGTGCACCAGTTATCCGGGATTCCATACAAATAGTTAAAAACTGCGACAAATGCCAAAGACACGCCAATATCCACCAAGCCGCACCGCACCAGCTCAGCACCATATCGGCAGAGCGGCCGTTCGGCACTTGGGGCATCGACCTCGTCGGACCCTTCCCTACGGCACCCGACCAACTTAGATACCTCATCGTCGCCATAGACTACTACACTAAATGGATCGAAGCCGAGCCCCTATCCTCCATAACGGCAACCCAATGCCGAAAATTCCTCTGGCGTCAGATCATCACCCGATTCGGGATCCCCGAGATCGTTATCTCGGACAACGGAACCCAATTCACTGACAAAAAATTCAGAGAATTTTTAGAGGGGCTACGTGTATCCCACCGTTTTAGCTCGGTAGAACACCCCCAGACAAATGGACAGGTAGAATCCGCAAACAAAATAATCGTCAAAAGACTTAAAAAGCGGCTCGACGAAGCCAAAGGGCTATGGGCCGATGAACTCGGGTCGGTCCTATGGTCATACCTAACCACACCTCAAACAACAACGGGAGAAACACCTTTCCGACTAACATACGGGATCGAGGCGGTCATCCCGGTAGAGATCGGAGACCCAAGTCCCAGGAAAACGGTCGGAGGTAACGACGAAGAAGCAGAACGAGACCTCATTGACGAAATAAGAAGCATAACCCATCTCAGGGAGCTAGCCCTAAAGCAAAGAATCAGCCTGAGATACAATCACGGAGTCATCCGGCGAGAATTCGCGGCCGACGACCTCGTCTTACGACGAAACGATATCGGTCCCCCGACTCCGGGAGAAGGGAAGCTCACCCCCAACTGGGAAGGACCATACAGAATCAAGGCTGTAATCAGAAAAGGAGCGTACAAACTCGAACGGCTCAACGGCGACGAAGTCCCGAGAACATGGAACGCCGCCAACTTACGACGGTACTACGCCTAGACCAACCTACAAAGGTCGCACCCTTGCCATCATTTCTATTTTTGTACTTCTCCTACCAGTTTACAAATTCTAAGTTTTTATTTCTCATCTAAGTTTCAAACTCGGGTACTCTTTCCCGCCACCAACGGAGGGTTTTAACGAGGCCCAACCATCAATAAAAATTCCATTAAAACAGCTATTTCTATTTTCCTTAGTATCCCAAATACGGAACAAAAACACGGCCGCAACTGGGGGACTGATCACCCCCCCGGGCCCAAACACACGGATATCCACAAAAGAACCCGACCAAACGACGGTCCGAGGAAACAACCAAAATACACACGAAATAGCTTAAAACGGAATACATGATAGGCCTGGACGGCCCAAAAACAAACAACGGAACATACAAAAGGCCCGAACGGCCAATAAAGTACCATTAAAACGAAAATAAAGTGTTCCAAAATCAAAATACACGGCCCTTGGCCATCCGAAAATATCCAAAAACACAGTTCAAAGAAAAATTCAAAGAGATAAAAATAAAAGCTACTCAAAGATCAACGATCTGACCATCGCGAACAGTCTTGAAGGCCCCCATCACGGACATATCCATACCAGGAGCCAACACTGAAGCTTGAGCCCTCATCGTTTCCTCGGTAGCCGCAATTGCATCCTTCACATCAGCTAGTAGCTCCGTCTTCTCCCTCTTCAAGGCAGCAACCTCGGCCTTTAGAGCCTCCGACTCGGCGAGAAGCATGGCAGCCTGAGAACCCACATCGGAAGCCCGCTGCCGCTCCTCTGCCAACTGAGAGAGAAGCGAAGTTTCAACCTCGACAAGTCGGAGAATCTCTGACCCAGCCTCCTCAGAAGACTTCACAGCCCTCTCCCTCGCAGCTTCGGCAGCCTTAAGTTCCCCCTTCAACTTGGCTACCTCAGCATGAGAAAGGCGAAGCTTCTTATCCAGCAAACCGACCTGAGCCATCATAGGCTCAGCCTTCCGAACAACAACGGCAGACCGGAGGAGGGCACGATACACCGACTTGGCCTGGAACGAAACATCGCAGCCATAAAAAAATGGCTCCGTTCCAGGCATCAAGTGTTGATCAATAAACCCCGGGGTATCGAAGCATCGATCCATCACGCTGGGCACAAGACCCTCATCCTCAAAAGTCTCACTGCTCGGGTCCTCAGGCCTCTTTCTCTTCCGAGAAGCCTCAGCAGCCGTCACCACGACGACTTCAGGAGAGTTCGCGGGGCCAGGAGAAACTTGAGCATCGGCCCGCGCACCCGAGGAAATCACCTCCTGAGAAACCGGCTGAGACTCCACGGCAGGATTAGAAACAAGAGTAGCCGGGGACGACGACCCCTCCTCCTGGGCCATCGCCGCCTTCAGCCGCGCCAAGGATGTCAAGCCACCAGCCATCTCAACTGCAAGGAAACAAGAAACAAAAATCCCAAGTTACGAAAACGGGAAACAAAACATAAAAACAAGTAAAGAACGGACACACACGACACACACCAACATACGACCGGCAAGCAACCGGATCACCCATCACGTCCCGAGGATTAAGAGGACGCTCCCCAAACAACTGCCATAGAACAAGAGCGATATCCCGCTCCTCCGAGGACAAGAACTCTTTCGAAACCCGAGTAAACACGGACGGACCAGCCTTAAAGTTCCAGTAAGTGGGGAACCGACGTTCACCCTCCAGTGTCAACCAAAAAAGGTGATGCCCCCTCACGGGACGAACTTTAAAGTAACCACTCTTAAAACCATGGAAGGAGTCTTCATACAAACCGAAAACCCGACGATGAGGCTGAGCTCGGAAAGATACATACCCCTTCTTATGTTTCCCCTCCTTAGTCGGAAGAGTACACAAGAAAAGGAAAAGAAAAACATTTACTGAGGCAGGTAGCTCTAAATAATCACAAACAAGTTCTAAAGACCGTATCGCCGCCCAGCTGTTCGGATGTAGCTGGGACGGCGCCACAGAGCACCGGTTCAACAACTGCTGAACAAAGAAAACGGAAGCCGAACTCCAAGCCGGGTAAACATAGCCTCATACACCCACATCCAATCCGGCACTGTCGGGGAGTCGAGATTGGTATAGCAAACCCTCTCGTCAATCCCAGGGAGGGCAAGCTCGTAGTGGCGTTCGGCATCGCCACCCCCACAAACAGCCCCTTCATCACGGAGCCGTTGGAGGTCCGCCTCCGTCATCCGCGACGGTGTCCCCCAAACATCACTGGTGACCCAAGAAAAAAGGTCAGGGACACCCCCCGCCGGGGCCACCGGAGCCCTCACACCCTCCGTCCGTCGGCGAGCCATACCTAAAATGTCGACGAGCACCCCCGTCAGCCAAACCTCACGGCAGAAAACGACGGCGGGTAAAAAACCAAAAACAAACACCGCCACCGCACACCACCAATTATACGGTGGCACTCTCGCCAACCCCTTTCTAAAAACCCAACAAAACTATCTAACCACCATACAAACACCACAAAACTACTCTAAAACTACACTTAGCAAAAACAAAAACAAAACACTGCAGAAAACAAAGCAGAAAAAGCAAAAAGAAACAAGAGAAATGCTAACCTGATAAATCAAAGGAAGAAAACCCGAAGGAAAGGTGCCGCAGGAGAAGACCAACCGAAACCACAAAAAGCAAAAATGGAGAGTAAGGAAATGCTTTGGTTGGAAAAAGAAGCAATAGAGAAGTAAAAGCAAAACGAGGGAACTGAAGGAGGAAAACCAAAACGGTTTTGAAAAAACAAAACGACGAAAATACCCTCAGAAAGCAAAGCAAACGCGAGGGCAAAAAAGAAAAAACGCAGCTTGCAACAAATACCCCCTCGAAAAAAGTTAACGCCTCGAAGAACGCAACAGACGCGACTGATACGGAAGAGTCACGTCAGACCTAAACGGTCAGACGAATCTTCCACGATACGAAAACCGAGAAACCGACCTCACCTCAAAGAAATCACACGGGCAATAGAGAAAAAATCGAGCCCATAACAAACGTCTCCCAGCGACAGACCGACCTCGCTCACTCTCCCGCTGCGGGGGCAACTATTACGGATCCGACCCACAGATCCCGCATACCCGGTTATCCGGTGACAACCCGTTTCGACCCCAAGGCCCAAAACCGGCCCTTCACGGCTCCTAACCAACTTCCGAATTCAAATATCTCTCTTATCCTAATCAAACAAGATAAGATAAGATAACGGCCATCACCTATAAAAGGAGGACCCAAGTCCCCTCAGGTATCATTCATTCCACACACCTCATACCTCCCAGACCCATTTTGACTTGAGCGTCGGAGTGTCTTTGCAGGTACCGCCCCCCATCGCTCCAGTCAAGCAACCCGGCTCCAGCCTTGCCCGCGGGTTCCTGATTCACCCTTCAAATCCGTACCAGAGACATCTCGTACAACTGGATATTTCTTTTGTTAAGTATTAGGATGTTTTTTTTTCATATTAAATGAATGTTTTTTTATGTTCCTATAATTGTTCAAGGACTCCTTTTGGCTAAGATCAAGTGTGTAGTTTGCAGTCTCTTTAATCATTAAAACGGTACTTAATATCCCAAAACGCAGATGTCAGTGATAAAAGACATGGACATGTGTGCAAAAGGTTGTTGAGCCAAACTTTGTTGAACTGGTTGCAGAGTAGGACGGTGGTTAATTGGGACAGGTTGTTGATTGGGATTATAAACCGGCTGCTATTGGATAGAAGGGGTACCTTGGCCTTGAACAGGTGAAGCCAGGTGCAGTCTCTGTAATTGCTTCCGGTCGAAGGAGCGAGTGGAGGTGACGAAGATGTGTAGGGAGATGAAGAGGATGGTACCGGAGATATTGGAGGTGGAGGTTGATTCGAAGGGAGGGCCAGGGATAGTGGACGAAGATGCCAGGGATAGCGCCGTCAATGATATCTATAGAGAACCATGCATTGCGCCACCGAAGGAAAGAGGAAGTTTGAGTCGGGCTTGACCAAAGGGAAGAGGAAATTTGAATCAGGCTTGATTTTGTACTCCGTGATCCCAGGAGTGGTTTTTGGGTTTTTGAAACATAATAGTCAGGGGTGATTTCATTTAGCACGGCAATTAATAACAAATATTAAAATTAAATAAAATTAAATTAATTAAAATTACGGAAAAGCTCTGCATACAAGCTATTAGGGCTTGTATGCTTTACAAGTTCATTAAACAATAAAACCAAAATACGCGCTGCTCCACATACGTTGATTACACGCGCTATATATATCTAACTACCAAATTTAAAATAATTGTTTCCTTCTTCGTTTTCGTTATTTTGAGATTTGGTTGTTCTTCTTCTCGCGCGTCTTCCCTCCTTCTTCTCCATCGTTCTTTTCCTCTCATTTTCTCACTGGTATGTTCTTCGTTTACGTTACCTTTTTCTCTCTCTACAACTCGAGCTTCGTTTTCTATTTTGATTTGTTGTTTTCTGAAATCAAAGTTTGAACTCGTTTTCTTTTTGAAGATAATGGATCATTCAACCTCAGATTGTCAGCTGAATCCAGGCGAAGTGGATTATGATTTTGAATCTAACGAAGTTCCTAAGGTTTGATTTACATAGGATTAGTATGAATTTTCTTTCAGTAATTTGTATAGCATTGTGTAGTTGAAAAATTGCTGAACATTGACTGTGAAACTAACACGTTAACATGAATCTGTCGATTCAATGTATTAGTTGTGATTAATTATCTGGAATTTGTAGCAGACGCTCGGGTGTAGATCAATTCCATTTTGGGTGTATTTTTGCTAGAAGTATGGGTGTATTTACACTTTACTGGTTTTTTGTTATTTTAATTGAGTTGTTGTTGTTCAGGTGTATTATATCAGACATGATTGGGTGTGTTTTTAGTTGTTGACATGGTGTATTCTGCAGCCTGTGTATTTACAGTTTATGGCTTTAAAGGTCATTTTGTAGTTGAGTTGTTGCGGTTCGGGTGTATCATATTAGGCATGATTGGGTGTATTTGAATCATATCTATGAGTGTATTCACAGTTCTGACACGGTGTATTGTGCAGCCTCTCTCGGTTGTTGATGACGAGCTTGTTCCGAAGGTTGGAATGACCTTTACCACCCTTGAAGATGCTGGAAAATTTTACAAGAACTACGCCAAGGCTGCAGGTTTCTCTACAAGAGTTCGGTGCACAAAGAGGAAGGGAAACGAGATTAAGAATCAACTGATTACATGTAGTAGAGAGGGAAAATGGAAATCTAAAATATCTCTGATCGAGAAGACCAATCCGACAGCAGGTTTAAACTGTCCAGCAAGAATTTATATACACACATTGAAGGATGTCGGTGCTTGGATCATTTCAAAGGTTGTGCTGGATCATTCACACCCCTGCTGTCCAAGTAAAGCAGAGATGCTCAAACAGCACAGGGAACTAAGCATGTCCATTCGTCGTACGATAGAGAATAACGAGGAGGCCGATATCAGACCAAGCAAAACCTACCAATCATTTGTTGCGGCTGCCGGGGGTCACCGCGAGTTAAATTTTATCGAAAAGGACGTGAGAAATTACATTACCAGGGAAGTGCGGAATGTTTCCGAACAAGAAGATGCAAAGGAATTCGGGAAATATTTGTTGAGAATGAAAGAGAAGAATCTGAATTTCTTTTTTGAGCTCGAACTCGAGGAGGATCAATCGATTAAGCTGGCTTTTTGGGCCGATGCAAGAAGCAGAGCTGCCTTTGAGTATTTCGGAGACGTCATTTCATTCGACACCACCTACAATACAAACAGGTAACTAACTGTCCCTCTTTATGATGCTAAATTAATTTATTTTTACGAATCCGCAGTAGAGGTGTATATTGGCTGTTTCATTGGGTGTATACGAAGCATTTGTTGGGGTGTACCTAATGATTTTGCATTCTGGACTATGGTAATTTGTTTCAGGTATAATTTGGTCTGTGGTTCTTTTGTCGGGGTGAATCACCACGGTCAGTCAACACTTCTCGGATGCTCTTTGATGAAGAACGAAGAAATTGAATCATTCAAATGGTTATTTCAATGCTGGCTTCGTTGCATGGGAGGAAACGCTCCGAAAGGGTTTCTAACCGATCATTGCGCATCAATGAAAAGGGCTTTAGAGGCCTGTATGCCAACAACAGTTCACCGTTGGTGTATTTGGCACATCATGAAGAAGATTCCAAGAAAATTAAACGGGTACAAGGGACATGCCGATATTGAACAAGAAATGAGCCAAGTTGTTTGAAACTCTCACAGCAAAGACTCATTCGATAGGAATTGGAACGATTTTCTGCTGAATTTTGGTCTTGCGGACAACAAGTGGCTTTCAGGTAATGTCTTTTTAAAATCTGCAGCAGAGGTGTAAATTGCATGTTCCCTCGGGTGTATTTACAGTCTGTGTTTGGGTGTATTATGCAGATCTGTATGAACACCGTCACATATGGGTTCCTATCGATCTGGATCACCACTTCTGGGCAGGGATAATAAGCACACAAAGGAGCGAGAGCATGCATTCATTTTTTAACAAGTATATCACCCGGAACAGCTTGCTTATTCAGTTCGTCAAACAATATGATAATTGCCTCGGAAGCAGGGAGCAAGCAGAGAGAGAATCAGATGCTGCAGATTTTCATACGGTCATACTGTGTGCAACCAAATCCTCCATTGAAGCTCAGTTTCAAGATGCGTACACTCATGCAAAGTTTAGGGAAGTCCAAGCGCGATTCAGAGGAAAGGCGAATTGCATCACCAGATTAAAGAATTCCGCTCTAGGCTATTCAGTATACGAAGTCGGAGAACAAGTTTCCAGCTCAATATTCAACAAGTTCGTGGTTACTTACGACTCAGTTGCAGCCGAGGTAAAATGTCAATGCTTATTATTCGAGTCGAGAGGGATACTGTGCCGTCACGCACTAAGCGTGTTAAGCTTCGAACAAGTAAGCCAAGTGTCCCCTAGATATATACTGGAACGATGGAGCAAGAAGGTAAAGAGGCGACACACACACATCAAGAGCAGCCACGACGAGCCACTGATGGAGCCAAGAAGCAAGAGGTTCGACCAATTAGTTTTTCGTTCGCAAAATATTTGCGAATTTGCATCCGAATCGGAGGAGCTGACTGCAATTCTGCACCGTGCGTACGATAACGTCATGGCCGAGATGGAATCATTAAAAGCCAAAAGGAAGGGGACGTCTTCTTTATCCCACGAAGACGCCAACTTGGAATCCGTTAACGAGCTTCAAAGCCCGCCAAGGATTCGAACAAGAGGACGTCCAAAAAATAGGCTAGGTTCAAAGCTGGACAAACAGATTGCAAATGCCACAAAGAAGAAGAAGACGAAAGTTTTAAGCAAGGTAAAAGTAATGTTCTTTAAATTTGTGGCGATTGAGTTTATTTTTCTTGTTAATAGTTTAGCTAATGTGTGAGTGTTATATTCAGATAAACCTGTTTGATGCTGCATCAGTGGTGCATTCAAATTCCAGCCAATATCAAGGACACGTTATGAATTATTAGTTCAGGGTACCAGCAGCAGGGGATAACTCTTTGGGTGTATAGTTTTAGAGAATATGGGTGTAAAAGCACTGTTCTTTTGGGTGTATTTTTGTTCATTGACAATTTACATATAGATACATATATAGATACATATAGAACAAAAGCTGTAAAAATTCGCAGGTTATGGGTGTATATTTGATTTGATGTTTTTCTTCATATTTTAGTACTTGTAATTCATACATTTTGAATACAGCACAGACAGTTTGGGTGTATATTTTATGCAATCTTGGGTGTATTATTAGACCTGCGTTGTGTGTAACAGTTTATAATTTGCGTTTATATATGCCTTGATTTTTTCCTTCATATTTTACCACCTGTAATACAGCTTTTGAATACAGCACAGACAGTTTAACAGCACAGATAGTTTAACTATGGAAAAAAATATACATGGAATAGAAGTTGTTGATAAATGGCAAATATTTACATCATTTGTTCAATTTACAAACTACCCACAGTTGGATTACGCAGTTTCTATATCAGCAGAATTTATCTGACAAAACGGACTCAATAATACAGAGGATGGCTTCGACAGCCTTATAGCACTACTCTCTCTAATTGCCCGATCTCTCTGTTTATTCATCTCACTGAATAGTATCCGGGAAGCATACTCCACTCTATAGTAGTCCACCTCCTCCTACAATTAAAAAGTATATTCTGTTTAAACAGCAACATTAATTCAGTAAAGTAATACATAGTTATATAGTTCTAAAGACAGTTACCTGTTTCCAATTATCCCATTTATACTTCCCCTTTTTAATGTTTTCCGGCTCAATTAACTCAAGCCACTTCATAACGTAGATAGCGCAGTCATAGCTGAAAACGAAGAAAATAGATTACAAATCTCATTTAGGAAAGTTTAATGTTCAGAGTCACAAATTTATACCTTGTTTTTTGGCCTGATATTTTAACATATGATGCTTTAATTTCCTTCTCCTTCTCGTCTTTCTGCAGAGGTTCCCCGCCGGCATATGCTCTCAATCTTAAAAATACATATCCCTTAAATACCAAAACAAATCAGTAATACACCCGAATGAATGCACAAGATACACCCAACTGAATGGACAACATACACCCAACACAACTAACGAAATGGACTTATCTATTAAAGTAAAGAAGACAGAGGCAACTTACAGTAAATTTATTAATCTGCTTTCTCTCTTCGCTTGGAGCTTTTTTGTGTAGCGGGTCAAGTATATGACATTTCCGCTTCGTTGTATTTATCAGCCATAACCACCAATGCCCCGAGTGGCAAACAGGTACAAAAATCTGAAGGATTGCCACATTTCAACAGTGCGTTATTTTATTTGGCATATAAGTAAATAAGCGTACTAACAAATTTAGCAAACAAAAACTTACATATGGATGCGAAGTTAATTTTTTTCTATCTATGAAGGGAATAAAACTCGGGTAGTCTTCCACCCTGAATTCCTTATTCGTTTTCGGTGATATGAATTCCCCCTCTGGGTGATCCGAAAGTGCCATGCTCTGCAAGAATTGCGAAACAAGAAATGAAATACTGAAAATACACAACTTACACCCAATCGAACGTAAAAAATACACCCAATTCAATACAGAAAATACACCCAAAGTTCGTAGAAGTAACACTTACCACAATATCGGGGGGAGACAATATATTTGTTCTTGAAACCTCTCTTTATTTTTCTGGTTGAGGATGAAGCAGATGCAGATACAATCTAGAAATATATGCCGAAATCAATTTTACATTAATAAACATTGCAGTTGACTTTGGTGTAAAAACATTAATGTTATTCTAATATTACCTGAGATTCTATATCACTTTTTGCCTGGAGGGATGCAAGGTGCATTCTCATCAAAATGTATTCATCTTGGGCAATGAGAGTGCACATCTCCTCATACTCGTTAGTATTGCCATCTGCGTCTTCCTTCAGTCTCGTCCCCCAGATGTAGCACCTTTGTTTCATATCATCCGTAATCTGATTTATTGCCCCAGGAGTTTCAAACTTCGCAGAACTTTCTCCCCCAGTCTCCCTCTGAATTTGTGGACTTTTGTTTTTTCCCTTCGCCGCACTGCTTGCTATTTTTTGGACCAAATCGTCCATTTGTTCTAGCAAATTTGCAGCTTCAGGAGATTTTGCCCTTTCTGTCTCCTGCGTTGATGCCCCCTCCTGGCTTGAATCAGTCAATCCAAGGCTGAATGATGGCACCCCTGGATCTGTTTTAGGAACATAGGATGTTGTCCGTGCCATCATCAACAGGGCAGCAGCGTCTTCTGCGGCTAGATGACTGCGTCATCATGTATAAGAATAAGAATATACGGATGATAAGCAAAGATTGATTTTAGTCTGATGAACTTGCATTTTAGTTGGAGCTGGGGGAAGCGTGGGTGTGGTCTCTTGAAGTTGTTTGGGGGTTTCAGGAGTGCTGCACAGTTCCAAAAATTAATCATGGCGTAAAAAAACTAATCAGGAACAATATACACCCAAACTGTTAGCAAATATACACCCAAACTCTAAACAAATATACACCCATTACTATTTCTTACGTTTCTATAGTCCCTTCAATCTGTAGCATAGGGGTTGGTTCAAAATCTGTCTCAGTGGTTGTTTGGGATGCCGGCAAAAAAACCTGAATTGGGACTCTAAACAAGAAGAAAAATGAAAGGTTAACAACGCCTTTAAAAATAATAAGGTTATAAGGTTGAAATATTCTTGGAAAACTCACATTGCAAGCGCATCCGACGGTGTCTGTTCCCTCACAACCATCATATTCGAATCAGCGGGACTCAACCTAAAATACACCCAAAGAAAGTCAAAAAATACACCCGAACAATTCAAAAAGAGGACAGGCTTTGTTTTTTGAGAACTTACATACTTGCAGTTTTTACTTTTTTTTCCTGCCTTTTTTTTCTTGAATAAAATAAGAAAGGGCTTTTTTTTCTAAAAAAAAATATATATAGAATTAGAAGTAGAAGTTAATAGAAGAACAAAAGTAACGGTTATTTGAAAGAGAAATTACATGCTCTCTGATGGCTGGTTTACACTACTCTGTTCTGTGCGTCCTTGAGAGGAAGGATCATCACTTCCCAAGTTCACAGCCCGTATTCTAAAACAGATTTCATGTTATTCAGACAAAATAAGATACAGGTATAAAATACACTCAAATGAATGCACAAGATACAACCAACCAAATGGACAATATACACCCAACACAACAAACGAAATATCCCAACTTAATAAACAACATACACCCAACTTGATCAACACAATACACCCAAATGGTTCCACAAAATACACCCAAATCATGATAACAAGATTTTATTAAATAAAGCTTCTTACGTTTCAGAGGACACATAGCGACCTTCTGTCGATCGCAGGTCAGCTTGGTTTTCCCTGCGAAACAAGAAACAATTATTAGCAAACAAAACACACCAAAATCTGAAATAGACAGCCCAGCAAGACATACCCCTCTGTAGCAGATTTATTAACGTTTTCCCTTAGCCATTCTTCCAGTTTGTCACTTGATATTTCATATCTCTCACTACATTCATAAAAGAAGATGTTAACAAAAATAATTACGATGATAGACGGTAATATAGCTTACGAGGTACTGTACCCATCAAAGTATTGATCTTCTTCAGGAGGTGAATCCTCCACAACAACTTTTTTCTTTTTTGGTTGTGTTCTGGGTGGAAAAAAAAGAGTACCAATCAGAAATAAAAAATTAATTTTATCACAGAATATTATCCAAAGAATTGCTTACTTTTTTGGTGATGTTTTTGTCTTTTTCTTTTTCTTTTCCTTCTCCACCGGTGATGATTCTTCGCTCCTATAAGTTAATAATAGACACTTCAGTTAATACACGAAATCTTTATAATGAAGCCAAAAGAAAGGAGTAATAATTTCAGGACATTACTCATCACTTGATTCAGATTCAGATTCTGAATCAGAATCTGACTCCTCTTGCCTCTTCTTTCTTTTTCTGGAGTCCATTCTGGAAGGCAAACAATCATCATTTAGAACATACTAAAAAATACACCCAAATGAATGCACAAGATACATCCGACTGAATATACAATATACACCCAACGCAGCAAACGAAACACACCCAGCTTAGTAAACTACATACACCCAACGTGATCAACAAAATACACCCAACTCGAAAAAGAAATTACACCCAATTATGGTACTTACTTTTTTCCCTTTTTGCTGCAGTGTTTTCTTCCTGAATCCTCTGAGTCTTCTTGAGTCTCAGACTCAAAGGTAGAAGTGTCACTGTCAGTAGTTTCTGTCTCCGAAGACGATGTTGGACTCGCCTTCCTTTTTTTTGTTTTTTTTTATTTCTTGTTTTTTTTTCTTTTTTTCTTTTTTTTTTTTTCATTTTTTCTCTTGTCTCCGCCATCTTCACAATCCCCTGAAACATGAGATATTTTAGTTAGCAGCATTCAAGTAAATAAAATACATCCAATATATTATGTTTACTTACCAAAATTTCCTCTCTTTCTGCAGTCATTCTTTCCACCAACTGCTCCTTAGTCCAGTTGGCAATCCAGGGCTTTGGTGGTCTTTCAGCCCTCTTCTTGCCTTTGTTTTTTGAAAGATGAAAGTAAATTATCATCAGGGTGAAGAGGCAGCCATCAATTGCCTTCTTCTTTTTCTCCTTGTAGTCTGTGATGCCCTTGACCATGAAGGTTAAAACATGCCCCCCCAGTTTCTCTCCGATATGCCGTCCATCTTAAAAATTGGGGCCAAGTGCACAGGCGATATTTTGTTTATCGTCGTTGGCAAAAAGAACGCCATCTGTATATAGAGGATGAATATCCTCTTGAACATCAGGCGTTCCTCTTCGTTGCCAACGCCGATTTCCATCATTTCATCGGTAAGACTTTTGAGGGTCTTACCCTGGAATCTTCTAAAAATTATTTTGTCATCATCAGAAAGTTTCTTATACTCAACTTTCTCAGGAAATAGATCTCTTACAAAAAGGAAAACAACAAAGTATCCAAGTCGGTTCAAATACACCCAAGCATCAACTTAAATACACCCAAGCAACAACTTAATATACACCTATAAGTTTAAGCTAGTTACCTATTGCATTGATGCCAAGCGCATGACCTATTGTTTTTGGTGTTATTTGGAAAGAACCATATCCTGTTTTCAGTCTGTTCTCCTCAAGTTTGAAGTTGTTTGCCAGCTCCCTTAACAGCTGGTGATCCACCCTCAGTGGTGGGATGTGCATCAACCCACCGAATCCGAGATCCCTCACAATCGCCTTCTTCTCCTCACTCATGTTTCTGAACTTATCACTTAGGAGATGTGTGGCACACTTAAGGTCTTTTGTTTGGTTTCTTGCTGCCATTTTCTTTGAAAAGAAAAATACACCCAAAGATATCAGTAAGATACACCCATATGTATGAGTCAGATACACCCATTAATAACAGTAAGATACACCCATTGATAACAGTAAGATACACCCATATGTATGAATCAGATACACCCAAGATATCAGTAAGATACCCCCATTGATAACAGTGAGATACACCCATAGATATGATTCAGATACATCCATATATATATCAGTCAGATATCACTCAAACATGCTTCAATATCAAGCCACATTACAAGGTCAAGCAGTATACACCCCCCAATTTACGGAATAAACCCCCAAAAATCAGTTACCAGAAGATCTAGAACAACAAGAATAACAGGAGAACTTAGAACAACAACGTAGATGAACAGTGTAACAAAGAAGCAAGAATAACAGTAAACCCTAGAACAACGACGTAGAAGAAAAGTAAAACGTAGTTTGTAATCTGAAAAATATACAGAAATCTTAATGAACTTACGTTGAGTATTGTTGCTTTGTTTTTTCTTCAGATTCTTCACGGAGAGTTTGATGGTGTTTTGATGGAGGTTTCGAACAACGACTTGTATATTTTGAACTTTGATTTTCGCTCGAAAATGGAAGGGTTTCCTTGTTTTCGAAACGCTTTGAGAAGTGGAAGGAGTGGAAGAGTCTGCCATACGTAACGTTTGAGTGTTGAGCGCGTGAATGTGACGCTCCATGTTATCTCTCTTCATGCGCGTGAGTTGTATTTAGGCTGGGCCAACTTGTAAGCTTGTAAGCTTGTATGTGTAGTAGGCCCGTTTTTTTATATAATAAAGATCCAACTCTAATTTTTTTCTATAAAATTTCTATTATACGATTATTTATCTCAAAAATTTAAAACAATATAAAAATACATAAATAATCATACAGTAAGAAATACAATACAATAATAGCAGTAATATGCATTTGTAGCTAATTTTTTTTACATATAAGTAATTTTAACGTGAAATACAAAAATAATTAATCATTTTAATGTTTTATATTGTTATGGTAACAATACAAAATATTAGTGACATTTTATAATAAAAATATTTTTTGATTATAAAAAGATAAAATATCACTAATATTTTATAAAAATAATATTTTTTTAATTATAAAAAATCAAAACGTGACTGACCAATTTCATATACCAATAAAAACTTCTTGTGCCTAATATAGAAAAGGCGATCATGAACTTATGTGCAAGGTGATAGTATTATTATTACTAACAATTAAGGAAGAAGAGAGCGAGGTGATATTTCAAATGTAAAAATAATAATCTGAAAAATAGAAAAGAAATTGTTAATTGATTTTGTTCATATCTAAACCGATATTACGAGTTTATGAGATTCAGAGATTTTATTTGGTGTAGCATTGTGTTCGGTAGATCGGTTGCTGAACGGTTCGGGTTATGATCCAGGAGGATGGTAGTGGCTCGTCAAGTTACGGACTACCAGCCAACGGTATGCGAGGTCCCGAGTACTTCGCGTGAGAGGGGGGGTGCCACCTGCAAAGACACTCCGACGCTCTTGTCAGTAAGGTATGCAGGCGGATAAGGTGATAAAGTATGTGACGTACCTTTGGGGGAGAGCAAGCCTCCCCTTTATATACCTGTCAGAGGTGGGCCCGATGAGGACAGATCCATGTTTCCAGGGAGGTTATCCCATAGCTGTACATGAGCTGTCCTGGACGCGTGTCCGGGTCGTTGTGGGGCATGTGTCCGGTTCGGGTGGCGTCCGGGTCGGGTCGACCCGCAGGGACTCTGGGCCAGGCCGTAACAGTGCCCCCGACGCGCCAGTGATGTTCGTGGGAGACATCGATAGCGCGTGATTTCCTCGTTCGTGTGTTGTCGTCGGATCGGTTGTTCGTGGGAATGACGTGCCCCCTGCGCGCGTGTCTCTTGGTTGCCAAGGCGACCGTTTCGTCGCTTCGTTCTTCGCGCTGAGCATTGAATGCTCATAATGGGTCACTAAAATCCCGCGTGCAAAGACCATTTTACCCCTGGCCTTTTCGCGCTTCGTGCAGCAGTTTTTAAACAATTTCTTATTTCTTTTGTTCCCACTTTTGCTATTCCCATTTTCTTTTCTCCCTGATATCCAAATTTCCTCCGTTTCAAGCGTTTTTGTGCCTCTTCAACCACTTGTTCGAGCGTCTTTGTGCTTCTCCAACCACTTTCAAGTTCCTTCGACTAATTCAGGTATTTCTAGAATCCTTCTCTTTTCTGTTTTGTTCTTGCATGCTTGTTGTATGTGTTTGCTTCGCCATTTTTGCTGTTATGTTGCTACATGGCTTTCTGATGATAGGTAGAGTATTGGGGCAGGGGTACCATTCCAAGGTAGATTTTTAGGTGGGTTGCTTGGTTCATGCTTGATTTTAACTGTTCAGTAGGACGAATTATAGCTTCTGGATATTTTCCGGGCTCCCGATCTCGTAGACTAACGGAATGGTACCCCGCTGTAGGTATGCCTCGTGTCGTCTCCTGGGCTTCCCCTTCCGCGGCGAGCTATGATCCGTACGCTTGGGTAACCTCGGATGTAAAGGATTCGCCAAACCAGATGGATCTGGCAGAGTTGACGGAGTTCCGGCAGGCCGGGTACTTGTGCGGGGGAACAGACGAAGAGGCCAATTATGAGACCTTTGTGCCTGCCCCCCATGAGCGGCTGTACGAGGTCAATCTTCATTCTCCCCGAATTGCCGACTGGATTTGGTTTTATAAATCCATGTTCACCCAGGTTGGGGTTCGCATTCCATTTTCCGAATTCCAGATGTCGCTCTTGAATCGGATATCCGTGTCTCCGTCACAGCTCCATCCGAACAATTGGGCTTCCATCCACTGTTTTGAGATGGTTTGCGAGTATCTCGAGCTGCTGGTGTCGGTGGATGTCTTCCTTTTCTTCTTCAACTTTACCAACCCTTCCAAACAAGGGAAGGCGAGGAAAGGGTTCCTTTCTTTCCGGTCAGCCCAGGGTAGGAGAATATTTGGTCTGTTCGAAGACTCCTACCATGGGTTTAAAGATAAGTTTTTCAAAGTCCGTCCCGTTAGAGGTCGCCATCCCTTTTGGTTATCCTTGGAGGGGGAGCGCCTCATCCCCACTTACTGGAGCTTTGGGGCGGGGTCAAATTCTTTTATTAAGGTGACATATAAGAGGATGTCCTCGGTAGATAAGCAAATAGCCGATGTGCTATTTGCTATTTTTGAAAAGAACCCTGTAAATCCTCATCTCCTTATGGGTGAACGGGAGGCCGCCAGGAGCTATATCCGTGAGTCGTCTTGTTTTCTATTTTTGTGTTGTTTATTATTGTTTGCTTTACACGATCTAACGGCTGATGTGTTTTTTTGTTGCAATGGAAATGTCTGCTACGGTGACGGGTCTCGAGAACCTGATGAAGACCTTCTTTTTAGAAAGCGATGACGAGAAAGCTGAGGAGAAAGATGCCGGGAAGTCGGTTGGACCTTCTGGGGAGAAGGAGGACCAGACTGAGCCCCCTCCCTAGGATACCGATATGTCCGGTGTGAACCCAGAGGGGGCGCAAGTTTCTCCCCCTCTCGAGGTCATCGTTGGCGGGCACTCGCCCTCTGCTCCTCAGGTAGATGACGATGTGGAACTCATTCACACCCCTAAGAGGCGGAGGGCGTCTTCGAGCTCGGAGGGGGCTCTTACCATCATGGAGAGGAATTTCGATGCCACAACTTTTATTGACTCGCAGCTGATCCCTGGGACAGAGGAGCATTTCCACGGGACCGACCTAGCCGGGCAGGCGAGATGGATGTACCGGACTTTGCTCCGGGGGGCCGTGATAGCTCGAAAGGCTGAGTTCGAGTTGTCGGGAATGTAGGCCCTCCGGAGGAAGCTCGAGTCTTCTGTCAAAGCAAATAATGACTTCAAGGCACATGTTGAGCTGCTTCAAAGTCAGTTGTCTGAGATGGGGGAGAAGCTCAGGGCATCTGAGGAAAAGACGACATCTGCCGAGGAGAAGTTGAAGGCTTCCGACGAGACGGTGGCCCGTTTAGCTGAGCGAGAGATGACCGTGGAGAGCCAGCTGAACGCCGCCCAGGGGCGTGTGGCAGCCTTGGAAAAGGAGCGGGACCAAGCCGTGTCGTCGGCTAAAGCCGATAGGGTCGAGGTCGAGGGGCTTAGGAAGAAGCTGAAAGCGACCAAAGAGCAAGGGAAGAATGCGATTTCTATGACTGAGGACGCCGTGAAGGCTCAGGTGAAGATCGTGGCACTGGACTTTGACACCTCGGCTATTCGGGTCTTCAAAATGATCCAAGACGGCAAGATTGTCGACATGCCCAGGAAGTGACTTCTTATAACTTTAAACATTTTGATGTGGATTTGTTGAACGTTTGTTACGTGTTTTGTAATTTGATACTCCGTAACATTTATGTTAGGTTAGCCGTTTGGCCGATTGGCCGTTACTATCTTTCGCCTCCGTAACATTTATGTTAGGTTAGCCGTTTGGCCGAGTGGCCGTTACTATCTTTCGCCTTGCTCGTCGTATTATTTTTGTTACCGCCTTTTTCGTGGTGGGCTTATTGCTTGTGCCCGTTTGTCGTTTTCACGTTGGTAATGATTCGGACCAGTTTGGTCGTGTTGTCGCCGTGTTAATTATGGAAATGGTCCGCCTGGCTCTCGGGGTGATCAGTCTCGGGCTGCCGTTTTAGGACGCAATTGTGTGAAGCGCGTATTGGGAAGTAACAGATAAGTAGGAGAATATTTTGACAAGTGAGAATTAATCGTCAGCTAGGCAAGCTTGTTAATATGGTGAGTATTCAATAAGAGTAAATAGCTAGAAAGTGATTAAAAATTAACATGTGAACAGAACAAGCATGCATAAGTCCGTTAGGCCTACTGATCGGCTTACCCATGTCAGGAGTAGAACATTCTCAGGTTACCTGCATTCCATGTTCTAGGAATTTCTTTGCCGTCAAGTCTCTCGAGCTTGTAGGCACCCTTGCCAAGCACTTCTCTAATTCTGTAGGGACCTTCCCAATTTGCCGCCAGCTTTCCTTCCCCGGGGTCGGCAGACCGACGTCGTTGCGTCGCAGAACGAGGTCTCTTTCCCCAAAATCCCTCCTGAGGACTTTAGCGTTGTATCGTAGGGCTATTCTTTGCTTCAACGCTGTTTCTGACAAATGGGCCATCTCCCTTGTCTCCTCTACCAGGTCCTTTTCTACCGCTTCGTCCACACCTGTGAGCAGTAGCCGCGGGCTCGGTTCGCCGATTTCGACGGGTATCACGGCGTCGACCCCGTACGTTAGGCGGAAAGGGGTCTCCCCCGTAGCGCTTTGCTCGGTCGTTCGGTAGGACCATAGGACCGAAGCGAGCTCGTCGGCCCATGCACCTTTCTTGTTATCTAGGCGTTTCTTGAGGCCGAGTAAGATGACCTTGTTTGCGGACTCTACTTGTCCGTTTGTCTGGGGGTGTTCTACTAAGGAAAATTTTTGCTTTACCCCTAGGCCGGTGAGGAACTCCGTGAATTTCTTGTCAGTGAATTGTGTTCCATTATCTGAGATGACGACCTCCGGGATGCCGAACCGTGTTATCACCTGTCTCCACATGAACTTCCTGCAATTAGAGGAAGATATGCTGGCCAACGGCTCAGCCTCTATCCATTTGGTGTAGTAATCGATGGCCACTATGAGGTATTTGACCTGTCCTGCACCAACCGGGAAGGGTCCTAGAAGGTCGATTCCCCATTGAGCGAAAGGTTGTATAGTCGTTAGAAGGCTCAGCTCGGAGGCCGGCGCCTTGTGGAAGTTGGCGTTTTGTTGACATTTTACGCACTTTCTAACGAATTCGGTAGATCGGTTGCTGAACGGTTCGGGTTATGATCCAGGAGGATGGTAGGGGCTCGTCAAGTCACGGACTACCAGTCAGCGGTATGCGAGGTCCCGAGTACTTCGCGTGAGAGGGGGGTGCCACCTGCAAAGATACTCCGACGCTCTTGTCAGTAAGGTGTGCAGGCGGATAAGGTGATAAAGTATGTGACGTACCTTTGGGGGAGAGCAAGCCTCCCCTTTATATACCTGTCAGAGGTGGGCCCGATGAGGACAGGCCCATGTTTCCAGGGAGGTTATCCCATAGCTGTACATGAGCTGTCCTGGACGCGTGTCCGGGTCGTTGTGGGGCATGTGTCCGGTTCGGGTGGCGTCCGGGTCGGGTCGACCCGCAGGGACTCTGGGCCAGGCCGTAACACATTGTCTCTGAGTCAGTGGGCTACCTGCAAAAATATTATGATAATTAAATTAGTAGTGCTTTTTAGGTACCAAAATGATCAGATACTTACCTGCTAGGTTCCCTTTTCTTTTTATTCTGTTTTTTAGGTGTAACGCTCATAGACATTTATCGTCTTCAATATACGTTTTAAATGCCATAGTGTGACGATTAGGCGAGATTTCAATGTTAATTTCTTTTGAAATATACCCGTTATCTTGTAACATATTATTGTCAGGTTAATATGAATTAAAGTCATGATTCTTGTCCAGAAGAGTGCCCCAACTTGGATTTGTTGACCTTATCAGCTTGGTCACCAACACCCGAATTTAATGGATCAAACTCGAATATAAATTTAATTCTCTTATATATATATTTTATCGAAAAAAGAAAAAAACTTTTCAATTTTTCTTGGGCAGTTAAACATACTTCAATTTTTGAACCGTCGAATGACACCACTTTTCATCAATTAATGCCACTTTAACTTATTACACTTCATTTCGACTTCTTTTTTGAAAATTTCACTCTACTCCCGTTTCTTCAAAACTTTCATTTTAATTTCTCTCTCTGCACCTCTTCGCCTCCTTCTTTTGGGATTTTTGCGAAGTAAAGTACCATCAGTCAATGGCGCCATTTTATCCTTCCTTCCTTTCTAATTTTTTTAGAGATTAACGGTGTAATCTTTATAGTTTGCATTTAGCATTTATAGAAAATTTCTCCCTATAACGTAGTGGTGGTTCTCCTGTAGGTTTTTTTGTGATGCCAAGAAAGGTTATCGCCAACTGAGAATGCGCTAGTCCCTCCAGGCAACCAAGATCCAGCATCAATCTAGCCGACGAAGTAGACTTATACTCTTGGATCTCGGAGGAAGTGAAGTCTACTCCCTCTACCATCACTCAAGAAGAGCTGGATAACCTTCGAGAGGCTAGAGTTATTTTTAATTCAGACATCGGGAACCTCTATGTTCTCACCGTTCCCAATCAGGGAGACCGCTTATGCCACATAAACGAACATGCGGGTTTCTGACTTGATTGATTATGGATGTACGAGACTGAGTTCTCTCAACTTGGTGTCCGACTCCCTTTTTTAGAGTTTCAAGAAAATGTCCTGAAGTAGTTTACTGGATGTGCACGTTCCCAACTTCATCCAAATAGCTGGCTATCATCCTTAGCTTCGAACTTCTTTGTTCTTTCTTCAATATAGAAGCCTCCATTAGGGTCTTCTTTTATTTCTTTACCTTAACTATACCTTTCAGTTCTCAAGGTCGCGGGTTTATCTCTTTTCGAGGTAACCCGAATAGGAAGATTTTTAATCTATTTGAAGAATCCTCTCATGGGTTCAAAGAAAAAATTTTCAAAATTAAAAGAGTATAGAGTACTACCCCATTTTTCATGACCTTAGAAGATGAAAAAAGGTTCAATTTATACTAAAATTTCAATGTTTTCTCTCTGAAAATCCAACTTAATGGAGTCAATGCTTCTGAACTTATTAGCATTCGCATGCTTCTAGAGCTGTGGAATGAACGACCCCTTAGTTTGAGAAATATATTAGCTGATCAGAACGCAGCTCGTAATGCCATAGGTAACTTATGTGCTTTTTCATATTATTTGCATATTTTTGTTTGACCTTATCACTTTATGAATTTTTGCCTTTAATATATATATATATATATTTCCATTTGACATGGTAGGAGAATTGAAGCCATAATCGCAATGAAAAGGAGATTGACCACACGGAAGTTTTGGGAACCGTTACACCTGCTAACATCGGTGGAGGTGACAGAATCTCTTCTTCTACCACGGTGAGCAACCTTTTTCCCCATTGCGGTTAGCTATAAATCCCGAAATTCATGACTTGGAAGATGAATCTCCCACCAAATCGCCAAAAATAAAGAAACAAAAGAAGGAAAAAGGTCCAGCCTTTCCAAGTGAACTCCTTTCCCCGGCTTCAGAAAATGTTACTCTACAAAGCTACCTGTATTAGGGACACTGAAAGTAGGGATGGCAAAAATCCCCAGCAGGACGGGTACCCGCCGGGATTTACCGTCACGGGACAGATATGGGGACGATTTTGTACCTGCGGGGACGGGGGATGGAGCCCCGTATATTAACGGGGCGGGGGCGGGGATAGAGGTCCCCGCCCTGTGGAGATGTAAAAAGACTAGAATACCCTTTATATATATATATATATATATATATATATATATATATATATATATATATATATATATATATATATCATATGAAGAAAAGTAAAAACCCTAGCCGTCACACTTGCAATTCACAATCTTCAACCTAGTCTCTGAACTCTTCACCAACCTCAAACCTCAGCATCTCGCCCTCTCTGAACCACGCACAGTCGCACCATCACCACCACCGACCGCCACCGACTGCCACCTCTCGCCTTCTCAGTCCTCCACCGCTACGGTGCTACCTCCCACCCCTCAGTCCGTCACCGCCACCTCTCACGTACTATGGAGTGGACGTCAGTCAGGTCACGATACATCATGCACACCGCATCAGGGAGTCTGTCAGTCAGGTCACGATACATCACACCGGTCGTCACCTCTTCTCTGGTCGTCGCGCCTTTGCTTGTCGTCACCTCTTCACGTCGGGTAACTGGGTAAGTCCTAGAACACTGCTCACACATGCTTTACTGCTGCTTCTCCTCTTCACTCCTCACCGTGATTGATTTAATTCTGAATTTCTGATATAGGGTAATTAGGTTTAGAGTTTTGAATTTTCTGATTATGATTTCTATTTAGGGTTGATTTGATTCTGAATTTTTGATTTAGGATAATTAGATTCTTAGTTCTGAATTTTCTGATTCTGATTTTTATTTAGGGTTATTTGATTCTGGATTTTTAGATTTGGGTAATTAGGTTCTAAGTTGTAAATTTCTGATTCTGATTTCTATTTTGGTATTTTTATTTTTTTTTATAATTTTCTAGTGATCATTACCGGATTAATGTCATTCTTGAATCTAAGAAGTTTGCAACATTCATCCTGGTTTGATATCGACATGCAATATTCCCTGTTTACAACATTCATCCTGGTTTGTAACTCAGATTTTATTTTATTTGATTTTGGATTAAAGTGATTTTGGATTAGAGTGGTCAGCAATCTATCATTATTCGTTAGTTTGTTCTTTTGTTTTTTGTTTTTTTTTAACTCATTTATTATTTTCTCAAACATCTGTATTGTTTGGGAACGTTTTTTAATTCTATTCTGACGTTATTAGGAGCATTGAGTTCTTGTTGGAAGAAAGAAGATAATGAAGTAAAGTTGTGTATTCTATCATTTTTTTGAAAAAAAGAGTTGTGTCATTGATTAAGGAGATAAAGACTAAAATTCTTAATGCATTGATGTTTTAAAAACTTAATAACTATTTTTTTTTTCATTTTATGTACAGTTTTGTTTCTTTTAATCGGTTAATCATGCATTGGTTTAGGATGTTGACTAGATAAACCTAATGAAACATAATGGTTTACAAAAGGAAAAAATGAAAGTTAAGTGAGATTATAAAGATTAGCCTCATTTATATATACATAAGTTTAAATTAAGGTCAAACTGGTTAGAGATAGATGTAAGAGAATTCCAGATCCAAAAGACAAAGATCCCTACTTCAATGAGCCACAAAATTGGTTCCTAATTATTACTTAATAATAACATATATATATATTTATTGATTTTCTAATTCCGTTGATTTCCTTTGAAGCATGCTTAAAGAATATTCATCCATCTCTTCAGTTACATGTATAGCAATTGTTAATTTCATGTATCAATTTTGAATTTTAGCATTTATGTCTTCTGAAGCATTTATAATATAGGTAACGTAATTGACAATTGTAACTCAGATTTTATTTTATTTGATTTTGGATTAAAGTGATTTTGATTCATGATTTATATTTCATGATTTATAGAATATCTTCTTCGGATGCATTGAGTAATACTCTTGAGAAGAGTACTCCATCGGAAGATCCTATAGGCACTAATATTCAAACTACACAAGAGGCTCCTCAATCTCAACCTCAACAACCCCCAACGAATACCACAACTACTAATTTAGGTCTTTAAAGATTATGGATATTATGTTTGTAATGGCAATTGAGAATTATCTTTGATTTTCTCTATTTTTTTTTATTTTTTTCAATTTTTATTATTTTTTACAAAAATCCGCGGATATCCGCGGAGACCCAGGTCCCCGGCGGATACGGGGTCCCCGTTACCCGTCATGGGGATGGGGCGGGGACGGGGACAGATATTGGGGGCGGGGGCGAGGGCGGGGGGCATGTCCCCGCCCCATGAGGACCCGTTGCCATCCTAACTGAAAGAGAGTTTGCAAACTTTCGTTCTGAGTATACAGCACAGGAGAAAGAACTGAAAGGAGCGACTTTGTAGGTTCAAAGTCTTAGTGCTTCCTTAGCATCTTTTTAGGAGAGAAATTCTACTCTTGAAAGTAAATTAAAAGCTCTTGGGGAAGCGAAGAAGACCTCAAACTCGAGATCAAGAACTTGAACAAGCAAGTTACTCAACTTATGATGGAAATAGAGACCCTCATCCAATCAGTCAAGCGTGTTGAACAAGCTGGGGTGGACGGGCTTTTCGATGTTGAAGTCAATATGCATGAACAGCTGAAGCTTATTGCTCCCGACTTGGATGTGTCATTGATCAGCGTATTTAAGAAGGTCGTTAATGGGGAGATGGTTGATATTATGTCAAAATTTTCATTACTTTCCTACTTTAAAAGTTTTTTGCACTCAGTACTTCTTTATCTGAACATTTCCCGTTTTCCTAGGGTGAACTAAGTTTTGTTTAAACTTGAATTTGTTAGGCTGAGTTTCGTAGAACTTATTACTGCCTTCTAACTTTAGTAGCAAAGCTTTTAAGTATATCGTCTATTTTGATGTTTAATTACTCTAATGTAAAATGCTTTTTTGCCGTTAGCATTACGTGCTTTTACTCCTCGTTATGCCGTTATATCATCATAAAATAGTTCATATATCAAACAGATTGAAACACATGCACTTAATAATCATTCATTCATCAAACAATTTGGTTAAAGCACATTGTTCATACTTGAAAAAATTTATTATTTGAAACAAAACAACTACATTACTCAAAAATAAGAATCCCCATTAAAAACCTAAATACATAAAAAAAGAGTGCCTTTATTCTAATATCTGGAATTTCTTAAGAATAATACCTTCTCAGATGAATGGCATTCCATGTTCTCGGAACCTTGAGACCATCTAAGTTCTCCAGCTTATACGCCCCCTTCCCAAGATTCTCTTTCATCCGGAAAGGTCCTTTCCAGGTAGGGGCCAGTTTTCCCTAAAGTGCCGAGGTCCCAACGTCAGCTTGCTTCAATACCAAATCTCCCGCTTGGAAACTCCTTGGTTTGACTTTAGCATTGTACCTTTTCTCAACTCTTTGCTTCAAGGCTTGCTCAACCAGATTAGCTGTTGATCTCACCTTGTTGGTTAGGTCAAGGTTTTCTTGATTTTCCGAGCTATCTAGGAGCAACCTTGGCATAGGCTCGCTAATCTAAACCAGAATTACCAACTCCTCTCCATAAGTAAGTCAGAATGGAGTCTCAGCAGTAAAAGATTGGGCAGTGGTGCGATAAGACCATATGGCTAACCATAGCTTGTCAGCGCACGACCTCGGGAAGTTGTCTAACCACTTTTTCAATCCTTTCAAGATTATTTTGTTTGCGGCTTCAGCCTGTCCGTTAGCTTGAGGGTGTTCTACAGAAGCAAAAGCTTGATGAACTCCTAACCCAATTAAAAGTTCACAAAACTTGGTATCTTTGAATTGGGTTCCATTTTTGTGACGACAACTTTTGGAATTCCAAATCTGGTAAACATTTCTCGCCACATGAATTTTTGACATTGGGCTGACATGATACAGGCTAGTGGCATAGCCTCAATCCACTTCATAAACTAGTCTATTGCCACTATCAAGTATTTTACCTGACCAGGTCTTTGAGGGATGGTACAAGCAAATCCACACCCCATTTCACGAACGGCCTTGTCGGGATAACATAGACAAGTTCATGAGGTGGAGCCTGGTGGAGATTACCATGGAGATGGCACTTCTGGCACTTTTTCATGTATTCCATTGCATCCTTAATTATAATGGGCCAGTAGTATCCAGCCCTGATTTCCTTTTGAGCCAACGACCTTCTGCCAAGATGATGTCTGATGCGTGAGCATCTTTCTTATCTTTTCCTAGTGAATTTGCATGTAATTTGTTGAGTTTAATTAAGAATTAATTATATTTTAGCCACTATGGATGCTATTTTGAGTTTTATGCAATTTTAATTATTTTAGGTAACATTCGGATGGATTTGATGAAGTTTCTGCAGAGAAAGAGAAGAAACCAAGGAGATGACCAGCGAATACCGACGCGGACGCATGGCTCACGCGACCGCGCGGAATGGAGGAAATCGCAATAACGCGATCGCGTGCCTGACGCAAATGCGTGGACTGGAATCTGCACAAATGACGCGAATGCATGAACGACGCGGACGCGTCACATGAGCGATCTGCAGAATTGACAGAAAATACTGGGGACAATTTCTGGGTTGTTTTAACTCAGTTTTCAACCCAGAAAACACAAATTAGAAGTTGCAGAATGGACAAATCAAGTGGTCCCCACCCATCAGTTGAAGACTTGTTAATTAATTCGAATTTAAATTCAAATCTTAAATTAGGAAAAGATATTATTTTAAGTTTAATTTTAAATATTAGATTTTAAATTTATTAGGATTAGTTATAAAAAGGGATCTGATGCCATCAGATTGGAATGCTGTACATTTTACTAGAATCCTAGTTTTCTTCTCTGAACTATGAGCAACTAATCCTTCATTGTTAAGGTTAGGAGCTCTGTCTATTTCTATGGATTAATTTTATTGCTTTTTCTATTTTAATTCATGTATGGATTTATAATTTAAGAATTGTTTTCGCTCTTTATCTTATGAATTTGGATGGAACGGAAGTATGACCCTCTTTCTAATTGAGTTCTTGTAAAACTTGGAAAAGCTCTTTACTTGAACAACAGCTTGAAAACAATTTCTCCTAAATTTTAATTATCTGAATTTAACAGGATACGTGACATATAATCCTTTTACTTCTTGGATAATTAGAGTTTTTGTGGCATATAAACTAGAAATTGATTATCACCCTCTAATTGGAATTAATTAACCAAGAAATTGGCAGTTAATGAATTTTAGAGGAGACTAGGAAGGTCTAAGGAATTAGGGTCTAGTCACATACAGTTTGCCATAAATTAAATCCTGCATAATTAAATTAGCTAGTAAGAAAAGTTAATCCGGAAAAATAGATAACTCTGAAACCTTAACTATTTTCTCCATATTTTCTTCCCAATTTATTTACTTTACTATTTTAATTTCTGCACGATTGAATATTCAAATACTCTTTTCTGTTTGTCTAACTAATCCTATCAAACACTATTGTTGCTTAATCCATCAATCCTCGTGGGATCAACCCTTACTCATGTAAGGTATTACTTGGTACGACCCGGTGCACTTGCCGGTTAGTAAGTGTAGTTAGAAATTTCGCACCAAGTTTTTAGCGCCGTTGCCGGGGATTGATAGTGATTAACAACTATTTGTTGTTTGATTGCTTAGA
This sequence comes from Arachis hypogaea, assembly GCF_003086295.3. Taxonomy (NCBI): domain Eukaryota; kingdom Viridiplantae; phylum Streptophyta; class Magnoliopsida; order Fabales; family Fabaceae; genus Arachis; species Arachis hypogaea. Next base: position 23,259,186 of record NC_092053.1, on the reverse strand, counting down.
CTAGATAATTTTTTTATATTTTTTATTGTTAATTTTTTATTTTGCATTTTTTTACGTTACTTTTTTCTTTTTTCCTTTACGTTAATTTTTTCTTTTCTTTTTCGTTTACCCCCTCCCCTTTATACCGTAACCTTTTTTTATTTTAATTTTATTATTTGAAAAAAAAAAGAAAAAAAATAAAAAAATATTTAAATAAATAAAATAGCACTAAAATTTATTTTTTTTATTTTTAAATTTAAGTTTGGTATTACCCAGTTAATTTTTTTTTATTTTATTTTCCTGTTTATTTTTCCTTTTAAATTTTAGATTTTTTTATTTATTTAGTATTTTTATTTTTATTATTTTATACAGGTTACCTCATAGGGACTTCTCTGCACTCTGACGTAGAGAGTCCCATTTTTTCTTATTTTCTGCTTGTGTATGCACAGGAATAGAGACAAAGAACATCTCTTAGACTTTGATCCTGAACCTGAAAGAACTTTCAGGCGACGTTTACAACAAGCAAGACTTTGCAAGGCTGCAGAATCCACTATGGAAAATAATAATGCTAATGCCAATGTGGCAAATTCGAATGGGGATGATCAACAAAGGAGAGTGCTTGGCTCTTATTCTGCTCCTACTGCAGATCTTTATGGAAAGAGCATTGTGGTGTCTCCTATAACTGCAAACAACTTTGAGTTAAAGCCACAATTGGTCACCCTGGTGCAACAAAATTGCCAGTATCATGGTCTTCCTCACAAAGATCCAAATCAATTTATATCTGATTTTCTACAGATTTGTGATACTGTGAAGACAAATGGAGTGAATCCAGAGGTGTACAAACTCATGCTCTTCCCGTTTGCTCTGAGGGATAAAGCAAAGTTGTGGTTAGATTCCCAACCAAAGGAGAGTTTGAATACATGGGAAAAGGTTGTTACTGAGTTTCTCACTAAATTTTTCCCACCAAAGAAGCTGACTAAGCTTAGGTTGGAAGTTCAGACCTTCAGGCAAAAGGAGAGTGAAACTATTTATGAAACTTGGGAGAGATACAATCTACTGACTAGGCAATGCCCTTCGAACATGTTCTCCAAATGGACCCAACTGGATATCTTTTATGAAGGCTTGGGTGAGATGTCCAAGATGAGTTTAGACACTTCTGCAGGCGGTTCATTGCACAAGAAGAAGACACCAGAGGAAACTATTGAGCTTATTGAATTAGTTGCAAGCAACCAATATTTATACTCATCTAACAAGAATCCTGTAAACTCTGAGACCCCTCAGAAGAGAGGCGTGTTGGAAGTAGAAGCTGTTAATGCTCTTCTTGCTCAAAATAAGCTTATGTCTCAGCAAATAAATCTACTTACTCAACAGATGGGTGGCATGCAAGTCTCAGCTATCAACACCTAGAATACGTCACAGGAATTCTCTTATGACATGGCAGGTAACTTTGTGCAAAATGATAATTATGATTATGCTCAACCCTCTTCTGAGCAGGTCAACTACATGGGGAGTGGTACTAGAAATCCCAACAATGATCCATATTCTAAGACATTCAATCAGGGGTGGAAGAATCACCCAAATTTTGGGTGGAGAGATCAACCTCAGAGACCTCAGAACTTCAACAATAGTTCTCAGGGCGATTTTCAACAGAACAACTATAATAACCGCCAATTTCAGTCTCAGCAACAACAACCACCTCAGCAGGCAAATTCTAAATCCCAAGAAGATTCTAAATGGGAGATGATGATGAGTTTCATACAAGAAACCAGAGCCTCCATTAGAAACTTGGAGGTACAAATGGGTCAAATGAGCAAGCAATTACCTGAAAGGTCTTCAAATACATTCCCTGGTGATACAGTGGTGAACCCAAGAGAAGATTGCAAGGCCATTCAATTGAGAAGTGGTAAGGTAGCTGGTTCTAAGACTAAGGTCAATGAAGATCTAGTTGAAAAGGAAGCTCCAAAGGAGAAGAAGGAAGAAATAGAGCACGCCCCTCCTAAACGTGCAGAAAACCCATTTTCTGACTCTCTTGACACTTATCCCACCTTACCAAAGGCCCCAGAGTACAAGCCAAAAATGCCATATCCTCAGAGGCTTCAGAAGGCATCCAAAGAAAAGCAATTCTCTAAATTTTTAGATGTCTTCAAGAAGCTATAGATCAACATCCCTTTTGCAGAGGCTCTGGAGCAAATGCCTCTCTATGCTAAATTTATGAAAGAGTTGTTGACCCACAAGAGGAATTGGAAGGAGCAAGAAACCGTGGTGTTAACCAAGGAATGCAGTGCTATTATTCAACACACCCTTCCTGAGAAGATGCCAGACCCAGGGAGCTTTGTCATTCCTTGCACCATTGGAGAAGTCGACATTCAGAGAGCTTTATGTGATCTTGGAGCTAGCATCAACCTCATGCCACTTTTAGTGATGAAAAAGCTTCAAATTGAGGAGGTAAAATCCACTCGTATTTCTCTTCAACTTGCTGATCTTTCTATTAAATTACCTGTGGGTGTAGTTGAAGATTTACTTGTTAAAGTAGGACCATTTATTTTCCCTGTTGATTTTGTTATATTAGACATGGAAGAGGAGGTAAAACCCTCTATTATACTTGGTAGACCCTTTTTAGCTACAGGTAGAGCTCTGATTGATGTGCAAAGGGGTGAATTAACCCTGAGGGTCAATGAAGAACAGGTGGTCCTAAATGTTTTTGAAGCCCTCAAGCACCCCAATGATTCTGGGAGGTGTATGAAAATAGATGTTATTGAACCATTTGTTCAAGAAGTACTGGAAACTGAGGTACTTGATGATGTTCTGGATCCTATTTCTGAGTGTGAATTAGTTGAAGTTGACGATTCACCACCCCAAAAGGAGCTGATGAACATGCCAATCAAGGAGGAGGAAGCCCCCAAGCTTGAGCTCAAACCCTTACCCCCTTCTCTGAAATATGTTTCTTGGGTGGAAATGATTCATATCCAGTGATTATTAGCTCTTCTCTGAAGCCTGAAGAAGAGGAGGCGCTTATTTCAGTGCTCAGGAACCATAAAACAGCTCTTGGGTGGACCATTAGTGACTTGAAGGGGATTAGTCCAACCAAGTGTATGCACAAGATCCTTCTTGAAGATGATACTAAACCAGTTGTGCAACCACAAAGGAGACTCAATCCAACTATGAAAGAGGTGGTCTAAAAAGAGGTAATGAAATTATGGGAAGCAGGTATTATTTACCCTATTTCTGACAGTCCTTGGGTAAGTCCTGTGCAGGTAGTTCCCAAGAAAGGAGGGATGACAGTGATCAAGAATGAAAATAATGAGCTTATTCCTACAAGAACAGTCACAGGATGGAGAATGTGCATAGATTACAGGAGACTCAACACTACTACAAGGAAGGATCATTTCCCCTCCCTTTCATTGATCAGATGCTTGAGAGGTTAGCTGGTCATGCTTTTTATTATTTTCTAGATGGATATTCTGGATATAATCAAATTGCAGTGGACCCTCAAGATCAAGAGAAGACAGCATTCACATGCCCCTTTGGAGTATTTACCTACAGGAGAATGCCATTTGGACTTTGCAATGCTCCAGCAACTTTTCAGAGGTGTATGCTTTCAATTTTTTCTGATATGGTTGAAAAGTTTATTGAGATATTTATGGATGACTTTTATGTTTTTGGTAATTCTTTTGAATTCTGCCTTAAACATTTATCTCTTGTCTTGAAACGATGTCAAGAATCAAACCTTGTTTTAAATTAGGAAAAATGCCATTTTATGGTTACAGAAGGCATTGTTCTTGGACACCGGATTTCAAGTAAGGGAATTGAGGTTGGCAGAGTAAAGGTGGAGGTAATTGAAAAATTACCACCACCAACTAATGTTAAGGCAATTAGGAGTTTCTTGGGTCATGCAGAATTTTATAGAAGATTTATAAAGGATTTTTCTAAAATTGCTAAACCATTGAGCAACCTGTTGGTTGTTGATGTTCCTTTTATCTTTGATTCTGATTGTCTGCATGCTTTTGAAACTCTGAAAGCAAACCTTACCTCTACTCCCATTATAGCTCCCCCTGACTGGGATTTAGCATTTGAATTAATGTGTGATGCTAGTGATTTTGCTATAGGAGCTATTTTAGGATCAGACAGAGGCATGGTAAGCTTGTACATGTCATTTATTATGCCAGTCGTGTGTTAAATGATGCTCAAAAGAATTACACAACTACAGAAAAGGAATTATTAGCTGTTGTATATGCGGTTGATAAGTTTAGGTCCTATTTACTTGGTTCTAAGGTTATTGTTTATACTGACCATGCTGCTTTGAAGTACCTTCTAACCAAGCAGGATTCTAAACCAAGATTAATCAGATGGGTGTTTCTCCTTCAGGAGTTTGATATTGAGATAAAAGACAGGAAAGGGTGAGAAAATCAAGTAGCTGACCATCTCTCCAGAATTGAGCCTGAAGCAGGAGTGTAACCACCCACAGCTGTAACTGAGACATTTCTGGATGAGCAATTGTTCCTCATTTAGCAGGCTCCATGGTTTGCAGACATTGAAAATTATAAGGCCATGAATTTTATCCCAAGGGAGTACAGTAGGCAACAAGTGAAGAAGCTATTGACTGATGCAAAGTACTACATTTGGGAGGAACCATACCTTTTTAAAAGGTGTTTAGATGGAATTATCCGGAGGTGTGTCCCAGATGAAGAAAAGTAGCAGATTCTTTGGCATTGTCATGGTTTTGAGTATGGAGGCCACTTTGGTGGTGAAAGGACAGCTACAAAGGTCCTTCAGAGCGGGTTTTACTGGCCGACTCTCTTCAGAGACTCAAGAGCATTTGTAAAGCACTGTGACAGATGTGAAAAAGCCACGAATCTCCCTGCCAACCATGAAATGCCACAGCAGGGGATTCTTGAGGTTGAGTTATTTGATGTGTGGGGTATTGATTTCATGGGACCTTTCCCACCCTCACATTCAAACAACTATATTCTAGTGGCAGTCGACTATGTGTCCAAGTGGGTGGAAGCTGTAGGTGGAAGCTGTGGCGTTGCCCACCAATGATGCCAAGGTGGTAATGAGCTTTCTTCAGAGATATATCTTCAGCCGGTTTGGTTTTCCAAGGACACTCATTAGTGATGGTGTTTTTTTGTGGAAAAATGAATTTCCAAAACACCTAAAACTCACCGGCAAGTGTACCGGGTCACATCAAGTAGTAAAACTCACTTAGAGTGAGGTCGATCCCACAGGGATTGATGGATCAAGCAACTTTAGTGGGTGATTAGTTTAGTCAAGCTAACATTGAGTGAATTGTGTGACGTTGATCAATAGAAAGTAAATTGCAGTGAAATATAAATGGCAGAAAGTAAATGACAATAAACGTAAAGGGCAAGGAATGTAAATTGGCAAAATCTTAAATGACAAGAAATGTAACTTGCATCAAATGTAAAGGGGGTGGGTGCTGGAAATTTAAAGAAAGCAATAGATCAGAACTCAAAACAACTGCAGAATAATTAAATTGCATGAAAAGTAAAAGGAATTGGGTGCTGGGAATTAAAACTTCAACAAGAAAATGTAAAGTGCAATCAATTAGAGGAGCAGAAGATGCAATAGCATGCAACAGATCTTAAACATAAAGTAGAATTGCTTGAAGAAGCAAACAAAAAGTAAATTCAACTCAATTGCAAAATCAAAATTAAAGGTTGAAGATCTCAAGAAATCAGTGAGACTAGAAAACAAGTCTAGATCTCAATTCCTTCCTTGATCTAACAGCAAACAAGTTGCAGGAAAATTAAAGATGAAAGCAATGAAGAAAACTTTGATTCAAATCACAATTCACTTGAAAGTTTGCAGAAGAAGAAAATAGAGAGAATTCTCAAGGTGAGATTGAAACAGAATTTCTTCAATTCTCAACCCAAGATTCAAAACAAAAATGAAAACTAAGAGAGGGAACTCTCAAATCCTAATGCTCCCTAGTGCTCTCTGATGGAGCTCGCCTTCTTTACAAAGATGATAATGATGCCTTATATAGGCTTTTCCAAATAAAAATGAAAATGAAATTGAAATTAAAAATAAATTACAAATGAAATTCCTAATCTAGCTTCTCTGTGTGCCTTTGAGTCATGTGGGCTTTGCTTGCTTTGGAGTGGAATTGGGTTGAAGATGGATTCGGATGGCCTTGGTCTTGAGGAGAAATCTGCGTGCAAATTGGATTGTTGAGCAATTCACGTTTGAGTCAACGTTTGAGGCAAACGTTGACTCAAATGTCTTCGTGAAACCCATTATGCAGATCGGCCCCTTGCTGTCATCCACGTTTGAGCCAACGTTTGAGGTCAAACGTGAGCTCAAATGTGGCCTTTCCCAAGTAGCTCTTCTAGCCAACGTTTGGCCTAACGTTTGAGAAAAACATTGGCGCAAACGTGGCTCATTTAAATCATCAATCAGGGGTGCTCTTCCATGCTCAAAGGTGACCAACGTTTGACCTCACGTTTGAGGCAAACGTTGGCGCAAACGTTGGGAACATTGCCAGTTTTGGAGGCTCGAACGTGCTGTCCACCCCATACTATTATATATCGTTGGAAAGCCCTGAATGTCTACTTTCCAATGCCGTTAGAAGCGCATCATTTGAAGCTCTACAACTCGAGTTATACTCCATCGAAGGTGCAGAGGTCAGCTGGCCTTACTACAGGTTGGTGTCATGTCTGTTTATGCACTTTTCGGGGCAGTTTTCTCCCTCAATTTTTATGTCCACCATATAGTGCCATATATGCTTGGAAAGTTCTTGATTCCTACTTTCTAATGGTTTTGGAATCACCTCATTTGGAGCTCTGTAGCTCAAGTTATTCTTGTTGGAAGTATACCCCTTCAGGCTGTGGGGAGCAACGTTTCCAGCAAACGTTATTTGCCACTTGCATTAAACATTTTTATGCATGCATGCATATGGCATTGATGCATGTGCCAAGGCTTCATGGTCCTGGGCCACGCTTTTAAAGGCGTGGCCTAAGGTTCCAAAGCGTGCTCAATCTTCAAAGCGTGCCCAAAATTCCTCTTTTCTTCTTTTTAGCTTATTTTATGCCCTTTTTGCTTCTTTTTCTTCTTATTTCCTACAAAATTTATCAAATCAAAAGATCAAGGAAATATACCATTTAAGCACAAAAGAATGCAATAATTAAGCACTAATTATCAATTTCTTGCATGAAAAAGCATAGAAAAACATGACATGGTGACATGTCATCACAACACCAAACTTAAACCTTGCTTGTCCCCAAGCAAGAAAAGAATCATGCACTAAAAATTGACAATCGAAGGTAAGAAGAATAGCAACTCAATGTTCATGGTAAGCTAGTTTTCAATGTAAGCTACAATCATAAAAGAAATGTACATGATTGATGCTTCTATCTAGCTCAATTTATGAAATCTTTTTCCTTATAATTTTCCCTTGAAACAAGCTTTTGATTTTCTTATTAGCTTCTCCTTTTGGGTGCTTTGTCCCATGAGTTAATAACAAAGCTACGATTCTAAATGCTTTGTTTTCAAGTATTACCACTTGATACATAAGCACCACAAGCATTTGAATTAGAGGACTTCATTAAGCTCATTTTTCTTTTCTTTTTTTGACTCTCTAATCATTGATGCTCAGAACCTTGAGCCTTGAGGGGGTGCTTTTGCACTTGAGCCTAGCCTTGACTTCTAAGTGTTTTGTTTTCAAGCATTTGGCTTGATACATAAACACCACAAGTACTTAGCAAATAAATTGCCATTGGTACTCAGAGCCTTCAGCTTTCTCATTCTTTCCCTTTTTCTTTTCTTGCTTTATTTGCTTCTTCAAGGTTTTCATGATTTTCAAAAGATTTCACAAAATGTCCTAGATGAAAACTTCAATTAAATAAAATCCAATGCAATTGAGCAACAATTAACCATACTAGCCTTCCAATACTTGTATGCACATGCTAAATCCTTCTTTAATTCCTTGTTTGTTTATGATCATGATACTTTACTGCTTTTGAATTCACAAAACTCAAGTTGATAGTCATAATGGCATGGCAACATGTTACAAATCAAGATGCAGGCTATGCTTTATTCATACACACATGTAAACAGAAAAGATGAAGACAATCATGCATTTTAAGTGCTGGAAACAAATGAGGAGAAAAGGAACTCTACAACCTTGTAGTTCATCTTCATTATTGTTGTCCTTTTTCCTCTATTCTTCCTCCTTCCCTTGCCAAACTCAGAATGCTTGCTCATCCTCAAGCAACAATTAGAACAATGGCTATGGGGCTAAGATGGATCATGAATGTCTTACACAATGAAAAGTTAGTAGTACATGTGTTCTAAGCAAGCAAAATTAAAGATAATAATCAAGGCACAAGAGACAGAGACATTGTGATTGCAAACTTAAGAAGGTGAGCATAATACTTTGCATAAAGAATAAGTGGCACATCAAACTTAGTGTGACACTTTCACTTGGAATTGATGCAAGTATCTTGTAAGGATTAGAACAAAATTTTGTTGCATAGCAACACCAAACTTAGAATGCAACCACATGTCAATTTATTTGAAATAGAACTAAACGAAAGAAACTGTTATATGTTAAATACAATCACCAAGCCAAGAATCTATCATGAATAAAGCTCTCTTGGTAGTGTATTAACAAACACAGTAAGTAAAAGAAAGCATTTAAAACAAGGGAATGACTAAAAACAAAGAGAAAACTAAAATTGTCTCACTAAAAGAAAGATAACAGTGCAAAGAACATTATGATTATGCAAACAAGTGGTGTTGCTGAATGATTTGCATAGAAAAATAAGTGGCACACCAAACTTAGAATCTTGGTGTGTCACTTTCATTTTTTTTTTTTGATTTGATGCAATCATCCAAAAAGATTGAAAACAATTTGTTGTAAGGCAACACCAAACTTAGGATGTAACCATATGCCATTTTATTGAATTTAAACAAAGTAAAGAAAAAGAAAACAAAGCAGAGAAGAAATGTTACCTATGGTTGGGTTACCTCTCAACAAGTGCTCTTTTAGTGTCATTAGCTTGACATGTTGTTCTTCACTTTCTTCCTCTTCTTCCAGTTTGTTAAGAGGAATGACCTCAAGGGAGGAGAAGATTCAGCTATTGTCCCCTGTCTTGGTCTCTCCTCAGCAAGCTTTCTTTTGTTAATGGCTTGATTGAGCTTGCTTGCTGGATCAGGGGGAGGATTGCTTGTAGTTGACCTTCTTTTCTTCATGAATATTGTCCTTTGTAGCTTGGTCACAATCCTCTTCTCGGTGCTTTTGTTAATTGCCTTCACTTTCTTGAATCCAAGTCTTGGTGGTTGTGTGATTGTTGGAGTTTTATCTTCATCCAGAGCCTCTTAAATTAGTGGTTCCATGAGCCCTTCCTCTATGCACTTCTCTGCTTCAATTGAGTGTGACTTCTCTTGATTGTCCTCCTCCATTCCTTCTTCACAACTTTCCATCAAGTCCTTTGGGAGGGAATCTTCGTGTTCTATTGTCACTTCAATTAGTTCTTGTGAATATAAAATCCTTGGCTCATGTTCCTCATTCTTCAGTACAATTTAACTTGACACAGGGACCTTTGGTTCTTGTTTTTCCACTTCCTCACCCACAAATTGGTCTTCATCCTCACTGTTTGATGGTTCTAAGTTCCCCCTTGTTTGCTCTAAGGGCCCATTCATCTTCTTGAGGATGGTTTCTTTCCAGGATTGGGGTTGTGTATATCTTTCCACGAGTTTTCTGTGTATTTCAATGGCTTGGCATTGGCTTTCTAAGGGTTCTTTGGACCATTGAAGGTAATCCTCAACTGCTAATTCAAGAGATGAAGGTTGAGAGTAATTTTGGTGACATGGATGTGTTGTGGTGAAGTTGTGTTGAGGGGTATGGAATGAGTTGTGTGATTGATGGGATGACTTGTATGGATTTTGGAGGAAACTTTGTGTTGATGCATAATCAAGTGATGAAGAACTTTCAAATGAGAAATTGGGACGTGAGGGTGGATGCTCTTCCATTCTTTGGTGATGCTTCCATCCACCATGAGGATAATGATATGAATCATTTTGTGGTGGTGGTTGGTATCCCATATGATTTTCTTGCTCATCTTGTGTCTCTGAAGCAAATCTCCATGAATTGGAGTACTCAGAATGTGTATTCTCGTGGTGATATTCCCAGCCACCATTAGAGATTGGTGATGGTGGGTAATATCCCATAAAATTTGTTTGATCATAAGATGAGTTGAACTCTATTTGAATTTTGAAAAACACAACACCAAGGAAAATTAAAATTCATATCTCAGAGATGAATTTCTTAGTGAGGCAATAACTCAAACACCTTGGTTTCAACTTAGAACAGAGAACAAAAATAAAGAAAATGCTTGATCTAGACTTCTCACCCACTTAATCATTGTTGATCTAAATCAATCCCCGGCAACAGCGCCAAAAACTTGATGTGTATTTTTGGAAAACAAATTCCAAACACACAAATCTAACCGGCGAGTGTACCGGGTCGCATCAAGTAATAATAACTCACGTGAGTGAGGTCGATCCCACAGGGATTGAAGGATTGAACAATTTTAGTTTAGTGGTTGATTTAGTTAAGCGAATCAAGTGTTGAGTTGAGTGATTTGTGATTGCAGAAACTAAATTGCTTGAAATGTAAAGGGAGAGGGGTAGATTGCAGGAAATTAAAGAGCAAAGAAAGTAAATAAGCTGAATCTTAAAGAACAAGTAATGTAAATTGCAGAAACTTAGATTGCAAGAAATGTAAATGGCTGAATCTTAAAGTGCAAGAAATATAAATTGCTTGAATTATAAAAGGAGTTGGGAATTGGGATTGCAGAAATTAAACAAGGAAAAGTAAATTGCAACAAGCAGGGAAGTAAAAGATAAATTTAATTGCAGTAGATCTCAAACAGAAAATGTAAATTGCTTGAAGAAGCGTTCAACAGAGAAATCAAAAGGAAATTTTAGATCTCAGAACTCAAGAGACTAGATAACCAAGTCTAGATCTCAATGCCTTCCTAGATCCAATTCAGAAATCAATTGCAAGAGAATTTACAAATCAAACAGAAGAAGAAGCAAAACCAAATTCAATTTCCAAAAGTTGCGGTAAAATGAGACAGAGAGATCTCAAGGTGAGATTGAGACAGAATTTCCTCAATTCTTCAACCCAAGATTCAAGACAAGTGTAAATGAAATTGAAAACAAGAAAACTAAGAGGAAGAGAATTCAATTCTCTTTCCCCAAGATTCAGAATCTCAAAATAACTCCCAACCAAAAGCTCTCCAAAACTACCCAGCAAAACTCAAAGGAAAAGCTCTCTAGAAAACTTAAATTCTAAGCTATTTATACACTCTCTTAAAATGATCTTCAAGCCTTGAATTGGGCCTTTGCTCTTGATGGAATTGGGTTGACAAAAGCCTTTGTTGATTGCTCTTGGTGTTGGGAAGAAACCCACTTGTGAACCGGGCCATGAACCATTTAAGTTTGAGTCAAAGTTTGAGGCAAACTTTGACTCAAACTTTTTTAGCAGATTGCCCCTTTGTGCTGCCATCCACGTTTGGCTCAACGTTTGAGGTCAAAAGAGCTCAAATGTGGCTCCTTCCACTCAGCTCTTCTAGCCAACGTTTGGCCTAACGTTTGGCGCAAACGTTGGTCATCCAAGGCATCAATCAGGGGTGCTTCTCCATGCTAAAATGGCGCCAACGTTTGACCTCACGTTTGAGGCAAACGTTGGCGCAAACGTTGGGTGCCTCCAGGGTGATCTTTCTTGCTCTTATGGCGCCAACGTTTGACCTCACGTTTGAGGCAAACGTTGGCGCAAACGTTGGCCCTTCCCTTGACTATTCTTCAGCCAACGTTTGCCTCAACGTTTGAGGAAAACGTTGGCGCAAACTTGGCTTGCCTCCAGGGTGTGGTTGCACTCTTTCTCACGTTTGAGTCCAAGTTTGAGGTAAACTTTGGCTCAAACGTGAGTCCTTCCTCTTGCCTCTTGCTGTCCCCTTTTCTTCAACCTTCTTCAAAGCTTTTTCACCTATCATCAATCAATCAAAAGTATCAAAGCTATGCTCCAAATCATGAGATTGTTTCTCTTTCATAATATATGACAATTATAGCACAAAATCTCATGAAAATGCATCAATTTATCCATGGTTGATTGAATCAAAGGAAGCATGAAATTCTACCCAATTGGCTTACTTGTGGCTCAAGAAAGTGCATAAAATCTATTGAAAACAAAAGAAAAAGACTAGTGAAACTAGGCCGAGATGACTTGTCATCACAACACCAAACTTAAAGCTTACTTGTCCCCAAGCAAGTACTGAACTTATTGAGAAGAAAGAATGAAATGGAAGAGGATGTTTATGCTAGCAGAGTATTATTGGTAGCTTATGGGGTTTTATGTAGATATGTAACTACTCACTTATTGACATTTAGGCCTAGAAAGTCTCCTCCAAACATCAAGCAACACACTGCTATGACCTCTCATTATTCCTTCGTCCTTGGTTACTATTTTTTTCTATAAGCTTTAGTTCAGTGTCATGTGTAACAAGCTCTTTTCTTTATTTATGCTTGACACATTATTCACTATAGACACTTGGCTCACATTCTTTCTTAGAACATTAATGCCCAGCACCTCTTTGGGTTACTAAATGCCTTGTAGTTAGGTTGCTCTTGATAGTGGACTTTCAGTTGATAATCCCGGGTTAGTTAACCCAAGTTACCAAGTGTTGATGCACTCCAAAGAACTTAATAATCTAAGCAGATCCTAGTACAAAGACACCACAGGCATATATTCTAAGGTTCAAGCTATTGGTGTCTAGCTTTATTTCTTTTTTTCTTTTGTTCTGCTGCCACCTTTGGCTTTTTCTTTTCTCTTTTTGTTTTTCTTTTTAACCAAGGACTTTTATTTGATTGAGATTCATAGACAGTAAGCTATTTTCTACTTAGAAGGATAATAGTCTAGTCCTTTTATTCACTAAAAGTGAGCTACCGCACAATCACACATACATGCCACCACTTACTATTATTTGACTTCTAGCTAGCAATAAATCATCTTACTTCATGTTTCAAACATTTCTTTTATTGAATTAAAAAGATACAAGGGACAGAGCATGCATTTAGTTAAGTGAAAGTAAACACACAAGCACACACTTAGACTAGCTTACTTATTGCAAAGAGTGATTCTGCTTGTACTAGATGAACACTTTAGCAAGTCATAAGTCAAAGCATTTCTCAACCGCAAGAGTTAAGTATAGATACAACCTATTGGTTTGCATTTCTTTTGTTCTTCCTTCTGTTGTGCCCCTTTTGAGTTGTGGTGCATAATGTCTTCAAATGGTGGTTAGTTCCCTGCACAATTCTCAAAGGTTGCTTGCTTCTCAAGCCCTTAGGTGACTGGTTAGTATGCATGAATTGAGTGTGGCTTTTGGATTTAATTTGGTGTGGGAACACCAAACTTAATTTCTTGCCACTTCCTCTGATGCAACAGGTTAACTATATGTAAAATCTTGTGTCCTTGCTAAAGGTTATGGAGTTAAAACTAGAAAGCAGTTAAGTAGTTGAATAATCTGTTTGATTGCTTGGAGCTAGTATTGTGCAGGAAGTGAGAATGTGCTTTTAAATGAGGTTTTGGTGGAACACCAAACTTAGAATTCTTTATTCTCCCTTAAATTGTTTTGGTGTGCAACACCAAACTTAGCTCCTTGCAATGCATACCAATTATTCAACATTTTTATTGAAAAGGCTATGAAAAGAAAACTACCTCAGGTTGGGTTGCCTCCCAACAAGCGCTCTTTTAATGTCACTAGCTTGACATCCTTCATTTTTTTCTTCAAGAAGGCTGTAGGCTCTGAACTTCTTTTTCCTTGTCCCATTGTCCTCCTAAGTACAGCTTTGCTCTGTGACCATTTGCTGTGAAGTGGCTCTGTGTAGCTTCATCTAGCAGCTCAAGGTTTCCATAAGGAAAAACTTTTGTTACTAGATACGGACCTGTCCATTTGGACTTGAGCTTGCCAGGGAAGATCTTGAGCCTTGAGTTATACAGGAGCACTTGCTGTCTTGGCTTGAACTCTTTCTTTGAGATCTTATTGTCATGCCACCTCTTAGCTCTCTCCTTGTATATCTTAGCATTCTCATAAGCTTCTAGTCTAAACTCGTCCAACTCATTTAGTTGTAGCAGCCTATTTTCTCCTGCTGCTTGAGAGTCAAGGTTGAAGAGTTTAGTGGCCCAAAAAGCTTTATGTTCAAGCTCTACAGGGAGGTGACAAGATTTTCCATATAATAGCTGAAATGGGGACCTTCCAATGGGAGTTTTGAAAGCTGTCCTGTATGCCCATAGTGCATCTTCTAACTTCCTGGCCCAATCTTTCCTTGTGCTTCCCACTGTTTTTTCTAAAATTCTCTTCAACTCTCGATTTGCTAATTCAGCCTGGCCATTAGTCTGAGGATGGTATGGTGTGGCTACTTTATAGATTACTCCATGCTTGTGGAGGAGTTTCTCCATTTGTTTGTTGCAGAAGTGACTACCTCCATCGCTGACAAGACCCTTAGGTACTCCATATCTGGTGAAGATACGCTTCTTAAGGAATTGAAGGACAATTTGTGCATCACAAGTGGTTGTGGCTATGGCTTCCACCCATTTTGAGACATACTCTACTGCCACCAAGATGTATCTGAAAGAATAAGAAGGGGGAAAAGGTCCCATGAAATCAATGCCCCATAGGTCAAATAGCTCAACTTCTAAGATGAAATTTTGAGGCATCTCATTCCTTTTTGTCAATCCTCCAGATCTTTGGCATTCATTGCATTGATGGGTGTTTTTGTGGAAAAATGAATTTCCAAAACACCTAAAACTTCACCGGCAAGTGTACCGGGTCGTATCAAGTAGTAAAACTCACTTAGAGTGAGGTCGATCCCACAGGGATTGATGGATCAAGCAACTTTAGTGGGTGATTAGTTTAGTCAAGCTAACATTGAGTGAATTGTGTGAAATGTAGCCAACAGAAAGTAAATTGCAAGGAATTGTAAATTGCAGAAAGTAAAATTGCAAGTAACTTGAAGAACAAGAAAGTAAAATAGCTGAAACTTAAATTGCAAGAGATGTAAATTGCATTAAATGTAAAGGGGAGTGGGTGCTGAAAATTAAAGAAAGCAATAGATCAAGCAACTGAAAATTTAAATTGCAGGAAAGTGTAAATGTGCAGGAAATTAAACCAAGCTAAATGTGAACAGAAATGTGAAATTGCAAAATGCAGGAGAGGAAATTGAAGAGAAATGAAACAGAAAGTAAAAATGCTTGAAGAATTAAAAACAGAAATTGACTGGTGCTAAATTGCAGCAATTAAAAAAATGTTGAAGATCTTAGGGGTGGAAGAGACTAGAAAACAAGTCTAGATCTCAAATCCTTCCTTGATCCAACAAGAATAATTGCAAAATGAAAATGGAAAAGTAAATTGCAGAAGAAGAACAAGAGAAGTTGCAGATAGAGAATGAAAACAGAATTCCTTCCACTCTCAATCCAAGATTTAAAACAAAAATGAAAATTAAAGAGAGAGTTCTCTAATCCTACTACTCCCTCGTGGAGCTCCTCTAGTGAAATGAAACTAATGCCTTTATATAGGCTTTTACAAAATGAAAATGAATAATGAAAACAATATTTACAAAAATAAAATTCCTAATCTAACTTCTCTGTGTGCCTTTGAGTCATGTGGGCTTTGTTTGCTTTGGAGTGGAATTGGGTTGAAGATGGATCCGGATGGTTGCTCTTGGACTTGGGAAGAAATCCGTTTGCAATTTGGACTGTTGGTGCTTCACGTTTGAGTCAACGTTTGAGGCAAACGTTGACTCAAACGTCTTAGTGAAGGATTTATGCAGAACGACCATTTTGCTGTCATTGGCGTTTGAGTCCAAGTTTGAGGCCCAACTTGGACGCAAACATTGACACTTGTTGCACATCAAGTCTTGGGATGCTACTTTGTCTGCTTGTCAACGTTGCCAATTTCATGCCCACTATAGACTATTATATATGGTTGGAAAGCTCTGAATATCAGCTTTCTAACGCAATTGGAATCACCTCAATTGGACATTTACAACTCAAGTTATGCTTCTTTGAAGAGGACAGGGTCGCTGGCTTTGGTGTGCAATGTTTGAGGCGACGTTTGCCTCAAACGTGGTCGAAAACGCCAGATTTTGGAGGCTCAAATGCATTGTCCACCCCATACTATTATATATTGTTGGAAATCCCTGAATGTCTACTTTCCAATGCCATTGGGAGCGCATAGTTTAGAGCTTCATAGCTCAAGTTATACTCCATCGAAGGTGCAGAGGTCAGTTGGCCTCACTGCAGGTTGACACCATGTTCGTTTATGCACATTTTGGGGCAGTTTTCTTCCTCAATTTTAGTGTCCACCATGCAGTGCCATATATGCTTGGAAAGCTCTCGATTCCTACTTTTCATTGCTTTTTGAATCACCTCATTTGGAGCTCTGTAGCTCAAGTTATTCTTGTTGGAAGTATACCCCTTCAGGCTGTGAGGAGCAACGTTTGACCTCGAGTTTGAGGCAAACGTTGGCGCAAACTTGGCATGCATCCAGGGTGAAATTGTGCTCTTCCTCATGTTTGAGTCCAAGTTTGAGGCAAACTTGAGCTCAAATGTGAGTTTCTTTCTTTGCTTTTTGCCATTCCCTTTTCTTCAACCTTCTTCCAAACTTCTTTCCACCTATTATCAATCAACAATTGCATCAAAGCTGTGCTATAATCATGAGAGTTCTTCTTCTTCTTGAAATTCAAGTGATTATGGTACAAAAACTCATGAAAATGCATCAATTTATCTATGGTTGATTGAATCTAAGGAAAACATGAAATTCTACCTAAATGGCTTACTTATGGTTCAAGAAAGTGCATAAAACCTATTAAAAAAACAAAGAAAAAGCATAGAAAAATATGACATGATGACATGTCATCAGAAGTCACTTCTGTAACAGACAGCTGGACTCTCTTTTGCATAGATATGGAGTCCGTCATAAAGTGGCAACCCCCTATCACCCTCAGACAAGTGGACAGGTTGAAGTTTCCAACAAGGAACTTAAGAGAATTTTAGAGAAACCGTCAGTATTTCAAGAAAGGACTGGTCTAGGAAGCTTGATAATGCTCTCTGGGCATACCGGACAGCGTACAAGACTCCTATTGGCATGTCCCCTTATCAGTTGGTCTATGGCAAAGCCTGTCACTTGCCAGTCGAACTGGAGCATAAAGCTTACTGGGCAATTAGGTACCTGAACCTTAATTCAGAAGCTGCAGGAATTAAGCGAATGCTTCAGTTGAATGAGCTTGATGAATTCAGATACTCAGCCTATGAGAATGCCAAGCTCTATAAGGAGAGAACTAAGCTATTGCATGACAAGAAGATAGCCATCAGAGTCTTTGAGCCAGGACAGAGAGTGCTTCTATACAATTCAAGGATCAAATTATTTCCCGGAAAGCTGAAATCCCGGTGGTCAGGACCATTTGTGGTTACCAGAGCTTCACCGTATGGTAATGTGGAAATACAGGAAGAGAATTCTGACAGGAAATTTACAGTGAATGGCCAGAGGTTGAAGCACTATCTTGGAGGCGAGATTGATCGCCAGAGGTCCACTCATCTACTGAACTAGCAGAGCTGACCGTCAAGCTAGTGACGTTAAAGAAGCGCTTGTTGGGAGGCAACTCGATAATTTCGTATCCTTTGTTATTTTTCGTAGTAGTAGTTTTCTTACTTATTTAATTTTTATTAAGCTCTCACTAATTTTCTGATCATGCAGCTATGTTATTCCAGGAACCGAACACCTCAAGCTATATTTCAAAAAAAAAAAAAAAGCGGGGGAGGCACACGACGCGCAAGCGTCATTGACGCGAACGTGTCAATCATGTGTGCGTAAAAAAATGAAAATTGACAGAGAGTTGCGCGGGAGTGGCGCTGGACTCATGTCTTTCGTACAAACGATCCCACGCGAACGCGAACCCCACGCGTTTGTGTCGTTTGTGATTTTCGCCATTCACGCGGGCGCGTCACCAACGTGAACGCATGACTTGCAAATTCGACGTAAAAGAGCGTTTAGGCAGAGAGTTGTGCCGGATTGGGGCAAGAAGTGTGCTAAAAGCACAAATTTGATCACGCGAACGCGTGACTGGCGCGTTCGCGTCAGTTGCCCATATGGCCATCCACGCGAGCGCGTGCATGACGCGTACGTGTCGTATGAAAATTTGGTTCCCAAGCCATGCGAACAGAAAGTCGCGCGGGCGCGCGGCTGGCTTAGCGCGAATCGCACAAAAACCAGAGCACGCGGACGCGTGCCTGACGCTTCCCCGTCATTATGAAAAATTCGCGACCCACGCGTACGCGTGCTGTACACGAACGCGTCACTTGCGCCGCCCAGTTTTCTTTCTCTCTCTCTCCCAATCCTAATTCTCTCTTATTCTCTTATCCTTTTATTTTTCTTTCATCTTAATATTTGTCTCTTCTATTTTCAGTTCTTGTTTGCTTGAGGACAAGCAAACCTTTAAGTTTGGTGTTGACGCTTCGCTTAAAGGTTTTCTGTTTATTCCTATGGCACAAAAAGGGAGGCGAATCATCTTCACAGAGGAGCACAACCAGAAGAATAAAATGACTGCGAGGATAACTAAGGTGGTTGAGTTCCTTTCATTCTATATTCCTTCCCGCTTTTACTATGTTATGTTCCGGTTTTCTGCTATTTTGCTTTGTCTGCTGCATGATCCTTTATTAGTTAGAATCCTAGGACTAGTTTAGTTTTTTTTCTATTGCTTTAATTCTGAAAAGATGTCTCATGTATTGCTCACTGAGCTTAAATCCAAAAAAAAAAAAATACAGGAGTGATATATTGCATGAAAAGTGGGTCTATATTGAAGAATAGTCTTATTTACTTAAATGTGGTGGTATTTCCTGTGATTCTGAATGCATGACATGAACAGTGCATATTTTTTATAGTGAAGTTTATGGATGTTAAAATTGTTGGCTCTTAAAAGAATGATGAAAAAGAGAAATGTTATTGATAATCTGAAAAAATATAAAATTGATTCTTGAAGCAAGAAAAAGCAGTGAAAAACACAAAGCTTGCGGAAAAAAATAATAATAAAATAAAGAAAAAGAAAGAAAAAAAAAAGAAAAAGCAAGCAGAAAAAGCCAATAACCCTTTAAACTAAAAGGCAAGGGTAAAAAGGATCCAAGACTTTGAGCATTAATGGATAGGAGGGCCCAAAGGAATAAAATCCTAGCTTAAGTGGCTAAATCAAGCTGTCCCTAACCATGTGCTTGTGGCGTAAATGTGTCAAGTGAAAAGCTTGAGACTGAGCGGTTAAAGTCGTGATCCAAAGCAAAAAGAGTGTGCTTAAGAACTCTGGGCACCTCTAACTGGGGACTCTAGCAAAGCTGAGTCACAATCTGAAAAGGTTCACCCAATTATGTGTCTGTGGCATTTATGCATCCGGTGGTAATACTGGAAAACAAAATGCTTAGGGTCACGGCCAAGACTCATAAAGTAGCTGTGTTCAAGAATCAACATACTGAACTAGGAGAATCAATAACACTATCTGAATTCTGAGTTCCTATGGATGCCAATCATTCTGAACTTCAAAGGATAAAGTGAGATGCCAAAACTATTCAGGATTGCAGTTGTAAACCCCACTATAAGAAGAGACATGAGCTTAATCGAACTCTCATTCTCATGCAAATTCACATCCTAAGCTTATATTAGTTTTGGTTGGTTGAGGACAAGCAACAGTTCAAGTTTCGTGTTGTGATGCGTGAGCATCTTTCTTATCTTTTCCTAGTGAATTTGCATATAATTTGTTGAGTTTAATTAAGAATTAATTATATTTTAGCCACTATGGATGCTATTTTGAGTTTTGTGCAATTTTAATTATTTTAGGTAGCATTTGGATGGATTTGATGAAGTTTCTGCAGAGAAAGAGAAGAAACCAAGGAGATGACCAGCGAATACCGACGCGGACGCATGGCTCACGCGACCGCGCGGAATGGAGGAAATCGCAATGACGCAATCGCGTGCCTAACGCGAATGCGTGGACTGGAATCTGCACAAATGGCGCGAACGCGTGGACGACGCGGACGCGTCACATGAGCGATCTGCAGAATTGACAGCAAACGCTGGGGGCAATTTCTGGACTGTTTTAACTCAATTTTCAGCTCAGAAAACACATATTAGAAGCTGCAGAATAGACAAATCAAGTGGTCCCCACCCATCAGTTGAAGACTTATTAATTAATTCGAATTTAAATTCAAATCTTAAATTAGGAAAAGATATTATTTTAAGTTTAATTTTTAAATATTAGATTTTAAATTTATTAGGATTAGTTATAAAAAGGGATCTGATGCCATTAGATTGGAATGCTGTACATTTTACCAGAATTCTAGTTTTCTTCTCTGAACTATGAGCAACTAATCCTTCATTGTTAAGGTTAGGAGCTCTGTCTATTTCTATGGATTAATTTTATTGCTTTTTCTATTTTAATTCATGTATGGATTTATAATTTAAGAATTATTTTCGCTCTTTATCTTATGAATTTGGGTGGAACGGAAGTATGACCCTCTTTCTAATTGAGTTCTTGTAAAATTTGGAAAAGCTCTTTACTTGAACAACAGCTTGAAAACAATTTCTCCTAAATTTTAATTATCTGAATTTAACAGGATACGTGACATATAATCCTTTTACTTCTTGAATAATTAGAGTTTTTGTGGCATATAAACTAGAAATTGATTATCACCCTCTAATTGGAATTAATTGACCAAGAAATTGGCAGTTAATGAATTTTAAAGGAGACTAGGAAGGTCTAAGGAATTAGGGTCTAGTCACATACAGTTTGCCATAAATTAAATCCTGTATAATTAAATTAGTTAGTAAGAAAAGTTAATCCGGAAAAATAGATAACTCTGAAACCTTAACTATTTTCTCCATATTTTCTTCCCAATTTATTTACTTTACTATTTTAATTTCTGTACGATTGAATATTCAAATACTCTTTTCTGTTTGTCTAACTAATCCTATCAAACACTATTGTTGCTTAATCCATCAATCCTCGTGAGATCGACCCTTACTCACGTAAGGTATTACTTGGTACGACCCGGTGCACTTGCCAGTTAATAAGTGTGGTTAGAAATTCCACACCAAGTTTTTGGCGCCGTTGCCGGAGATTGATAGTGATTAACAACTATTTGTTGTTTGATTGCTTAGACTAGATAATTTTTTTTATATTTTTATTATTAATTTTTTATTTTGCATTTTTTTACGTTACTTTTTTCTTTTTTCCTATACGTTAATTTTTTCTTTTCTTTTTCGTTTACCCCCTCCCCTTTATACCGTAACCTTTTTTATTTTAATTTTATTATTTGAAAAAAAAATAAAAAAAATATTTAAATAAATAAAATAGCACTAAAATTTATTTTTTTATTTTTGAATTTAAGTTTGGTGTTACCCAGTTAATTTTTTTATTTTATTTTTTCTGTTTATTTTTTCTTTTAAATTTTAGATTTTTTTATTTATTTAGTATTTTTATTTTTATTATTTTACACAGGTTACCTCAAAGGGACTTCTCTGCACTCTGACGAAGAGAGTCCCATTTTTTCTTGTTTTCTGCTTGTGTATGCACAGGAATAGAGACAAAGAACATCTCTTAGACTTTGATCCTGAACCTGAAAGAACTTTCAGGCGACGTTTATAACAAGCAAGACTTTGCAAGGCTGCAGAATCCACTATGGCAAATAATAATGCTAATGCCAATGTGGCAAATTCGAATGGAGATGATCAACAAAGGAGAGTGCTTGGCTCTTATTCTGCTCCTACTGCAGATCTTTATGGAAAGAGCATTGTGGTGCCTCCTATAACTGCAAACAACTTTGAGTTGAAGCCACAATTGGTCACCCTCGTGCAACAAAATTGTCAGTATCATGGTCTTCCTCACGAAAACTTGGAAAAGCTCTTTACTTGAACAACAGCTTGAAAACAATTTCTCCTAAATTTTAATTATCTGAATTTAACAGGATACGTGACATATAATTCTTTTACTTCTTGGATAATTAGAGTTTTTGTGGTATATAAACTAGAAATTGATTATCGCCCTCTAATTGGAATTAATTGACCAAGGAATTGGCAGTTAATGAATTTTAGAGGAGAATAGGAAGGTCTAAGGAATTAGGGTCTAGTCACATATAGTTTGCCATAAATTAAATCCTGCATAATTAAATTAGTTAGTAAGAAAAGTTAATCCGGAAAAATAGATAACTCTGAAACCTTAACTATTTTCTCCATATTTTCTTCCTAATTTATTTACTTTACTATTTTAATTTCTGGACGATTGAATATTCAAATACTCTTTTCTGTTTGTCTAACTAATCCTATCAAACACTATTGTTGCTTAATCCATCAATCCTCGTGGGATCGACCCTTACTCACGTAAGGTATTACTTGGTACGACCCGGTGCACTTGCTAGTTAGTAAGTGTGGTTAGAAATTCCGTACCAATGTCCACAACATCCTTCATGTATTTTCTCTTACTGTACTTTTTTTCAAATACAGCTGCAACAATGGGTCCATGGCTTGGTACTCTTCATTAACTTGGGAGGTTACAATTTGTGAATCACTGAACACAGTGATTTCTGATGCTTTGACGTCTTGAGCTAAAGCTAAATCTCCCCAGACACCAAAGGCGCATTTAGCTGGATTCAATCTTATCTTGTGAAGTTGGAGGCAAGAAAAGATTTTCTTTAAATCAGCAATCAAGTCAGAATCTTCTTTAGTCTTTCTCAACATATCACCGATATAGACTTCCATGTTTTTCCCAATTTGTTGCCTAAACACTTAGGCCATCAATCTTTGATAAGTATCCCCTGCATTTTAAGCCAAAAGGCATTACAGTATAACAGTAAATTCCTTCCGAGGTAATGAAAGTAGTTTTATTCTCATCAGGTTTACGCGTAGGTATTTGATTATACCTACTATAAGCGTCTAAGAAACTGAGTATACTATATCCTGAGGCTAAATCTATCACATTGTCAATATTAGGCAATGAAAAACAATCTTCTGGGCAAGCTTTATTCAAATCAGTATAATCAACGCACATACGTCACTTCCCATTAGATATTTTAACTATCACCACATTAGACAACCAAGTAGAATAAGTTAGTTCTCTAATAAATCCAGCATCCAACAATCCCTAAACCTGCTTCTTGACCTTGAAAGCTCGGTCAGGCAACATCTTCCGACGTCATTGCGCAACCGACTTAAATATAGGGTCAATGGCAAGTTGGTAGGACATGAATGTGGGATCTATCCCCGGCATATCAGAGGATTCCCATGCAAATAAATCTGCATTACCTCTCAAGAAATTTTGAAGCTCCTACTTCAAGGGATAAGGTAAATCCTTGTTGATCATGGTGTACTTTTTTGTAACATCTCAAATCTGAAATTTTTTCAGATTTCCATTAGGCTCTATCCTTGGCTTTTCTTGAATTCGAGAATCCATATCAACAAGAAATATGCCAATAGAATCTTAACGACAAATTCTCTTTATTGCACTTCACAACGGCTACTCGATCTCCTCAAATAGTCGCTATCCAACCTTCTGAGGTCAAGTACTTCATGACCAAGAATTTTGTTGAAATGAACGCACACAAATCATTCAATGTCTTTCTTCTAAGGATCACATTATAAGTTGTCAAATCCTTCAAAACGACAAATTTCACTGAAACCACTTTGAATTCCACACTTTCCCCTATGGTAAATAGGAGATCAATATCCCTACCGGGCTTGATGTAATGATCTCTTAAACCTACTACTCCAGGAAGTTGTGGCTTTAAGTGTTGGTCTTTTAATCCCAATGCATCAAAAGTATTTCTGAAAAGTAAATTCAAATCCGCTCCAGTGTCTACTAGGATTCTTCTCACAATGCCATTCCCCAACTTTACATTAATTACTAGTGGCTCGTTATCATCTACCATGGTGCATTAAAAATCTTCCGATGTGAATTGTACAGTAGGGATGCTAGTTACTTTCAAAACTTCTGAACTCACTACCTTCACATCTCTTTTAACTGCATTCCTGGATTTCAACAATCCAGTTCTGCCTACGACCACATTCACAATCACTTGGGCAGTTTCATCATGAACTTTCATAGGCTTGGCATTTCTAGGGTTCCTGACCTCTCGATCTTTGTCCTCATTTTGTCGTCTGGGTGGCCCAATGTGTTAAACAAACTCAGGGAGCTTTCCATACTGAACTATTTGTTCCAATGCATCCTTTAAGTCAATGCAATCTTCAATTCTATGACCATAAGACTTGTGATAGTCACAATACTGTGACTTATTCAAAGAGGTCCTTGGTCAAATTTGCCTTGCTTTAAGGAAGATCCCTCTATAAGACACTTGCTGGTATACTTCCGTTAACGAAGTCACCAACGGTGTATATGTTAAAACCTTTCCTACACAAGGAGTTGATAGCTTTGAGGTTGCAGCTTGTCCCAAAGTTCCGACCTTGTTAGGTGATGGAACAGGAATTTTCCTCTTGGTCGCAACCATCTTCGAGACATCTACATCCCTAATATATTCCAGGAAAATCTGATGGATTTTTTTCATAGATTTCACATCTCTAGTAGTCAAGTGTCTCCGAAAATCACCTTCTAAAAATCCCGCAATAAGGAACAAAGACATAACCTTAGGGGTCCATGTATTAACCTCTAGTAAAACTTTATTAAAGCAATCCAAGTAATCTCAAATGCTTTTGCCCACCCTTTGTTCTACACCAAGTAACGAGATTGGATGTTTGACTTGAGTCCTCCTAGTCGTGAAGTGTGCTAAAAACTTCGTCTTTACATCGTCAAATGATGATATAGAGCCGGAAGGAAAAGTGTTGAACCACGCCATGGCTGGCCCAGATAATGTCACCGGAAAAGCTTTACATCTAATAACATCCCCAACCCCTTCCAAATTCATTGTTGCTTTAAACGCGTGTATATGCTCCTGAGGATCCGACTTTCCTTCGTACTTCAAGTCAATTAGCTTATCAAAGTGTTTTGGTAAGTGGACTTGAAGCACGTATGAAGTAAATGGAGTTTAAGCCATAATAATATGTTCCTGGATATCCCTATGCCTTTTAGGACTTGGACTTCTTTGCAGAGCCTGCCTCTTTCTAGACTGAGGAGAACGGAAATCAACTCTATCTTTTTTTTCGAGGGTCACGACGTTGCTCTTCCCGTCGAGGGGACTCCCTTTTATTTCTTTGGGGCGAAAGGAATTGACAACGATCCTTCTCTGGGTGGCGTCTATGTTCACGATCTAACGATCTTCTGCCACGACTATCTCGCCGATCCCTTGTATGACTCTGGGATCTAGATTGTCGTGACATGGAGTGTTCTCTGTCAATCGACACTCTAGCTCCAATGTGCAGTGTTGCATTTCTTGCATCACTTGCACATAGCCTCCTCCTAATCTTGACAAATGTTGTTCTTCAGCATTCTGAGCTAGTTGGTTCTCGAACCTAAGAGGAACTTGCTGCTGCTTGGTAGTATTAGGATCAATTTCATATCCATCTTCATAATGCTTCTCCTTTAGAGGAGTGTTTGGGTTAATAACTGATTTTAATTTGGAATCGGCCATGAAAACAACGGCGTAGGATCCCCACAGATAACGTTAAATGTTTGTACCTGAACCGAGGTTACAAGCTTATGAGATTCGGTGATCCTATTTGGCGCAGCATTGTCTCTGAGCCGGGTGGCTACCTGCAAAGACGCTCTGTTAATTAAGTTAATAGTGCTTTTTGGGTACCGAAATGATCATATGCTCACTTGTTAGGCTACCTTTCCCTTTTATTCTGTTTTTCCGGTGTAATGCTCTCAGACATTTATTGTCTTCAATATACGTTTTAAATGTCATAGTGTAGCGGTTAGACAAAATTTCAGTGTTAAATTTTTTTTTTGAAATATACCCGTTACTTAACGTATTATTGTCAGGTTAATATAAATTAAAGTTGTGATTCTTGTCCAAAACAGGTTTGAATGTCGTTAAATGGATATAGTTATAGAATGAGAGAAATGAAAAGTTAATTTATATTTAGATTAAAATATTTATTTAACTTTTTCCTAAACATATTTGAGACTCTTGACTTTATTATTAGAATGCTGTGTAAAGTCTTTAACAAGAACAGTTAGAACTATTTTGTTCTTTACACGACAAGAGAGAATAAAAGAGAAGAGATCGAAGTAATGTATTGATTATTAAATGAATATCGATTCTGTTTAATTGAATGAACCAAATCTGATATAGCCGTGCTCTACCATATTGCAGTTGGTGGCTTTCCATGAGCATGTGTAATGTGCTTGAGTAATTCATTGTCCATGACATCATTACTACCCCATCTGATTTTTTGGATACCAAAGGAGAATATGCAGTTATCACAAATTCACAATACCCTTGGCTTTGCAATATTCTCTTGGATTCTTTTGCTGCCAGGAAGGATTCATCTCCACGTGTTTGTTGTATGATTAGTATGATACGAGATTTAATTAATTTAGTAATCCAACTAATAAAATTAACGTTTGTGTATAGTTAATATAAATAAATAAAAATTAGTTGATTAACCGCAGGAGGAATAGTAGCAAAAGAGAAATGTTCAACCTTTTAGTAGAGTTGACTCCAATTGATTTTGTAAGACCCAAGTCGTGGCATTGCTCCATTGAAGCCCATACGCCCTTCATGTCAAATGGCACAAATTCATGTTCTTCGTAAGGAAATTTCTTTGGCTTTGCACTCATTGGACAATGTGTAGAAATTAATTTAAGCGAAAGCATTAATTAGTATGTTAAAAGTTGTAATTTTTATAAATAATTACAATTAAGTCACAATAGAAGTTTTTTTTTTTTTATTTGGTCAAGAGCCACAATAGAAGTTTAAATTATAATAAACTTCCAACACAATGGACCAAGTAAGGATCCAAGTTTTCTAATCCAAGACTCCTGCAGGCTGCATGCATCATCCAAAATTTATCACTATTATTAGTTAGAGCTTGTGTCTTGTTTTATTTATTTGCTTTTAGGTGGCAGTTATTGCCACGCCATTTGAGACCTTCTCTTTTGAATTCTGTATATCAATTTTAAATTTGACAAATATAAAAACTTGATTTCATTATGTGTTAATTTGTTTCATTGATTAAAAAGACAGTTTAATGTATAACAGCCGCAATAATATGTCATTAAGGTTGCTAATAATAAGAGTATGCAATGTAAGTGGTAGCTCCTAATCTGCGTCAACAGATACCCTGCGTCCTGCAAGTGACCAGAGCGAAACTGTTCATCTCGGCTAGCACCCTCGCCCACAGGCCACAGCAGATAGCAGCAAATCACATATCTCACTCCCCATTTTCGAATACACCAATCTGCAACAGATGACCTTTCTCACAGCATACTTCAAAATAGAAACACCTTAGATTGCTAGGGCACACCTTTATTTTTATTTGATTGTAAACTAAACAAATCATACCTTCATAACTAATTGATGCAACGCAAATACCATCCTATAGTGTCATAAATTTGCACTTCAGAATAATCATTGTGTACATGAATGATAATAAAAAAGGGGATCTCCTTTTATAAATTGGCATACCAATGGAGTCATGGAATTGGTGTCTCCCTGAAGTGAGTCTCATCAAATAATATGAAATATATATTCTCAATTTCAATTTTTGTGGTCCTCCATGGAAGTTGCAATCCTCCATATCTCTTGAGTGTTTGGCTGCACAAGATATTAAAGTAGTTACTTATGATGATGCACTTCCTTGGATTTAAGGAGAAAAATTCTCGCAATTTTCAGCTATGAAAAACAATATAATGGGGTCAAAACAATAGCACCCCAAAATTATAGGTGACAATGCACAGGTCTTCTATAAGAATTAATCCGTATTTTTTTTCAAGTAACACGTATATAAGAATTACCTTGCAAGAATAACCTATGAGCAACTGATGTTACGAGCTTTCTGCCAATTTGCACACTGAAGAAAGTGCTCAATAGCTTTTGGCAGATCACCATTATGACTAATAAATTGCCTGTATCACAACAACAAAATTCAATGAGTTAAGAGCTTGTATTACTAACATATCATTCAATAGAGCCCCCAAAATTCTTCAAGCATTATTGAATTCAATGATCAGTGAGGAACATCAGGAAAACAATTAATGCAGTTTTACGCAAAAGATGGTTGTAATGAGCACTTCTATTTATGTCTAAAGTGTGGGTGCATTGTAAGTGCGGCTAGTTCGTGTGGTTTTTCTGTCAAATATCATCAGTTTGAAACTCAACAAGTAAAAGCATCTGTACCAGAAGATGCTTGTAAGAGAAAGATGGGGTTGAATGGGTACTCTAAAACAAATTATGCACATTGTGGACATTGCTTCATAAATAAATAAAATAATTAAGGATATATGATGCACACCAGTGCCTCATGAATCCATTCTGAAGGAATGCCTAAATCCTCAATGAACTGTTGCTGAGATTCATCTGAACTCCAAATTTCGCAGTACTGGAACAATATCTCCCGAATCGAATTCACATGAAGAAATTGACAATCTTCTCGAACGGGCGAACGAAGGACCACATATATGGCCCAATGGCATTTCCCTAAGCTCAAAAGCTGAGACACGAACCCCATGTCTAGAACATGAAGATCATTAGAGTTGATAACACCCACTGCTTCCAAGACTGCATGTTGATGCCATATCATGTAATAATCAAGTGGATCAGGGGTTGAAGAGAACGCACTAAACATAGCCTTCAAAAAGCTAAATTCTCTCTGCTAGAATGAAATGTCAAAGTGTTTATCTGCATTCCAGCTGATAGCCTCTTCTGATGGTCCTTCATCAATAAAAAGTGGAACAGGATATGGAGCCCTTCCCTCATCAAGAAAATGCTTATATGTCCGAAAAGCAGTGCAGTGCATCATGAATATTTCCTGCAAGCAATTCATATAGCCTCACTCTGTCGTTTTCAATGAAACTAAAATCCAGACATTTCTTTCTCCAAATATCTAGTTGCTTTGAAATGTCAGAGCGATTCACAGTAGAACCACAAACAAGCCAGCCTCACATCTCCTTTGGAAGCTGCCAGTTGCACTGCTTCATCTAGTTGCCGACCAGTGAGGAATACAAAAATATGTTGTAGATAATCAGAGTCATTTAGAGAGGTTATTTGGTTTTGAACATATTAAGAAACACTCATAAGTGGGAGTGCTTCTTGGTCAACATCTTGATAAACTTCCTTCATATCTTCCTCGTTGTCAGCACCCAAACATTCTACTTGACCTTTTTGTTTTCTATGGAAGAAAAGAACTCTAATTAAATCCCAGGTCATTACTTGGTGTGTTAAACCCAAGCGTGTAGTGGAAGACAACCCTGGTACAGTCAATTGCCTCTCAATAATCCGACAACATTGTACAATTCGCTTCAAGCTTTAGAAGTTTCAATTTGCAAGGACCAATTCTAACGAAATTGTCAAAAGCAACTTTCTCCAAACTGACAATAGATGATAATATCTTGTACTCACTACCACTTCCTACAGGTCCACCATCCAACTTGGAATGACTTGCCCATAAATAGAGCTGCATCTACAGTAGGTCTTCGGAGGCATTCCCTTATGTTGCTGAACCTTCAAAATAGACCCAGGAGAATTTGCATCAAAACTCCCATGTTTATATTCAAGTAAAGGAAATGGAGTTTTCCTTGCAATTGGTGGAGTAGATCTATGGGGCATTGCCTGAGCAGAATTTTGCAAAGGCCTTGCATATTCCTTACTGATGGGATGCTTTATTACTCAATTCCTCATGAGGAAACATCAATAATCTCATTTCTCTCATTTTAACAGGGTCAAGCCTTAGATGAGCTGGATCACCTAGGATCCCGAACAAAGTCTCTCGTTTTCCAATGTTTCATGAGTTACCAAATTGAAGAGAAGGCCCTGCAGAGGGTAACCACCACCTTGATTCTCAGTGCCATACTTAAAGCAATCCGTAGCCAACTTCCTCACTGAAGTGTATATTGAACATTATGTCAATTATCAACCCTGAGGCACAAACTAAATCAATAGAGACAAACAAAAAAAGCAAACTCACCTATCTCCATCTGCTTGGAACTAATAGAGATCAAACCTTCAATTCGACAAACACTATAACGCTGAAAATGCTGCAAGCATCATACAGATTAAAGGATTAAAAGAACCAACAATTAAGCATCCTTAAATTGTTAAATTCCAGCCATTATAGGATAATGAATGAAAAGGAGGAATTAATTTCTATACACCAATGATGTAAAATAAGTTTTACACTATCAACAAATGAAATTCCAAGAACGTGCTAAATCATTATAGGTAACGATACATTACAATAAACTACCCACCATAATTTCTCACTTTCCTGTAATTTGAATGGTTAACAACATAAACCATAAGTGCATAGAAATTAATCTTAAATGCAAATACACCTTAGCTGTCCTTGTTGAATTATGTAATTTTCTAAGTTTCATGACATTCAAGTTCGGATTCATCTGTCATGAGCTGTTCATTGCTGATAATGCCTTAGCAAATGAAATTATTAGAAGAAATAGCACCACTCAAAATATAAAAAATAGACTTGTTAATACCATGGCCCGAGCTTCTAAGCCGGAACCCATGAAGGCAAAAAGGGCTGAGTTCAGAGGAAGGCCCTCCAATCGCTAGCCGACCTCTTCTAAGAGGTCGGACACCCACCAAAGAGCCCGCGGCTCCGAGCACCCGACACGGCGAGGTCACTGCTCCTAGAAAGCGGTGATCAAAAGGATAAGATCTCAACAAACTCTCAAGATATAAGATAAGATAAGATTATCGCCTCTAGGGAGGTCATTACACTCTACTATAAATACGCTGGAACCCCAGGTATAACTCACGTTCTACTCTATCAAAAACCTGCCTAAAGCCCTTGCTAACTTAAGCATCGAGTCTCTTACAGGTACCACCCCCCAACCTCCTCACGAGGAACTCGGAATAGGCGGCACCTCGGCATCAACAAGTCGGACGCTGCCACTCGAAGCGATCCAGACCTCACGTTCAGACCCGACTCGACGTTTCAGGTAACCCTCGGAACATTGGTGCCATTGCCGGTGACCTGGAAGTCACCTCACGACCATGGCGGACAGATAACCCGACGATGGTCATATAGCATCTGAACCCGAGGAAGGAGCATAGATGGAGGACCACAACGTCGTGCTCCCCCCTCCACCGCCACACCACGGGGAGACTCCCCCGGAAAAACCTCACCCAAAGAACTCTCATTCTGACGCACGCCACCCTGGGGGGGAACACACCCCCAGCGGCAGAGATACTAAGCATGGTCCACGGACAGCAATATCGCTTAAGGCAGCTCGAATGCGAAGCCGAGCAACAACGAGAGGCTGAACGGGAATTAAGAAGAGAAGTCAAGTGGCGCAGAGAGTTAGAAGAGAAGCTCCAAAAGATGGAAACCAATCTCCGAGCCCGGACTACACGACCGGGACGGGACAACAGTCCTTTAGGAGGGCAAGACCTGTTCACTAAAGAAATTATGAAAGCCAAAGTCCCCAGAAATTTTAAGCCATCTGACATGGACCGCTACGACGGGACATCCGACCTAAGCTATCACCTAAGCAATTTCAGAAGCAGAATGTACCTGGCCGACGCTTCCGATGCGACTCGCTGCAAAGCCTTCCCAACCACCTTAATGAAGGCGGCCATGAAGTGGTTCGACGCTCTACCCCCCATATCGGTCACTAGTTTCGATGACCTGGCCAGAAAATTCTTGACCAGATTTTCCATCCAAAAGGACAAAACGAAGCACGCCCCAAAAGTGCTAGGAATAAAACTAGGAGACAAGAAAAGCCTCCGAAATTACATGGAGAGATTCAACAAGGCTTGCCTGGAAAACCAGAGCCTGCCAACTGAAGCAGCAATCATGGGATTGGTCAACGACTTGAAAGAAGGACCGTTCAGCCAGTTTATATCCAAGTGACATTCGTCCTCTTTAATGAAGTGCAGGAAAGAGCGAAAAAATACATCAACATGGAAGAGAATTCCTAGCTAAGAGAACCCCCCTCAAAGTCCAACTTGTCATATTCACCTCGGGATAGAGACCGAGAACCCAAAAAGAAGGAAAAGCCCAGCTCAGAGAAACTCCGGAAGTACCACAACTACACTCCCCTTAGGGTCTCCCTAGTGGACGTCTACAGAGAAATATGCCGTACAGAGAAAATTTTACCGTCCCGTCCGATCAAACACAAAAAAACCGGAAGTCGTTGAGTACTGTGAATACTATAAACTCTACGAACACTCCACCAACGAATGCTACGAGCTGAAGAACGCCATAGAAAAGCTAGCCAGAGAAGGCCAGCTTGATAGGTATCTAACAGACAGGTCGGACGATCCGAAGAAGCGAAGAAGGGAAGAAGAGGAGGGACGACCACAACACCCTCCTCTCACCCCAGAACGTCACATCCACATGATTAACGGAGGGTTCGCAGGGGGAGGAATAACGAAATCCTCACGAAAAAGACACCTCAATGAGGTATATCAAGTCAGAAAAAATAGCCAATGAACCGACCTGCCCACCATCACTTTTACAAAGGAGGATGCGTAGGGCCTGTCGCCCGGACATGACGATCCCGTGGTGATAACCATAATCCTAGCCAACGCAAACCTCCACCGCACCCTGATAGATTAAGGAAGCTCTGTCGACATCCTGTTCAAGTCTGCCTTTGACAAACTCGGACTAGAAATAAAGGACCTAAAAGCGTAACCATAGCTTATTCGGACTTGGGGACACCCCTATCCGACTTTTGGGATACATCTCGTTATATACTACCTTTGGAAAGGGCATGCAGTCAAGGACCTTAAGCATCGATTACATTGCAGTCGACATGAACTCGGCCTAGAATGCCCTAATAGGATGGACAACCCTAAACAAGTTGGCCGCCGTTGTCTCTACCCCTCTCCACGCATGAAGTTCCCCACGGCTGAAGGAATTGCCACTGTAAAGGGGGACCAAAAGCTCGCAAGAAAATGCTATAACGAGAGCCTTAGCTTGAAAACCAATTCAGGAGGAAAGGAAGTCAACACCATCGAGTTGGGAGGAACCCAAGTTCATGATGAGCTGCGCCCCCGACCTGAAGGCGAAACCGAAGAGGTCCAAATCGAAAACGCCCCCGACAAGACGACAAGCATAGGGGCGAACTTAAAAGAAAGCCTAAAAGAACAATTCATCGACTTACTAAGAAAAAATTCCGACCTATTTGTCTAGAAAGCCTCTGACATTCCTGGCATAGACTTCGACCTGATGTGCCACAAGCTTGCCGTATACCCTGGCTCCCGACCTGTTCAGCAGAAGCGCAGAAAGCTCAGACCCGAGCGGACATAGGTGCTGGAGGAACAAGTGCAGGCCTTGCTGGAGGCAGAATTCATAAGGGAGGTAAAATACTCACTTTGGCTAGCCAACGTCGTATTGGTGAAGAAACCAAATGGGAAATGGAGAATGTGCGTGGATTACACTGACCTTAACAAAGCCTGCCCCAAAGATACCACTTCCAAGCATCGACGCTTTAGTCAATGCAGCTTCAAGCTACAAGTATCTTTCCTTTCATGGATGCCAAATCAGGATACAACCAAATCCTAATGCACATACCCAATCAAGAAAATACCTCGTTCATAACCCCAAAGACAAACTACTGCTATGTAGTAATGCCTTTCGGATTAAAGAACGCGAAAGCCACATATTAACGACTAATGAATAAAGTATTCTCCCCCCACATAGAAAAACTAATGGAAGTCTATGTGAACAACATGCTCGTTAAAACTCAAGAAGACAAGACGCTGCTATCCAACCTCTCTGAGGTATTTTCCACCATAAGAAAATACGAGATGAGATTAAATCCTACAAAATGTACCTTCGCAGTAGAGGCTGAAAAGTTCTTGGGGTTTATGCTGACCCAAAGAGGTATAGAGACAAATCCGGACAAATGCCAGGCTATACTCAACATGAAAAGCCCAACCTACATTAAAGAAGTACAATAGCTGAACGAAAGACTGGCAGCCCTATCCAGATTCTTAGCTGGATCGGCTCTAAGATCACTCCCCTTCTATTCACTCCTAAGGAAGGGAAAACAATCCAAGTGGACTCCGGAGTGCGAAAAAGCCTTCCAAGACTTCAAAGCATTCTTGGGGCAATCACCCATTCTCACCCAACCTACTAAAGGAGAAGAACTCGTGTTGTATCTAGCAGTCAGAAGCCGAGCAATAGCATCAATCCTGGTCCGAGAAGACGATAAGGAGCAACAGCCCATCTACTTCGTCAGCAAATCCCTACAAGGGGCTGAGCTGAACTATCAGAAAATAGAAAAATTTGCTTATGCCCTCATCCTTACATCCCGAAGGCTCCGTCCGTACTTCCAGGCTCACACCATTAAGGTCCGCACTAATCAGCCAATGAAGCACATCCTACAAAAGACAGACCTGGCAGGGAGGATCCTACAATGGGCAGTGAAACTGTCCGAGTTCGACCTCAAGTATGAAACTCAGACATCCATCAAATCACAATATTTGGCCGACTTCGTCGCCGAATGCACCGATAGCCCAGAGGCGCCCATCATCTGGAGCCTATAGGTTGACAGCTCGTCAAACAAAGCCGGAAGCGGTGCAGGCGTCATACTGGAAAGTGACCAAGGGACGCGGATAGAACTATCCCTAAAGTTCGAATTCCACGCCTCCAACAACCAAGCAGAATACGAAGCCTTAGTGGTTGGCTTGAAATTGGCTAAAGAAGTTGGAGCGGTAAAAATAACAGTCTTCAGCAACTCACAAGTAGTAACCTCACAAATCAATGGGAACTACCAGGCCAAAGACCCCACAATGAAAAAGTATCTGGGAAAAACCCTAGAACAACTCAAACACTTTAAGGAAAGTGAGGTCTGACACATAACTCGGAAACATAATGCCCGGGCAGACGCTCTTTCAAAGCTAGCCAGCACCAAACCAGGGGGAACAACAGAAGCCTCGTCCAAGAGGCCCTACAGTCTCCATCAATTTCTAAAGAGGAGGAAGTACTAAACATATCCAATCAACACTTAGGGTGGATGACCCCCATAGTCAATTACCTCAAGTTTGAGATCCTCTCCCCAGAAGAAAAGGAAGCAAAAAGGCTCAAAAAAGAAGCACAAAACTACACGTTGGTCCATGACGCCTTATACAAAAAATGGATCTCAACACCCCTACTAAAATGCGTTCCGGCCTCCGACACAAAGGAAGTCTTAGAAGACGTTCATAGTGGCATACGCGGAAACCACCTAGGAGCTCAGGCCCTAACCAAAAAGGTCATCCGAGCCGGCTGAAGAACTCATCAGTGTTACCTCGCCCTAGCCTTTCGTAAAATGGGGACTTGACCTACTTGGACCATTCCCACCAAGACCAAGCCAAGTCAAGTACCTCATAGTAGGGGTCGACTACTTCACCAAGTGGATTGAAGCGTAGCCCTTAGCCACTATCACCGCTCAAAGAAGTCGGAAATTTCTGTACAAAAATATTGTCACAAGGTTTAGAGTTCTTCACTCCATCACCACGGATAACGGGACCCAATTTACCAATTCGAGCTTTAAGAACTTAGTGGCCAACCTAAAGATCAAGCACCAGTTCACCTCAATAGAACACCCCAGGCCAATGGACAAGCCAAAACAGCAAACAAAGTCATATTGGCCGGGATAAAACCCTGACTACAAGATGCAAAGGGAGCCTGGGCAGACGAGCTCCCTCAAGTACTATGGGCATATCGGACCAGCCCACATTCTACAACAGGAGAATCACCATTCCGACTTGCTTAGGAAATGGAAGCAATGATCCCCGTTGAAATTAACGAAGGGTCACCTAGGGTCGTGTTCTATAACGAAGGACTCAACCCCCAAGCACAAAGAGAAGAGCTCAACCTGCTCCCAGAAGTCCAAGAAAGAACTCGGATAAGAGAGGAAGCCTTAAAGCGTCGAATGGCTCTAAGATACAACCAAAAGGTGTTCAAGAGAAGCTTTTCCACCAATGACCTCATTCTAATCCAAAACGACATCGGGACGCAGAAGTTGGGAGAAGGGAAGTTGGCTGCAAATTGGAAAGGACCTTACAGGGTCACCGAGGTCCTAGGCAAGGGTTACTATAAGGTGTCCGACCTCCAGGGGGAGCTCCCGAGGTCCTGGCACGCCTGCAACCTGAGAAGTTATTATAGCTAGAAGGCCTTGAACTAAGGTGTACTCTTTTTCCCAACAATGAGGTTTTTTAATGAGGCACCAGGACAAAGCTGAGGGGCATTTAAGCCTTAGTAACCGTCTCTATAAAAGACTGGCACACCTTAAATAAATTTTTATTTTATTTATCTCTCTTTGAAAGTTTCCTATTTCAAACGCATTAATTTAAGCTCGAAAAACCAAGTGAAGAGCCCGACCCCAGTGCTCTTCCAACACACCAACAAAAGCCTTATCCACCTCATCTAAATTTTCTAAGGTATACTTAACCACCACTAGGTTCTCTTGCCAACAAAGGGGGAAGGAAGGCTCATCACTCTCGTCCAAAAAGAAAGGACGGACATCATCTACAACTCAGACTTTAAAATAATAGCTTTTGAAGTCATGAAAAGACTCATCGAAGATTGAGAACATGTGTAGAAAGAGACTGAGGGAAGGTCGGACACCTAACTCTCGACATAGAAGTTGAAAAATTTTCATGAACTCCCAAGAGTTAGGGTGAAGTTGGGAAGGCGCTACATTGCAAGTCCAAAGGATCTCGGTCTCAAACTCAGTAAAAGGAAGGGTAATACCCAGTTTGGTGAAAAAATAATCGTACGCATAAAAAAACGGATGCTCAGACCCCTCTAAGGGAGGAAAGCAAACCCTCTCCTCAGGGTTAGGGGAAACTAACTTATAATCCTTCTTGTTCTCCCTATTATCACATATCCTATGGAACCTACGAAACTGCTTGCAATATTCCCGATCTACCACAGTCACACAACAAAGAACTATAGAATCTACCCAATCACGAAGACCCGGGAGAACTTTGGTGAACATATTTGTCAGAACCCTACGAGACATAAAGCTATACCTACAAGAACAAGCAACAAAGAAATCATTACCATAAAACAAGGGGTGTACGCGGATCGGATCAGATCGGATATGGCCGAAAATTAGATCCGATCCGCACAATTTTCATCAGATCAGATCGGATATGATATCCGCGTTTTTTAGTGTCAGATCCGATCCGATCCGATATGCATATTTGCGGATTGGATCGGATATTGGGTATATCCGCATAATTGAACATTCTCTTTGTAATCATATTTCTATGTAAAAGAAATTCAATAAAAATATTTCTTTCACACTTTTAAACCTATTTATTCCAAAAATATTTTTAATAATTTTTTTCTAAATAACAAAAATAAAATAAAACAATATATAAATAATAACTACTAACTAAAACATACAAACAAGTAAATATAATACTAAATATATATATATATTTACTTTTTTTAATTATTATTGTAGGGATCTGCGGATCCGCGGATCGGATACGCGGATGCAGAGCTGATATCCGCGATCCGATCCGTAAAGAGTGCGGATCAGATCCTATCCGATCCGATCAGACTGCGGATCGAATCTATCCGTAATTTTTGGATCAGATGTGGATATTTACTGCAGATTTACGGATACGATCCGATCCATGAACACCCATACATAAAACAAGTCGGGCAGGGGCAAAGAAACAGGGTAACTCCCAAGATTATCAAAAGTCAGCATTTCTACCAAAAGAAAAATAGCCACCCAGCTAAAAGGCACCCCCACCTTGTGACGTCATCACACCGCACCGGAACAAGAGAGGTGTTGAAACACCAACGAATACGAACAGCCAAAACACAAACAAACACAGCCCCATAAGAGAGGTGTTGAAACACCAAAAAAAAACCTTTCTTTCACCAGGCACATCGCCACAAAAAACACAAATTTTCGAAGACAAAAAAGGTGAGCAAAAGAAGCAAAGCAAACAACCAGCCAAGCAAAGCAAAAAATCCCTTTTAAAGAAATACAAAAAAGCTATCGTCGAAAAAAGGATCCGACGAATAGGAAATTACTACTAGCATCTACCAATATCAAAACAAGGCAAAATCTTCAAACCAAACATTCACCAGAGATCACCCTAAGGACAATAAGAAAACAAGGAAAGAAAAGTACCAATCTGAGAGGGAGCCAAAAAAGAGAGCACACCAAACAACAGTGTCACGTACGTTCCTCTCCAAGAAGGAAGACTCCAAAAAATCCAAGAAAGATATAATCTTGGAAGCTGAGGCAGTCGAAAAGGAACAAAAAGAAAATTTGCTACCAAAGGGAAATGGAAGGAAGAAGCGTCGTAGAAAATGAAAGGAGAAAAAGAAGAAGAAGGGGCGCCAGGACCTTTATAAACGCCGAAAGAGTAAAACGGCGAAGGAATAAGAACCCAATTCAAAAGCTTTAAAAGCGCTCGCAAGAATCAAGGAAACTGTCGCGCCAATCTAGCCCTACATTTAAAGTGGGGCAACATTTCGAATTTCAAAACCAGCAAAGGACCAAGTCGCCCAACCTGCTCGAGGAAGAAGTGTCCGACGAAGACAAAGTCACGAAATACTTGAGCTCGATCTATGAAAATATCAAAGTTCAAGCCGGGGTACTGTTCATACCATAGACCGAACTTCTAAGCCAAGACCCTTGAAGATAAAAAGAGCGACTTCGGAGGAAGGCCCTCCAATCGCTAGCCGACCTCTTCTAAGAGGTCGAACACCCACCAAGGAGCCCGCGGCTCCGAGCACCCGACACAGTGAGGTCACTACTCCTAGAAAGCGGTGATCAAAAGGATAAGATCTCAACAAACTCCTAAGATATAAGATAAGATAAGATTATCGCCTCCAGGGAGGTCATTACACTCTACTATAAATACGCTGAAACCCCCAGGTATAACTCACGTTCTACTATACTAAAAACTTGCCTAAAGCCCTTGCTAACTTAAACATTTGAGTCTCTTGCAGGTACCACTCCCCAACCTCCTCACGAGAAACTCGGAATAGGCGGCACCTCGGCATCAACATGTCGGACGCTGCCACTCGAAGGGATCCGGACCTCACGTTCAGACCCGACTCGACGTTTAAAGTAACCCTCGGAACAAGACTCAAGTCATGAACACAATTGAACAAATAGCTTAGTGGTAATAAGATCTAAGAAGTATGCAATGTTCTACCATCAATCTTCCAGAAGACATACTAGATATTGATTATTCATTCAAAAACAAAATTATATACTAATAATTCGCACCTTAATTGTTTGCTGATTATTCGTTCAAAAACGTGAAGAAGCATATTCTAGAATATATAAAATGATGAGAAACATATGCAGAAGCACTTATGATATGCATGCCAAATGTGTTCTGCTATTCCTAATTCAGTTTTAATCCAAACATTACTGCTAGAGCGTGTGGCAGGAACATCATGGTTCTGCTTGCCCTCGTATGTCACAGATTTAAGGTCATGTGATGCTCTCTCAACGTGTTTCCTCACAGTGCAGCCTACATTGGTGCACCTGAAGTAACTCCTGCAGCAAAACAAAAACAGGCCAACCCAAGTTCAGCTTTGCAAGTTGCATGAAGATGAAGGGGAATAAGAGAGCAACGAAATAGTTAAGAGGAGAATGGCTACCTCGGGTTGTGATTTCCTCCACTGATAACCATCATCAAGGATGTCTACTTCGATGGTACTTTGTACAACTATAGGTTCATGAATACCTTTAGTAGCTCCACTCAACTCTGTTGCATATGATTCCAGTTTTCTGAGAATTAAATAGTTGATTTCACTTAGGTAAATAATAGTTTCTGAAACTATTTTTATTCAAAAAAAAAAAACAAAGAAGCAACGTCAAGTACCATCTTTCAGATTCTGATTCATCTCCTTCCCCATCATAACCGAATGATATACTACCATGTGTACCTCGATGGCTCGATCATCATCATCTTCATTAGAAAAAGTAAGAGTCATCCACCGCATCTCCCGAGTCTTGTTGAGTAACGTTTTGAGCCTGTGAGTTGGTGGATTGGTTGCAATACTCAAGGGCAACAGATGCTGATGATGTCACTTCAAGGTTGTCAATCTTCCAATTAGAAGCTCTGACTACATTCCCCTTCTGTAAATGGGCCCAGCCCGGCTCTCCATCGATGCCAAGATGAGAGGTTTATCTCAAATCTAGCTGCCATGGTAATGCTGGATTTGAAGATACTGGAAGACTGAAATTGGTACAACAATAAGACCAAAAAGAAAAAAAAAAGGTACAACAATAGAAAAATAAAAAAAAAAACAAAAAAATCAAAGACATGAAAAACAGCTGTAATCACAATCCAACACCATAATCAAGAGACAGGAACTGAGAATAAGAACCTTTTTCAACATAGAGAATCCAGATGAAGAAGGCGGCGGAGATGGCGTAGAGAAAAAGAATTCCAACCTTCTTGTGGCCACAAACTTGCAGATCCAACGGAAGAGCCTATCTTTCACCATCTTGGACGCCTTTCGTGCCAACGCTGCTTAAATAGGAGACACTCTGCTTTCAAGCAGATACTCATAACTCCAAGAAGAACAAAGACAATGACATTATACCCTCAAATCAACATCAACACATGCCTCTCTCCCTCCTCCTCATCATTCTCCAAAACACCCTTCAATCTTCCAATGCTTACACCCTACAACACAGAAAACTCTCAATGGCTGATTTTCAACGACCATCAACTTTGCAAATTGGGATTTAATTAGCAATGCCACTCACTATTCGATTTACTTTTTGGGCATTCAACACGCAAAAGAGCATCCAAAAGTAATAATAAAATGGTAGGAATAAAAATGGAGTCAGGCTTATGGAGGAAAATTGCAGATTGATTGTTGAAAGAGTTGTGCGGGAAAGTTGGCGCCCAATTTACTGCTTTACTTTGCTTTTTGTCTATATCTACTATATCTTATTTTATGTTTGAATTTTGAATCAGCAAGACACTTGTCAACCATTCAAATAAAACACTGTCGACTATATAGGTTGGACACTTGTCAAACAATGAACTACCTACTACTTTATCATCATTATCATTGTCATTGTTATTATATATTAATAGATAAATAGATAGATAGATAGATGATAGATTAATAGATAGATAGATTTTGTTCGGTCTCATCATGCCAATCTACAGCTATATATACCTTGGGTTCACATTTGTCTGTGTCATTTGCCTACCTAATAAATAGGGGAGAGTATGTAACACAAACTAAAATATAATGCTGTGTTTCTGATTTCTCAACCTAAAATTCAAGTAGTGTCAAAATACTTGAGATCGATATTAGACAAAGTTACTTGTTTTCTCTTTTTTTTAAAAGGTATTTGGGATGAGAGGGCATTCTAAAGCAATACAAACGTAAATGAAGAAAAAAAACGAGTAAAATCTAAAAGCATGAGAAGCACAATGTATAAAAAGTAGCCACAACAATAGTGATAAACGACATACCAAGATAGGTAACGTAGTCTGAGATTTACAAACTCAAGGGTGCCAGTTTTAAGTTGAACTTAAAAGTTTATTAATGGACATTAAAAGAAGGGGCAAGTGCCATAGTTGTTACTTGTAACTTGTAAGGTAATAGAAAGTACGGGCCAGTGAAGTTACAAGCATAATCAAAGAACCACAATCCTACAATCACCAAGTAAAACTAAAACACAAGAATAGAAATTGAAATCGTATTTCTGTGCCTAGCGTGAATAGCATAATGAAAATTGAATGTATTTTGAAGGGCAGATCTGTGAGAATAGAAAACCTAAACCCTAGAAATGTATGGGAATGGATGGTGGAGGGGAAGGAGGGTACTTGAAAGAATACTTAAAAATCTCATAAAAAATTTTATATTTATCTGATAGAATTATTATTATTATTATTATTATTATTATTATTATTATTATTATTATTATTAATTTTTTATTTTTATTATTATTATTATTAAATACTATAAAGACGGTTGAATGGTGATGTTTACTTCTACAAAAATATGAGATAAAGGTTAAAAGATTCATTTAAATTTTACTATTTCAAATTTATATAGATAATTGAGTACATGTTCAAATAATTCAAACTCCAAATGTTTAAATTATTTAAATTATTTGAGATAGTAAAATCCAAATGAATCTTTAACTTTTATATCATATTTACGTAGAAGTAAATATCATTTATAGTATTTAATAATAATAATAATAATAATAATAATAATAATTCTATCGGATAAATATAAAAATTTTATGAGATTTTTAAGTATTTTTTTAACTGGTTGTACTTTTTACTATTGGTTTTTGGATATTAATTTTAATTTTATATTTAAATATTCATTTTTTTCATAGCATAATTTAAGTAGAATAAAATGTTAAATTATAAAATTTAATATTTAAATAATTAAAATAAAACCATAATAATATAATATTCAATGTTATTTTACGGTACGTATTCAATTATTTTTTATACACATTGGCTCCTTTTTAAATCGGATTACCTTGTCTCCATTTAAATATATTGCTAAATCAATAGTAAATCTGTTCAACATGATTCGAATTATGTGTTTTGGTCTCCAACAAGGTAAATCGAAATAGCCTAATTCGATTTACTTGGAACGAAACTATAAATGCATGAATCTGACTAGCCTGTTTTGATTTACTTGGTTTAGGTGTAAATCGAAATTGTCTAATTCGATGATGTGGCCTAATAATTCTACTTAGCCTAATTCGATTTATATAAATAAAGCCTTGGGATGATCTATGTATCAAATTTTGCTTTGGGTGATATGAAAAATATTTGCTTTTCTTTGGTTTATTTAAGTATTTTGCCCAATTTTTTATTTTTTAAAGTAAAATTTTATTTTTAAAAAAAGTCAAAATGATAAAAAAATGACATATCATTACTAACTTTTCTTAGTTTACTAGTATAGAAGATTACTGTTATTAATTACCAAAAACAAAAGTATTACTACTGTTATTGGCCAAA
The DNA here is from genome assembly GCF_003086295.3 of Arachis hypogaea. Lineage (NCBI taxonomy): Eukaryota > Viridiplantae > Streptophyta > Magnoliopsida > Fabales > Fabaceae > Arachis > Arachis hypogaea. The sequence continues at coordinate 23,216,084 of NC_092053.1, read as the reverse complement.
AATCTATTATGGTAAGCATTAGTGAAGTCCATAATATTGATGTAGAATGAAGATTTTTTTAATCAGTTCCAAACCCAGACTAATATGATTATAATTTTATAAATTAAAAGGATCAAATTTAAAAAAAAAAGTTTCTTTTTTTTAAAAAAGTAGCTCAGCACAATAAGTAGAGCGTAAGAAGACTACAAAAAACCAACATAAATAAAAAGAAAAAAACAAAAAGTACCAACCCAAAGAGTACTAATTTTTATTCCATGTCATCTTCGGCATCGTCATCAACAATAAAAATATCTACATCTAACCACTCCTTATAATTTGTAAAGGACATATGAATAATCTCGATGATGTTGTAAAATAAATAAAAGATATAAAATAGAGATGTATAAATAGAAGACTTTATTATTAATATAATTAGCTCAATAATTATTATATATATATAATAATATTATATGTTGTATTGTGTATATATATACAAAGATAAGAAAAAGTATTAAAAATAAAGAGAGAGAGATTTGCATTTGATACTATCTCAATATAATAAAGATGGTTAATATTGCTATTAATATTATATGTAAAGAGTAATAGAAAATAGAATTTAAAATACTTATAAAATAAAATAGGAGAAAGAATTGTAGTAGAAATATAAGGAGAATAGTATTTGATTGTAGCATAAAGAGGGAATAGATTTCTTATTACTTGCTTCTGTGTAAGAAAGAAAAGAGAGAGTATTTTTATTTCTTGTTGTGTGTAAAGCCTCGTACCATACCCCCTATTTATACATGCATGGGGTCTTGATTTTCAACACATATTTAATATTCATTCTCTCTTTGAAAATATGAGTCTTGCATGGGAATGGGCATCCACGTTGCTCATTCTTATCACAACACTCCCCCTTGGATGCCCATTTAGGATTATTGTCTCATTAAAACCTTACCAAAGGAAAACCCTGTGGGAAAAAAACCTTAGTGAAGGGAAAAGAGTACAATATCCTTTGTGATGGGGACTGCCTCATTAAAAACCTTGTCAAGAAAAACTCAATGGGAAAAAACCTGACCAAGGAAAAAAGAGTACAGTCTCCCCCTCTTGCCGACATCATTTAACGTCTCGAAATCGGCGCATCCCAATCTCATGTACCAATCTTTCAAAGGAGGATTTTGGGAGTGACTTTGTAAATAAATCTGCCAGATTGTCACTTGAACGGATCTGTTGGACATCAATTGTCCCTTGATTTTGAAGGTCATGAGTGAAGAAGAATTTGGGAGAAATATGCTTTGTTCTATCACCTTTGATGTATCCACCCTTAAGTTGAGCAATGCATGCTGTATTATCTTCAAACAGGACAGTTGGAGCTATCTTATGATCAATCAGTCCACATGATGACATAATATATTGAATCAGACTCCTCAGCCAAAAACACTCGCGACTAGCTTCATGAATCGCCAGTATTTCAGCATGATTAGAGGAGGTTGCTGCTATCGTCTGTTTCGTGGACCTCCATGATATAGCTGTACCACCATATGTGAATAGGTATCCTGTTTGAGACCTCCCTTTATGTGGATCAGACAGGTATCCGGCATCTGCATAGCCAACTAGTTGTGACTTGGATCCATAGGGATAAAACAATCCCATATCAACCGTTCCATGAAGATATCGAAAAATTTGTTTGATTCCACTCCAATGTCTTCTGGTTGGAGAGGAACTATACCTTGCTAGTAAATTCACCGCGAATGATATGTCAGGTCGCGTATTATTAGCAAGATACATTAGCGCTCCAATGGCACTAAGATATGGTACTTCAGGACCAAGGATATCTTCATTTTCTTCTTTAGGACGGAATTGATCCTTTTTCACATCTAAAGATCTTACAATCATTGGGGTACTTAATGGATGTGACTTATCCATATAAAATCTTTTCAAGATCTTTTCTGTGTATGTTGTTTGATGAATAAAGATCCCACTTTTTATATGCTCGATCTGCAGGCCGAGACAAAATTTAGTTCTTCCAAGATCTTTCATCTCAAACTCTTCCTTTAGAATTTTTATAATTGTTGGAATCTCTTCAGGAGTCCCAATGATATTTAAATCATCAACATACACAGCAATTATAATGAATCCAGAAGCAGTTTTCTTTATGAAAACACACGGGCATATATCATCATTCTTGAAACCGTTTTTGGCCAGATACTCAGTAAGACGATTATACCACATTCGTCCAGATTGCTTTAGACCATATAAAGATCTTTGCAATTTGACTGAGTATAACCCTTGCGAATATTCATTGGGTGGTTTAGATATCTTTAATCCTTCAGGGACTTTCATATAGATATCCCGATCTAATGAGCCGTATAAATAGGCTGTTACCACATCCATTAAATGCATATGCAGTTTATGATATGCAGATAAGCTGACCAAATAACGCAAAGTTATCGCATCCACTACAGGGGAATACGTTTCTTCATAATCTATACCGGGCCTTTGTGAAAAATCTTGTGCCACAAGTCGGGCTTTATAGCGCACAACTTCATTTTTCTCATTTTGTTTTCTCACAAATACCCACTTATATCCAACAGGTTTTACATCTTCAGGTGTACGGACTACAGGTCCGAAGACTTCACGTTTTGCAAGTGAGTCTAATTCAGCCTTCATGGCTGCTTCCCATTTTGGCCAATCATTTCTTTGTCGACATTCTTCGACTGATCTTGGCTCAAGATCCTTACTTTCATGCATGATATCTAATGCCACATTATATGCAAATATTTCATTGACAATTGTCTTATTTCGGTCCCATTTCTCTCCTGTAAAGACATAATTTATCGAGATCTCGTCATTTTCACAATTTTCAGGTACCTGAACGTCTTCTGGCGTTATATCAGAATTTTGGACAACTGCAGGTGTCTTTACTATGTCTTTTTCAACAGGAATCATATTTACCTCTTTTCTCTTTCGAGGATTTTTGTCTTTGGAACCGACAGGCCTGCCACGCTTCTGGCGTGTATTTGCTTCAGTGGCTATTTGTCCTACTGGGACATCAATTCGAATTGGGACATTTTCCGTCCTGCCACGCTTCTGGCGTGAATTCGCTTCAGTAGCTACTTGTCCTACTGGGACATCAATTCGAATTGGGGCATTTTCCGCTGGTATATAAGATTTGGTTATCCTCTTTGTATCAGAAAATGCATCAGGCAATTCATTTGCTATTCTTTGCAAATGTATAATCTTTTGAACTTCTAGTTCACATTGCGCTGATCGAGGATCTAAATGCATCAACGATGATGCATTCCAATTAAGTTCCTTTTCAGGAAGCTTATTCTCTCCCCCTAATGTTGGAAATTTTGATTCATCAAAATGACAATCCGCAAACCGGGCTTTAAACACATCACCAGTTTGTATCTCAAGATACCTCACTATAGAGGGAGAATCATATCCAACATATATCCCCAATTTTCTTTGGGGTCCCATTTTGGTGCGATTAGGTGGTGCAATGGGAACATATATCGCACACCCAAATATTCTTAAATGGGAAACATTTGGCTGCTGGCCAAAAGCTAATTGCATAGGAGAGAACTAATGGTAACTCGTTGGCCTCAAACGAATAAGTGCTGCAGCATGTAAAACTGCATGCCCCCAAACCGAGGTTGGGAGATTTGTTCTCATAAGCAAGGGTCTAGCAATTAATTGGAGGCGCTTAATAAGTGATTCTGCTAACCCATTTTGTGTGTGAACATAAGCTACTGGATGTTCAACACTTATTTCATTAGCCATACAATAAGCATCAAAAGCTTGGGAAGTAAATTCACCAGCATTATCAAGACGAATTGCTTTAATTGGATTTTCTGGAAATTGTGCTTTTAATCGAATAATTTGAGCCAGTAATCTCGCAAACGCCAGGTTGCGAGAAGATAATAAGCACACATGTGACCATCTCGAAGATGCGTCTATCAGGACCATAAAATATCTAAAAGATCCACATGGTGGATGAATAGGTCCACATATATCACCTTGAATCCTTTCTAGGAATTCAGGGGACTCAAATCCAATCTTTACTGGTGATGGCCTTAAAATTAATTTCCCTTGAGAACATGCAGCACAACAAAATTCACTAGATTTAAGAATCTTCTGGTTCTTTAGTGAATGTCCATGAGAGTTTTCAATAATTCTTCTCATCATGGTTGTTCCCGGATGACCCAATCGGTCGTGCCAAGTTATGAACTCATTTGAGTTAGTAAACTTCTGGTTTACAGTGGCATGTGATTCAATTGCACTAATCTTGGTATAATACAACCCAGATGAAAGTGAGGGTAATTTTTCTAATATAACTTTCTTATTTGAATCATGAGTTGTGATACATAAATACTCATGATTTCCCTCATTCATCGTCTCAACATGATATCCATTTCGGCGAATATCTTTGAAACTCAACAAGTTTCTCAGAGACTTGGTAGATAATAGTGCATTATTTATTATAAATTTTGTTCCTCTAGGAAACAAAATTATAGCTCTTCCGGAGCCTTCTATCACATTGCCCGAGCCAATAATAGTGTTAACATATTCCTCTTTTGGCACAAGATGGGTAAAATATATATCACTTTTGAGAATAGTGTGCGAACTTGCACTATCCGCAAGGCATACATCTTCATTACATATCCTTGCCATTCTCTTCAAAAACAAATAATAATAAAATGAGTAGTATGCACAGTTAAATTGAATACTTGATCAGAATTATTTTTTTTTAAGAAACACTGTACATAAAATAATGTATATACCAAAATTTTATTTTAAGATTTGACACAATTAATAATTTCAAAATTCATAAATATTAATATTTCATTATTTATGTACATCACATTTGAAACTTAAATACATAGAAAATAAAACTTTAACAATAAATTTTTTACATTATTTATTTACATAGATACTTCACAATCCCATAGATTAAACTATTCCATCATTGATCAAATGGCCAATATTTCCTTCAGGGTCCTCAAAGAAATCAGATACATCATAATGAGTGGTGGAGTTCTCAGCATCATTTGAAACAAAATTTGTTTCCTTTCCTTTGTCGTTCTTTTTCAAAGATGCCTGGTAAAGATCGACTAGGTGCCTTGGGGTACGACAGGTACGTGACCAATGGCCCTTTCCACCACAGCGGAAACACTTCTCCTCGGTTGATTTATTCTGCCCGATATTCTTTTCTTTGTCCCACTTCTGGTGAGATCCTCTCTTTTGAACATAATTCTTTTTCCTTCCATAATTTTTCTTGTTATTAAAAGCTTGCCATTTACCTCTTCTGGGGGTAATGATTTGCCGCATTTACTTCAGGAAATGGGGCGGCGCCAGCTGGGCACGCTTCATGATTTTTTAATAACAACTCATTGTTGCATTCAGCAACAAGAAGGAAAGAAATTAACTCAGAATATTTTTTAAACCCTTTTTCTCGATACTGCTGCTGCAGGAGCACATTCGAGGCATGGAAGGTTGAGAAAGTTTTCTCCAACATATCATGATCAGTTATTTTTTCCCCACACAATTTCATTCGTGAGGTGATTCGAAACATTGCAGAATTATATTCATTTATAGATTTAAAATCTTGTAAACGCAAATGCGTCCATTCATACCGGGCTTGAGGAAGTATCACCGTTTTCTGATGATTGTACCTTTCTTCAAGGTCTTTCCAAAGATCTGCAGGATCTTTTAATGTAAGATATTCATTTTTCAATCCTTCGTCAAGATGACGACGGAGAAAAATCATGGCTTTAGCTTTATCCTTCTGGGATGCATTATTTTCAACCTTAATGGTATCTCCAAGATCCATTGAATCAAGATGGATTTCAGCATCCAATATCCATGATAAATAATTGTTTCCAGATATATCAAGAGCATTGAATTCAAGATGAGAGAGTTTCGACATAATGAAAATATTACCTGAGTCTTCCTAAAGATTTGATCAGAGTCTCGTGCTGATAACGTGTTGTAAAATAAATAAAAGATATAAAATAGAGATGTATAAATAGAAGACTTTATTATTAATATAATTAGCTCAATAATTATTATATATATATAATAATATTATATGTTGTATTGTGTATATATATACAAAGATAAGAAAAAGTATTAAAAATAAAGAGAGAGAGATTTGCATTTGATACTATCTCAATATAATAAAGATGGTTAATATTGCTATTAATATTATATGTAAAGAGTAATAGAAAATAGAATTTAAAATACTTATAAAATAAAATAGGAGAAAGAATTGTAGTAGAAATATAAGGAGAATAGTATTTGATTGTAGCATAAAGAGGGAATAGATTTCTTATTACTTGCTTCTGTGTAAGAAAGAAAAGAGAGAGTATTTTTATTTCTTGTTGTGTGTAAAGCCTCGTACCATACCCCCTATTTATACATGCATGGGGTCTTGATTTTCAACACATATTTAATATTCATTCTCTCTTTGAAAATATGAGTCTTGTATGGGAATGGGCATCCACGTTGCTCATTCTTATCACAACAGATGACCCATTTTTCAAAAATTTTTCGATTCCTTTCTAATCAATATTCTAAATAATCGCATAAAAATACACCATTTATCTCTTACGCATCTTCTTACTAGTGGATATCTCTATCCAACTTAAAAAATGCTCCGAATAAATTTGTAGATTTTATTTCAGAAAAAAAAAATGATGAGAACAAAGATTGGAAGAAAAAAGAAAACTTTTGACAATTAAAAATCACTGAGCAACTCATGACCAAAAAAAAAAAAAAAAAGAAATCACTGTGCAACTAAAATCTAATTGGATAGGTGGTCTCAAATGCCATGCTTGTATCAAGTATATCACGTGAGTGGCCGAGAAAATTGCAACATAACTTTTAACATTAAAGATAGGGTAAAGTATATTTTTTGTCCTTGAAGTTTAGTAAAAATTTTAAAAATACCCTTAAGTTTTATTTTGTTCCAATTTTATCCTAGAAATTTTCGATTTGCATCAAATATACTTTTAACGGCTAAATTTTCAAAAAAATTAAGACTAATCTAACAATAATACATGAAAAATATGCTTGATTTGCTTGTGTTGAGGGTTGTTCTTATGAAATTGCTGTTGAATTGGTCTTAAATTTTTTGAAAAATTAGCCGTTCGAGGTATATTTGATGCAAATCAAAAAATTTTAGAACAAAATTGAAACAAAATAAAACTTAGGAATATTTTTGAAACTTTTATCAAACTTCAGGACAAAAAATATACTTTACCCTTGAAGATAATTGAAAAATTAACGAAATAAAATAAAATAAAATAAAATAAAAGACCCTTAATTCTATTAGTTAAAATTGTCTTATTACTTTTTTTTCACAAAATTTCTCAATCTAATCAGTCAAGAGCTAATCCATCACGAATCTAAATTTTATTTAAAGATCCGTCACAAAATTCAAACTTGAGACACTTGTTTAAGCAAACGAGTGAGTTGACCATTCAACCAGCCTAAGCCTGGTTAATTGTCTTTTGTGACTAATCTTACAACTTTCACAAACATTAAGCTTCAAAGTACAAATGATATGCCAAGAAAAACAAATTGCTTAGTAAATACAAGAAACAAATTGCTCCTTTCTTTTCCCCTTTTTTTTTCCAAAAGAAACAAATTTCTCTTACTGATATGTGAATAGGCAATATACTGCTAACAAAAAAAAATGTGAATAGCCAACAACAAAATAAAAAAATTACTAATAAGATACAAGTAAATGTATATAATATTCTAGTAAAGCAATATACTACTAGATACAAATAAATGCAACAAAATGTCATAATCCAATAAAATGAGGTGAAAGAGAAAAAAGAAAGAAGAAAGAAATTTGCTGCGGAATCCAAAAGAGGCTTTAGACATACAGTCACATCATCTAAAGTTGTGTAATTTTAAGGCTGAAAATTTTGTTGTTTTAACAATTACAAAGGCTCATTTCATTTGTAGGTTCCCATGCCCACACCAGTTTCAGCACCAGGATATGAATTGAACTTGTCCCTAGCACTTGAGTAGTTGATGTAGTAGAACTCAGAGACTATGGCAGTGAAGAAGGTGAATGCGGCGCCGGCCGCGAAAACTCCCTTCCTAACTGTCTCGCATGAAGGCGGGTTCTCCACAAAGAGGGTTCTGTATTTGGTGTGGTATGCATTTTCAACTGATCCAGCCAACAAGCACACCTCAGCTATGAAGAAAAACACCCTGAAAAAAGAGGGTCATGAAACAAGTAGAGTTTAGTTTCTATGCATGATGTTGACCTCATTTTTAATTTGGTGAAGACTCTCGTACAGTTATTTTCATGTGAAGTTGATAATTAAGAATTGTTAAATGATTTGACGGGTTTGACTAAATTATAATCTAGCAGTTCTCAATTATCAATTTTACGTGAAAACAACTGTATTATCCACTTTTTAATTTTAGGTCCTTATAATTTCAACTAAAAGTTTAAAAGTCTGTAATTATCAAGCCCTTGGAACACCCTAGTATTGCAAAATCCTTTTTAACTTTCATGTGATTTAATAGATAGCTATCCAATTTTATAAGATCAAATGTCACAATTTATTCAATTCAACAAAAAAAAAAAAATTGTAGAATTCAAATCATAAAGACATTAACTAACTCATAAGTTCAATGCAACACAAAAAGAAACAATATGTGTTAAGCTTGTGTATGGAGATTAATCATGATTAACTTGGTATTACAGTTGCTAACATGGCGAATGATGATAACATACCAGCAGATTATGAAAAGGATGATGGCGCAGGCCCTCGAACCGCTGGGGGTTAAAGCCTTCCCGCAACAGAAGCATCGACTCGCCACCATTATGAGTACTTGACTAACCATGAGGAACAGAAATGCACCAACACCATAGCCAGTTGCTATGTCCGAGTCATAGACACAGTAATTGTAGTTCACTTCTCTGTCCTGAACAACTCTAGCCTGCCATATCAAAGATAGAAGAGTTGGATTCGTCCCTAAGAAAGCACGAGTGAGAGGGCACTTTGGTAATTTGCACTTTTATTTCTTCAACCTCAAGAATTATAAGATTATGTATCTTGTAGATCTAATCAAGGCATTGTCATGACATCTTCTTCACAAAGCACATGGTGCGAAATTGAAGTGTACATCAACTAGGACTAAATAAATATAAGTCAGCTTAGTTAATTGTAGATGCCGCCAAAATTTGTTGTCACTAAATGTTAATTGGCCATAATGAACAATAACCGGATAAATTTCGTTGAAATAAGCTCTAAATTGAAGAATTTCCGGGAATTTGATATTTGTTTCAGAAAAAAAATGTTTGAAGCTATCTTTAGGCCTTCTCATAGAAAGGGTTAAAGATAGAGATCTGAAGTTTGGCACCATTTTCTTGTTAGATAAAACAGATTCTGAGCTCTATCTATGATGATGAATTGGTGAAGCAAGATAGGAAGTTCAAGAATTTCTTTTTTTTTTTTTTTTTTTTGGTAAATTCTAACAGCTGAGGACAGATTCATTAAAGGATAAAATATTATAGATAGTTTCATTGCTAAAAGAACACAAATTCAACAAAAAGAAAAATAAAAGAGAAGATCTGGGCATGCCCACATTGGAAAGATTCAAGCTTAACATCATTTTGACCCACATTCTCAGCAATCAAGATTAGTAAAATTAAAGGGGGAAAAAAAGAATAGAAAAGAAGAAAACTATGCCAATTATGACTTATCCCCTGCAATGTGCAATAATCAAAAGATTCATGACAAACCCAGAAACAAAAACAAACCCAGATTTTGATACTGTATTTTGAGAAGGAAAAGACAATAAAGTTAGAAAATTGGTGAAATTAATGGTAAAGACAGAAAGAAAGGAAAATGCAGAGAATACTGACAGTGCTTCTTCTCTGTTCAGCAGCCACAGCTAAACCAAAAGCAATCAAGTCAAAGACGAAGACAATGATGAGAACGAGCTTGGAAGCCATGGATGAGTGTGTGAATCTATGTTCTTCTCTTACTCACTCTCTCTGTTTGTGTATCTGTGTCTCTGCAAAAATGCACTCTGTTATGTTCTGTTTCCTTCACTTGCTACTATAAAAGCAAGCTGGATCCCAAACTAATAAAATTATGATTGAAAGTTAAGGGAGGGAGATGGAAATGGGAATAAGAAAAAGAAGAATATATTGGAGATAGAAAATGACGTGGCACCAATTGAACTACTATTTTTTTTTTGGTGACTAATTGAACTACTATTGAAAATAGGTATTTTACCTTCTGATAAATGAGATTACTTACCTAATTATCATATTATCTTTTTGCTTCGGCAACTAAGCTATGATAAATTGATAATATCTAACTTAGCCTCGTAAACAAGTATCAGGATTCAAATCTCATGTAGTATATATAATAATTTATTAACTAGTGGCTAACTTTTAAATAGAGTTTAATATTAGAAATGGATTCTCTTCATTTTTCTTTTTATTGAAGAGAATAAAGTGTGATCTCTCACCTTTAATTTTATAAGTAGAACCAAAAATTAATAAAAGAGAGAATAATGAATAGCAGATTAAACACTAGATACTATCCAATTTTTTTTCATTGGAGAGGATTCACTCCCTTTAATATTACGATAAATTAATCTTTAATATGTCAGAATAAAAAATATAAAAAAACAAAAATAATAATAATAATATCCCACTAGTATGTGTAACCAAAAGAAAATTTTAATAAAATCAATTTTAGATAGTCAATACTTTTAAAAAATGATATTTTTTAAAATATCATAAAATATATTTATTAAAAATAAAGTAGGCCATGTCATTTTTTTTATTTGATGAGTTTTATTTTTTATTTTTTATTTTTTATTTTTAAAATATTGACATATATTGTGCTTATTTAATACTCCATTTTAAATTTAGATTTTCTAAAATAAAGAATTAGTCAAATAATAAAGTAATAAATTATTTATTTTTTAAATTTATAATCTCTACCATATATAAATTTTATTATTTTAATTTAAAAATAATTAATTTCTTAACTTTGTCATTTTATCAATTCTCTCGTTTTAATTTTTTTTATCTTCTATTTTATATTAGCACTAGTTGTGTACCCCAGAACACTACCATAAGTTAAAGGTGCTTCTTAGAATAAAAGTTTAATTGTTTTTTTACCCATAAAAGGTTGTTTAAGGTGATATTTGATTAAAAAAACCGCATCAATAATCACATTGGTCAACAAATAGTAGTTATAATGATTCGAATCAATTAATTATATGTTTTAGGTTTAAGTATAGAGATTATGAAAATTTTGACTGCACTACTAATTTGACTTAAATAAAATTCTCTTTTAAAATATGTTTAAAAAATACACTTTTTCATCAAACGATATTCATTGTCAGCATCAAATTTTTAGTTGGGCTAAAAAAATTAATTGTTTTCCTTCAAAATAAGAAAATTACCAAAAGATTAAAAACATAATTAACTGTGATTTCATGATTAGTCTAAATATTAGTAATAAGAATGTTACTAACAAAGTTACCTACGTTAACAAAATTAGTTTTGCTAAGTCGAATACTATTTTTAATAAGAGTTCAGATTTATTCTTTAAAATAAAAAATACAATATACAATGCACATCCTCTTTACAAATTTAGCTAGCTATAATTTTCATTATCCAAATACTTCATTCGATATCAAAGAAAATTTCTAAGAGATTTTCTAACTTATATACATTTTTTTATGCAATAAATATTTAAAAAATTTGAAATTTTTACAATTTTGACATTAGTTTCTAGATTTAACCTCTTAAAAAAATGTTATTAGTTAATTATACTAATAATTACATCAAAGGAAGGCTCTAATTATTAATTATCATTGCATGTTGCATGGTGTGAAGTGTTAACATCTTGTCTTTATTTGGTAGGGAGAGTCGGTGAGAAAGGGAACGAAGGTCGTTGAACAATTGAAAAGGGGGCAATGTCGTAATTTCGAATGCGCGCGTGACAATGACGCGGTAGCTGTCGGTGAGGCGTAAAGCCAATAAAGCAAGCGGTAGCGTAGATTTTCGTTGCAGCCAAGGAAGGAACCAACCAACAAATTACAAAACTAGTGGATTATAAAAAAATAAAATGAATTACATGCTTCAGCAGCGAAAAGTTAATCGGCTTTTTTTAATAAAAAAATAATATGGGATTGTTTTATCTTTTTCAATCTTGGTCCTTTTCATTTTTATCAGGAAAAAAAAATAATTTTGAAACTAAAGTTTGCATGTTATATTATAAGACTAACTAGTAATGCTATTTAAAAAATTGACCAAGTATTTTAAGTACAAAAGTACTTTATTTTGAGTTTTATACATTTTATTTCAAAGAGTTATTGCCAAAATGTTACTATTTTAATATCCGATAACACTTTATATTTTTTAGCATGATACCTAGCATTGAAAATGAGTAAAGAGAATTCGAATTTAACTAGTTAATAATTTGATAAATTAAGTTAAGGAACTCGTTAATTAAACTTGAACTTTAATTTGAATTTGTTGGTATGAATTTTAAATTATGAAGAATTCGATTATGATCCATAAGAGTTTAAGATACGATCGACAGATTAGATATTTGGCTATAGAAAAATTTACCTTTGACTACGATAGGAATGATAGTCGAAGTCGAGGGTTTGATGATTTGAAATGAGTCGAGAATCAGATTTAACCATATGGTTAAATATGAGTATGATACAAGAAGGTGGGGAGTAGAAAGAAGATTCTTTAAGGTCAAGACAAGGTCGTGACTTGAGGAAAAGGAGGAATTAGGTCGTGGTCAATATTCTTCAAGAGTAAGTCTATCCTTAAGGTCTCTAAATAGAAGAAGTTTAGAAGGATAAAGAGGATTTCAATAAAAAATACTAGATCATCACACAAAATTTTGCAAAAATTCTCAGTCCCAGTGATGCAACAGAAGACATGGAGCACAAGTGCATGTGAGTGTTGGAAGTCCACTCTTATTTTATTTTTCTTTGTTTTATTTTTTGTTTTAATTCATTTCTTTGCTTTAAGTTTTCATTGTTATTTTGCTTTCTTTTAATTTCAATTTTACTCTTTCATTTATTTAAACCTTGCATTTATTTTACGTATTTTCTTTATTTGCTACAATTTACCACCAATAGTTCGACGCAGTTCGCTTCGACACTAACACTAAGTAATTTCTGGGTCGATCTCACTCTTTTTCAGAGGAGTCATATCTACTTCACGAACTGAGATCTTGATACAATCTTAATTCAACACTCTGTCGAGGTTATCAAAAATCAAGTGAAACAAATAGGGTAGGTTTTAACGTAAAGTTGACTCACCAACCATATTTTATATCTCCTATCCCTAATCATGTGTTGCAAGCAGAACTTTCTAGAGGTGTCTGGCGATGGCCAATTTTCATAGGTTAGGGATTTGACAATCAAAATGGAATTGGCGTTGTAAGTATAGTCCCAACCCAACAAATTGACCATCGATCAAATGTTGAATTCAAATCAAAACAAATAAACTGAGAGTCTTTCAACCTCGGGTCGTTCTCCCTAGGAATGCAATTGGAAGTGCTACGCTTTCGGTTGTGGAGGCAAAAAGGGGTTTTGAATTAAAGAACGAAAGATTAAAGAAACTAAGTAATCAAAGAACTAAGGAATGAGCAAAATTGTGAATTAATGCAAGTAAAGAGAAAATGAGATAAAAACTAGTGAAAATGCTATCAATACAATAAAGAGCCCTGACTTGGGAATGAGAGTATCCAAGGAATCCTATCATTACCATAACCACAACTATGGTAATTATTATGAGTTACTCTCGTTTAGTTAACTCCAAACATCGAGAAGTAAGTCAAGCAAGTATAATTGGCCTTAATCCATAAGTCCTAACCAACTTACCAAACTAGTTGATAAAAGGCTAGCTTTAATGGAAACAAGAGTCAACTAACTCCCCAAGAATTACCACTAAATGTCGGACATTATGACTCTAGTATCCTAGGAACTCAAACCACAAGCCAAGGTGGGAAAATCTACTCAAAATCTAAGGTTGCCATTTTCACAAACACCTTGTGTGCATAAAAGTAAAACATGAGAAATTCTAAAGAAAAGTGGATAACTATAACCAACTATTCACAAAATCAAATATAAACAAGCAATCAAATATAAAGGAAGCATGAAACATAAAATTCATTGATCAAAACTTTAGGAAACACAAAATTACAATTATGAACAAAGTAACTTGAACCAAAGAAGATGAAAATAAAAGTGCTATAATTAAAGACGAAATTAAGAGTACTTACAATTGAAGAAGCAAAATCCACAATTAAAACTTGCTATAAAATGCTACAATGGAAACTACATAAACCCTAGGAGAGCAATGCTACACTACTCCTACTCCTACTCCTAATTACTCTCTACCTAATAAAAACTAAAACTACAACCTAATGACTTCATATATATTGAATTCCCTTCATATAGCATCCAAAAACAGCATCCAAGCCTTCCAAAATGGCCCAAAAGGCCTCAGAAAATGCGCTGCACGTGTTTCATTAATGCAACCATGTGCAGGGACCTGTGCGTACGCATAGATGTGTGCGCACGCACACTTGGCTGAAAATTGACCTGTGCGTACGCACAGCTTGTACACACGCACACATGGAAATTCTTTCTTGTGCGCACGCACACTTTGCTGTGTGTGCTTTTCTTTGTTTTCTTCATGTTTTCTTCCTTGTACATGATTTCTTCCACTTTTGGCTATCCTTTCTTGTCTAATTGATCTGAAATCACTCAGAAAACATGTCATGGCATCAAATAGAATAAAAGTGGAATTAAATTGCTCATTTCAAGCACAAAATTGTATATTTTCACATTTAGAATCAAATTGGAGACAAAACACAAAAGTATGCTATTTTAGTGCTTAAGTGTGAGTTCATGTGCTAGAATCCATCCAAATTGAGTCAAAATATACCATCAAATATGGACTCATCAGTGTTAAAACCCTAAAATCACTCACTAAATTTTTAAGAAAAAGTGGTAGTCAACTGTCGAGCATGTGGCTCGCTAAATAGTCAAAATCGAAGTTCTAGCTTGCAATGAACAACTTAAAATGAGATACTTTTCTTCTTCTTTGTCTGCAAATGCTTTTACTTTATTTTCAAATTTACAGTCCAAGTCAATCCATTCATGGGAACAACTGGAAAAGAGCTTTCATGATCATTTTTAAGAGAAAAACTAAAAATTACACTCTTTGATTTGTTTTCAATTAAAAAATTCAATATAAAGACGATGGAAGACTATCTTATTTGGTTAAAAAATATGAGAAATAAGTGTTATAATTTGATCTCATAGCCTAAAATTGTCAAGATATTGATTAATATGTTTGACTTCAAAATTAGAAAGAAGCTAGTTAACCAACAAGTTATTGACCCTGCTCAATTTAGTAGGTACTATCCGACAAAACAAAAGGTTACAAAAAGAAAAAGAGCAAGAAGATGAGAACTTTTTTAAAGAAAAAATAGTAGCTTTTGTTGGTTGTGTGATGAATTCTAAGTTGAAGACCAAAATGATGTGTTTGCAGTCGAAACAAAAAACAAGTCTCATTTTATATGTCAATCTCTTAACTTTGTCGAAGAAAAGGTATTCCCAAAGAAAAAAATTATTAAAAGCAAGTTAAGATTGCCTAACATGATACTAGATACAAAGGTTGGCAAAAATTCTTGTGAGTTGACCTCGAACTTTGTTGAATTTCAAGAGTTTTTTGTTAATGCGATGGTGAATCAAGAAATTTAGTTTGACACCAAATGCTCAAAGTAAGACCTATATATCCTAAGACTGGTGAAAATTTGTTAGACTTTTTAACCCAATAAAAAAAGTCGAAAATGAATATGACTATGTAGTACTTTACCTGTATTACAAAAGAGAAAAAGAGTAGTCGACAAATAGTCAAGATAAAAGATGCACTTTGAAAGTTGATATAGAAAATGGAGATCAATTTTACTACTTTAGATTGAGTTCAAAGGTGATTTTGAAATTTTTAATGCTTCTTCATCGAAATCGAAGCCATCCAAAACTTCGAGGGGTATTTTGTTATGTTAAAAATTTGGCACAAATGGTCAACGTCGAAAAGAATTTGACAGTTAAAATCAAAGATCATATATGCATGAAGCACACCATAGTTAAAGAAAATAAGAATGAGTTATGTTTGATGGTCAAATTACCTTATGCTTGATGGTTAAGTTACGTTATACTTGATGCCCAAGTTTACTTAAGATTCAAGACTACTTGGGGTCCAAATTTACTTGAGGTTCAAGATTATTTGAGGTTCAAGACTACTTGAAGCCCAAGTTTGCTTAAAGTCCAAGAATATTTAAAGAACAAGTTTACTTAAAGTCTAAGGTTATATCAATTAGTTTAGGATTTTTTTCTCTATAAATAGATTTTTTTCTCCATTCATTCACACACTTACTCACTATAAAAATTTCTAGTCACATTGACGCACGGAAACATGAGTCACGAGTCCATATAAATATTGAGAGATTCCATTTTCTCTTTCAGTCATTTCAATTATGTTATTTCCTTTTTGTTATTTAAATTCTATTATTTTCATTCAAGATCTTGTCGATTTCTGCATATTTTAATATAGGTTTTATAATTTTCAATTCTTTATTGTTTGCACTTATTTTTTCTTACTTCTTGCTTTCTAGCATTATTTAATTATTTTTTGTTTTTACACTTCTATTGGATACAATCTCTAAATCTTAAGAGCAATCCGCAAGAGGAGTTGTATCTATTTTTTAAATTGAGATCTTGACACAAGTTTGGTTGACACCTCCTGTTAAAGTCAAAAAAAGTAAAATCCAGACAAAGTAGAATTTATATATTAAATAAAGTGAATTTAGTTAATTAGTTCATGAACTATCTTGATTGTTAATTATTAAAAAATTATAATTTCATAATCAATTTATTAACAATATATATAATTGATTATAAACAGAGCTTTAGGGTTTTGGTCCTAATATGTCAAAATTATTTTACAATTCTTACTCCATTAGAGAATTGCTATTCAGTCTAAAATAAAAATTCGATAGACTTTAATTGAAAAAAATTAAAAAATTACAAGAACCAAAATTTTTCAATTATATTCACAAATTCAATTTCTACCCTTTTAACTCTTTTTCTTAATGAGTTATCATAAAAATCGTGAGTTATGCTTAATTTTAAAACTATTGAGTTAAGTATGCTGACGCAGTGTGTTTTGGTGTAATTTATATATATCGATGTTATTTTTAAAAAATATTATGTATTAAATAATTAGATTCATTAACATTTTAATGATTAATTATGGTGAGTCAATCACCATCATTATATTATTTTGCAACGGGTTGCATTCTAATGCCAAATATGCTCACCTGACATATTTTGGTGACAATTTGCACACATATTTACTTTTAATCATTTTTTAAGAAAATATTATGTAATCAATCATACACAAATTAATATTAATGATTATTTATGTTAACATTTATCAATAATTTTAATATTCTATTTCATATCTTTTTAGTAATTATTATGATTATTTCTTATATTTTAGTGTTCATCAATAATCAATACTCATTATTTATTTTTTTTTGGTTTACCTAAACGGCTGGTCAATGAGTTGTTACATGCACAAGACGGAATTCGAACTCCCGACACTTGGTTAAGCGGACGAGTGAGCTTACCACTCGACCAACCCAAATTGGTTATATAATCAATACTCATTATGTTATTCTATAAAGGGGTTATATTCTGGGGTGAAACATGCTGACGTGACACATTTTGATACTAGTTTACATACATTTTTTAATTATTTTTTAAAAAAAATATTATATAATCAATCATACATAAATTAACATTTAAAGATTATTTATATTAAGATTTGTCTATAATTCTAATATTCTATTTCATATCTTTTTAATTATTATTATTATTATTATTATTATTATTATTATTATTATTATATTTTGAGTGAGTAAATCATCAATAATTTATAATTCAATAATTTTAATGCCAGTTTGAATATCTCTCTCTTCTTAATTATTGTTTAAAAAAGTATTATGTAATTAATTATATGCAAATTAATATTTAATGATTAATTATGTTAAAATTTGTTAATAATTTTAATATTTTGCTTCATATCTTTTTAATAATTATGACGATTCTTTTTTATATTTTTGTGAATTAATAATTTTAATATTTTATTTTATATCCTTTTAAAATTATCCTTTGATTTCTTATATTTTTTAAATGTTATATATAGTGTTTTGTTTTATCTTTTATGAGTGTAAGTTTTAGAGCTAAGTATGCTGGTGTGACATATTTTGGTACTAGTCTACATGTTGATATTATTTTTAAAAAATATATATATTAAGTAATTAAATTTATTAATATTTAATGATTAATTATGATGAGATTTATCAATAATTATAATATTTTATATCATATCTTTTTAATAATTATCTTGATTCTTTCTTAAATCTTTATGAATATTATATATATTTTTTAAATAATTCTTGATTCTTTCTTATATAATATTTTGAATATAGTATTTTTTTATTTTTCTTTATCAAATTTATCTAAATAGTTAGATAATTATTACTAATATTTTTAATAATATATTATTATTTTCTACTACTCAAATGAATATTTTATTATTATTATTATTATTATTATTATTATTATTATTATTATTATTATTATTATTATTATTATTATTATTATTATTATTATTTTGATAATATTTAATAAATACATATAAAATCCACTTTAAAATATTTTAGTTTAATTTTTTATAGACATTGAGTTATTTGTTTACTATATACAATAATTTTTTTAAATATAAGTACTTTGTGAAATTTTTATTCATAAATTGTTTGATATTAATATAAATAATAAAAAAATATATAAAGTTATTTTATATAAGATAAATATATTTATAAATAACTTATTTAAAAATATATTTCAGACATGAATATAAAAAAATAAATATTTCTTATACATCGCACCAATACATACATTATTATTATAAACTAAACCCGGTCTTAAGACACATAGCTAAACCCTTTAAAATTTAAGTCACAATGATATGTGTTGCAATTCATACAATTTCTAATGATCATTATTAAATGTAAATGAGATTTTAAATTAAGATTATTGTAAGAGTTTCTCCATGTAATGCGGTGATAACGCCTTTAAATTAAAGGCTTTAATATTTGTCTTAGGATACTCAACGCACCGAAAATATTAACTTTGTCTCATTAAGATTGTTTTTAATCATTAAAGTCAACAGGTGAGGACACCAATGTTTATTTGTCCAAACAATATATCGTATAAATAATAAAGTCTTATACCAAAATTTTGTAGCTCAATTACAATAATTTTATGTATTCAAGACAAATGTGTACTAAACCACTAGAAAATTAAACTAAAAATCAAGCTGCTAATTGAATTTCTCCTTTTTTTTTATTTTATTTGCAGTTTGAAATTAATTGACCTAATGACCTGCAATATTCTAATCCTTGTGCCCAATCATCACATTTCAGATCTAAGCATCACAATTCATAACAATGTTATGTTGTTTTTAATGTAAGATATATACATATGCTCTATGCAAATTAATTGGTAGGGTTACAGAATGACATATCCAATGCCCCATGAACAGCTAAGCATGGTTCTTTTTTTAGGTTTCTTTCTACCCTTTTCAATGCCTTGTCTCGTCAATTTTCTTACGGACATGCTATAATTGCTATTAACATCGTTGTATTGTGGTGGTGTTGTTGATCCTTACCCTTTTAATTTGTTACCTGTTACATCAATTAAACAACATAGAATTTAAAAAAGATTATTCCTACATTAAATCCTTATCCTTATAAAAATATGATTATTATTATTAATTAATCATACATTTAAATTATTTTTTAATTAAAAAAATAATCCGTATATAATTATTAAGAAAATACTAATATTAAAATAATATTTATTGTAAAAAATGTACATATAGCAAAATTGTAGAATTTAATTAATTTGGATATACTTTACTATGGTGCAATTTAAGACCAATATATACTAAGATGTTGAAGGTTTTTTTTTTTTTTTTTTTTTTTTTTTTTTTTTTTTTGCATGTGATGGAGTAACTTTTTTTGTGATGCGCTGTTTATCTTCTCCACACATGCGCGGACACTGTTACTCCATGCATCACAAAAAAAGTTATATCGGCACAAATTTAAATTAAATACGTTGGATTAACATATGATTAATGATATTAATTAAGTTGTTGGGCTATTTTAGAGTACATGTAGATTACCCTTCTTTTGGTATAGAAAATTTATATTTCATGCTGTTCGATTAATTAGAATAACGGGCATTCTTATTTTTGGGATCTATTGTTTTTATTTTGACATAAATAACATAATTATTTATTTTTTGAAAAAAAGTGTGTTTTCTGATTTTTTTTATGCAAATAAATTTATTTTTATGACGTATTAGTGTGTTTCTGTGCCGTATATATGAAAATATATAAATTTTTTTATTAAAAAATTAAACAAAAATATATATAATAATTATAACTATAAATATTTTATAAAATTATAATTAAAATCAAAGTCTAATAATTTTTAATATTAAAGATATTAAATTAAAAATAATTAATATTTATCTTAACTAATTTGAGTTGGTTGAGTTTGTTCACTTAAGTGAGTATTAAGAATTTGAATCTCGTGTTGTGTATGAATAATTTATGGCTAACGGCATCTTAATAAAATGGAGTTTCAATTCATGATGGATTAATCTTTAATCTACTAAAATAGAAAATACTATAAAAAAATAATATTTTTTTTTAAAGTAGAATAATTTCTCATTGATAGTAATACTTATGAAGATTTATCTTTATTAAAATTTATTTGTGAAAATTTTATTTGTTGATATTATATTCATTTTTAAAGTCAAAATAATATACTCAATGCTATTACCGGTTAAAATTTTATATTTTATGATATAATTTTTAAATTTCTAATAATTTATAGTCTTATGCCATAAATAATAGAAAAAAAATTCTTATGGATATTTAGAATTTTAAAATTAATTAATTAAAAAGTTCATATGGATGTTTATGATTTTAAAATTAATTAATTAAGATCTTAAGAAGAAGTTGATGTTGAACTTATGTTATTAAAATAATAAGAAAAGAAGATCTGATAGATATTTAGGATTTTAAAATTATCTAGTTAAGGTTTTAAGAAGTTGATGCTGAAGAGGAAAAAAATAATAGAGAAGAGATTGTATGTGAAGAGTAAACTATATAGTTATTTATTGTTAAAATAATAAATACAGTTAAATGATAAAATTATTGGCGCAAGAAATTTTTTTCTATTATAAAATCTTTATTATTAAACTAATTCAACGCATCTAACCACAAAAATCCCTCACAGCAAGATAGTCTTTCATGCCTTCCTTTAGAAAATCACTAAAAATTCAATTTAACATAATATAGTTTTAATCGAATAAGGAGCACGCAATAAATGATAGTTTAGTCCTCGTTTTGGTTTAAAATATTTATTTACATAAGTTTTGGCGTATACAACTTCTAAAAAAAGATGAGTGTGTTTCAAAATCTATAACATCTTACTTTGGTCAAGATTGAACGGTTTCTTACGTAAATTTTGGGACTAGATATAGTTTAATTTCAATCGAGTAAGAAGAACTCGATGAATGATAATTTAGCCTTAGTTTTGACAAAAAATTCTTATTTACATAAATTTTGACATAAATTGTATACCCTAAATTGTAAATTCTAAAACCTAAAGGCTACCAAGTAAATCCTAGCATACTGATTTTTTACCTTTGCTAAAAAAAAACAACTCATTTATTTAATTAAGGACTTTTAGGTTATTACACTTTTATTCTTGCGTTTTAAATAAGTCTAAAACATTCACAATTTTTTTTTATAATTTCTTAATTTATTTATTTATTAAAATTAATTTGTATTTATCAAAAATAAAAAATTAGTATAATCTCATACACTTATTAATTCTTAAATTTAACTCTTAGATTTATATTTATTATTTTTAAATTTTAACAATTATTTTACTAAATGTAATTGTTGTTACTTATATTTATTAAAACTTATTTTTAATTTGAGTTATCAAATATAGATATTATTATTTTTAAAAAATAAAAATTTTACTAAACCGCGTCTAAATCAACCTAAACCTTCATCATAGGTTAAATTATTAATATTATTATATTTATTATGAACTGCATTTATTGCTATTATTTAAACATAACATGATTATAGGATTTAATATTATTAGATTTTTTAAACATCTTCATTCTTCAAAATTTAAATTTAGAATTAAAATCTCTTTCACAAAATTGAGCATTGCTATGTTAAAATTCTACAAAATAATAAAAAGTATTTTTCTTTCTGGTAATAAAGAACATGAAACTTTTTTTTGTTATTTTCGCAAAACAAAGAATGAGAGTTATATCCATAACTAGCATCCTCAGAAATAATATAATAGCCCAAATAAAAAATGTGTATGTCAAAGCAGAAAAACGTGCATGACACTAAAAAAATCCAACACCATAATTATCATCATTAATAATACATTGCAACCGAGACCTTGAATCAATGGCAGCATTATTTGCTTCGTTCGAAACTGCACCCGATTCGAATCCTCAATGAAAAATATATTTGCATTGTCTGTGTTTCTTTTTAACATCTACTAGAAAAAAAAAAATCTTTCGCACCATAGCACTGCCCTTAAATATTACCTTATCAACCTATATAACTGACTATTTACACCGACTCATAAGTATAGACATAACGGATTAAACAGTTAAGCATAGGTGCAATTCTCTTTTCTTAAGTTAGCTTTTAAAGTGAAGTCTTCAATTTTCATGTTAGTGTCATTTGGCCAGAGCCTTAAATGGAGCTCTGATATGCGATGGATTAATCCTATCGGGTTAAAAGATATTGTGGGCAACTAAAAAAAAATTAGAATATATATATATATATATATATATGGTAAATTCTACTCTATTATTTTTAAAATAAATGGTAAATTATCTCTTATGATATATACAGTGATTATTCATAAATTATTCTTCTATCAGAGCTCTTTTTTTTCAATTGACGCCATGTTTCTCTTGAAACTTGATAGTAGTGTCATTTTCATAATCCGCACCAAATACACCTCTTCTTCTCCAATTTTAAAACCATAATTCCTCTCAAATCCAATCACCATTTCCAATAAATTAAGTTAGAATTTTGAACTTGTTCATATGTTTTCAATCTCCCATTTCAACGAGCATATCTATTAATTTTTTAGTTCTCTTCTTCTTAAGATTTTCTTCCTAGTATTTTTTCTTAAAATTCAGTCGGATAAAAAATGATACTCCTCTTCAGATAACCAACCTTCATAGCATTGTATAACTATATAACAAAAACAAACCAAAATATTAGTTAATCATAAAAACAATGAGTCAATAATTACCATCTTAGGATTTTTATTATCTGAATAATGATTGAAAAATAATTTAAGAGCAATTAAAGATAAATAAAATAAAATAAAATACCTTGGTGTCTCTTTTCACGCACCAATTACCATCATTTTTAATTAATATATCACAAATTTTTATCAGTTTTTGAGCTCTCTCGTTTCTAGGATTTTCTAGCGATCGTATTAGAGATAGCAATTAGATTTGACGATCTCATTCGAACTTTGAAACTCTGGTTAAAAGATAATTTATCAATAATCACTGTATATGCCACAAGGAGTAATTTACCCTTTATTTTAGAGAGGACATGGTAGAGTTCATATATATATATATAGTCTTTTGTATTTGTACCAAAGTTCTCAAAATCAAAAGAGTCATTAAATTTGTGTAGATGTTAAATAATTTAAAAATTTGATCAAAATTCAATTAAATATATATTTATATATAAAAAATATATTTTTTTAAGAAAAATAAGTTTTTGTATCTTATTATTTTAAACTAGTTAACAATAAAAAATTTAGAATGATTCAATCAATTAGTCAAATTTTTTTTTTCTTTTGAATAATTTACTCAAGTTTTTATTCTAAATGGAATCAATCTAGTGACTAGTTCTTATTAATCCGCTTATACCAATAAGTTCAGTTCGGATATTAGAACCATGATTTGTACATCTGAGTCGAAACTAGATTCCAAATACAACTTATATGTTAAAATTTCGGCGAAGATAACCTCCAAATTCTAATTGGACGAGGAAATGCAAATTTATTTATTTATTTATTTTTGTATTATTGTCTTTTTTTTTTTTTTTTTCTAAAAACAAAATTGTAACATTGATGTGGATTGTGGACCTCAATAAATCTTAACTACAGGATTAGATTATTGACATTGTTAAGAAATATCAACATGAGAGAAATACACAGTAAACCATCACAAACACTCATGATTTAAAATACAAGGAAACATGTTTTTGGCATCAAATGAAATCAATGAACAAAGATAAGCCCTCCTAATAAGAGTTGTAACACACAAAAATTTATTAACTTTGCAATCCTCACTTAGGATATTACTATACCATACTCACATAATTTACATCAAGGATCTCTAACATGGCACCAAACTCCAAATCCAATGGCCTTATTGTGTCTGTGTGTGGCAAAAGCTAGAAACTATCTACAATCTTCCACATGAAACATGAATGTATGTGTTCAAAACCCAAAAAACAAAACAAAATGTTGTGTCAAACACTTTCTACTAAGCTAAAGAATGGGAAATGCAAAAACATTGAATTACCAAAACCATGGATAAAGAGGATTCATGAGTGTTGTCAACTAGGCTGCTTAGCTCCTTCTTCCAAAGAAGAGAAGCTTCCGGAATCCTTTCGCAGCTTTGGAAGAGTCCTCATCATTGTTCCATTTCTTCCTAGAGTGAACTGGTTCCGACGTCACTTGATCACTAAGTGGAGGAGGAGGGGTAGCATTTTGTTTCTTAGGGACTTGAATAGAGACAGCAGCATTGATTTCATCTATCTCTAGACTGACCTTTGAACTCACGGCAGAAACAGCTGGCGGCGGCTTCATTGGCGATGCTGCGCTAGGATTCATGATTGCCTCGGCGATCTGCTGAGGTTTATCGGCTGCAAGCGAAGATAACTTGCTTGACAAGTCTTTACCTCTTGACGCCTCCATGTGAAGTTGGCCAACATTTTCCTGCACGTGCTCTCTTTCTGAGATCAAATTCTTGGCCTTTTTCTCGAAATTGGCAGAGTTCATTGGCAACACAACTTCTAAGGCATGCTCTCTTTCCTCATTTGATTTCTTCACATCCTCTTTCTTCTTTGAAGATTTCACCTCTTTCACACCTTGTTTCTTCTTTTCCAAAGGAACTGCATTTGCCTTCAAGGATGGTTTCTTGGTAGGAACTGCTTTTGAAACTTTCTGACTTACTACACGCGCAATTGCGAGGCGCTCGATTGTGGAGTTTCGAAGGACAGGCTTTTGTGATTTCTTAGTCTCTTCATTGGATGGATGAATCTTTGGCTTGTTCTTGGAAGTAATCTTGGTGTCTATTGAAGTAGTCTTCTTAGAAGCACTTCTTTCTGCAATTCTTTTCTGCCGTTGAATCAGTAGCTCCTCCTTTCGCTTTCTACTTTCTTCTTCCTATCAAAACAAAATAGCCTTCAAAGTTCAAACAACAATAACAGAAACTTGAACAAGTAATGAAGTTCCACTTAGAAGAGTTAAAAGTTACCTTAGCTGTCATTCTGCTTCCAGGGGATGCTCTGGTTTTCGAGCTGATATCTGATTTGCTCCTTCCATTAAGTCCATTTACTGGCCTATCCTTTGCTGCTTTACCTGAAACTTTTCCATTCCTTGCTCCGGGAGCTTTAGTATTAGTCCTCTCGCCATTCGACGACTTCTTTTTCTCTGTTTCGGCGTTGGCTAGCTTTTTGTTCACTTCATTTGATGATATGTTGTTTTGATAATCCATTTCAGCACTCCAAGGTGGTGCTGCTGCGCTGTGCTCTAAGGCCGAGTCACGATCAAGAACCATGAAGAGATCATCTGGCTCTTGGGAATTCAAAGTTTCAGTCTTATTGTGAGAATGTTCTTGTGTGCTGTTGGAGAATTCAGCAGCACCAACAATGTCTGAAACCAAACTTAAGTCTGCTGCTGATTGAGAATTCGATTGGTTATCCGATGACCGAGCTTGAATCATGAATGAGTCATCAGCCAAAGTGTCTCTTCTGTTTTTCTCAGGATTGGAAACACCATTCAACATGCTGAAAGTTTTGTGTTCATTCTCATTTTCTGGTTTATCAGACTTATTCACAATGAACCAATCATCTTGCTGGCGTTTTGCCACGGTAGGTTCCGGGCCGCAGCCTGAAATAGTTGACACAGAATATTGACCTGATTCTCCATTTCTCTGAGAAAACAAAAACTTCTCATCTGTGTTAACCTTTTTCTTCATCAAGGAAGATGCATTCGTCCCCTCCTTAAAGTATTCGTTGTAATTTTGACTCTCATTGTCCAATTCCTTTGATGATAAAATAAATGAATCATCTTTGAAACTCTTATTCACAATAACTTCCTCCTCAAGCTTTACATTTTGTTGTTCTGTATCAGGACTAGGCTCATCATCTCTCCAGAGAAGATTCTGGAAAGCATCCCAGTTGTCATTTCCCTTCGTGCCATTCGAATCAATGCCAGCTGAACCATTTTGTTGTTTCTTATGCTGTTGGGAGCTTGACTTGTGCTTTCTCTCTAGTGACTCCACAGCTTCCTCTACTTGATGTTTCAGGGAATCTCCATTGATAAAATCTTCATTGTTCGAGGAACTCCCCTCGGTGACACTACCTTTTTCGCCATCTCCTTTAGAGGTTATATAGTTTATATTGCGAATAACGACTTTCCTTGATGACCTCTTTCCATGCTTCTTTTTGCCTTGCCTTGAATGTTCATCTGAATCACTCTCATAACTTGAGTCACTGGACAAAGTAGATGCATCTTCCTGAGAGTGTTTCTTCTTCTTCTTCTTCTTCTTAAAGGATGGTTTATTATAATCCATTGAGTCTTCCGAATTCGGAGGCCATTGCATACTGGCTGGATAGTATGAAGAGGGAACCTGCATACCAGGATAGAGGTACCCTTGGTATGGTGGTGGCAAATGTTGAAATCCATGACCCTGAAAATTGTGAATGTAATGGGGAACATGGTTTGGCCATGACATTGGTGGTGTTGGCATGCCATTATCTGCAAATTTTTTCACCATTAAAGATAAGTAACATAAGGGAATTCATGTATGAAAATTCTGAATTTTCTTGAAAGAACTAGATATTGATGATACCTTGATTCATGTCAAAACTTGCATGACTTGGGGTTGACTCAGAGATAGCAGCATCACCTAAACCATTCAGTTTACTGCTAGCATCATCTTCGCCGGCGAGTATGATTCCGGCTGTTCTCAGGTATGGCAATACCGGTTGAGACGACACTTGCATTGCTGCTATCTCATCCATCCAGAGCTTGTCTTCATTCTTTTGTTTGCATAGATCTAAGAAATTGATGCATGCTTCCCTACATGAGATACCAATTTATATTACAAAGTTCTCAGGTGCTAAAAATCAATACAAGTATGTAACAACAAGTAACTAAAGTATTTAAAAAGAAATGAAATTGAGGATAAATGAATCTCCAGTTAAATTAGATGTAAGATTTTCCTGTTCTTTTTCAAGCAAGAAGATTGGACAAATCAAAGGACTATTTTCTTGCATGCTTACAGACCTTAAACGTGAAGCTCCGAAAGCATCGGCGAAACATATAAGATCATCTAAAGACTCTGGATAGTACCCTCCTACTAAAGCACGGGCATAGGCCATTGCTTGCTCTTTGCAAAGCATGGCTTTACGATTATCTAAAACACGTCGAAGGCGAACCCTGTTCATCAGAAACAAATCAAAACTTATTGCAACATATTATAGATACTTCCTTCAAGAACAAAAAAATGATGAGAAACAAGATAGAATAAGGAATGCACCAAGTATAGTACCTGGAATTTTCTTCATTTCCCTCTTGATTCGCAGTTGACTTTTTGATGCGCCCTTCTGCAGAAGATAACAGATTTACTGTTAAACCAAAAGAAAAAAAAGTCTCTGATCCTATTTAAAATAGAAATGAAAGATTAAACAGAGAAACTATATGTCAAGAAAATGATGAAACCTAAATAAAGTTGTATTGTTATAGTAAGTAATTTGGTACTATTTAGCAATCATCTAATATTGTGATTAGTACTTTCTCTCATTATGATGCAAGCTCAAAGTTAAGAATGTAGTAGTAAACACAATCATTGGCCTTTTTAATTCAATAATCACATTCAGGTAGTGATTGAAATTTGCACCGATACCTTCTTCTAACACTAAATTTGTCTTCTCAATTGACTGATTTTCGATCTGCACAATCTCCTTTTCTATCGTCACAATCCTCTCTAGAACTTCTGGAGTGCTTACAAATCTAACAAACCTGTAGAAAAATCAAAACAAAACAGATTAAAAAAGGCTCTTTCATCTCCATCTAGCAGAAAATAAGGGATCAAAACATTGTTCTTATTCTTATGGAATTATTCCAAAGGTACAAACTTTGAAAGTAAACAAATGAAGGGTAATGGTTGTTTTGATCCAATCATTCAGAAAACTTGCAATCAAAGCAATCAAACTCTATTGTTTACCAAAACTCAGAGAGCTTTGAAAACCTTAAATCACAAATCACAGCACATAAACTTGATTTAGAGATCTAAACTCATAAATGAAGAGATAAAGAAGCATGCTTAGAATTGGTAAGGAAGAGGAAAGAAAATGGAACCTTTGGAGGGTGGCTTTGGTGAACCATGGAGCATTGGGAGAAGATGGAGGACGCAGAGTGATGGAATAGCCAGCTTTTGAAATCTGATCTTTTGCACTCTTTAGATGTGAAAGAAACGGTTCTAACAACCCTGAAGCTAGTCTTTCACTCACACCACCAGCAACAATAACCAAGTCGCATCTTTCAACACAAACAAAGAAGAATGAATGAAACTTTATGGAAAATGTGTTAACTTTGAAGAATGAAGCAAGTACCTTGTTCTTGTTGGGGTGAGCTGAAAGAGTGTGTGATCAAGACGAGTGCTTGGGTCCATAGCTCAAGCCTCAAGGTTGAAACACTTCAAAGCTGAGAGTGAGTGAGATTCCAAGTCTTACACTACAAACTTGAATCAATGCTTCACATGGAATGCAAGAGAGAGAGAGAGGTTTGGCACATGGAAATGGAATTGCTTAATTGTTTGTTGAGTTTCTGAATGTGGGTCCAACATAACATGCTCTCTCTCTCTCTCTCAGACATAGTCACAGACATGTAGACATTGTTTCTAGAAAGAGAATGCAGAACTAGTACTCTACTATGATGGTGCAGGGGAATGAGTGAGTGAGATCATATGATAATAAGAATAATATAAAACAAAATGAAACGTGAATAAATGTAAATGAAGAGAGGATTGGAGTGTGGTTAAGTAGTTGAAAGGTCGATATTTGGCTTTGTTATGTTATGTTATGTTAACTTGTCATCAAAGAGAGCAGAGAGAGAAATTGTGATGACTTTAGATTTATTGTTGTCGGTGTGATAAAAAGTGAGGGAGGCACCAGCAAAGAATAATTAACGCCTTCTTCCTCTTATCACTTGCCACAACCAACCATCCCAACAGTATACGCCCGATCTTAATTTATTTATATACCAAAATCAATTACTAAACTCAGTCACCAATGAATTTGTGTACAAATATATATAATTTAATTTATTTTTTATGTGTATTTATATTTAAACATATATTTATATTAATAATTAACTTTGATAGTTGATTTTAATAACTGTGTAAACACGTAACATAGTCAATTTATTTAACATATAAATTTCTCATTACAAACAAGAGAGACCATATAAAATTTGGGCCAACATTACTACCCATATTTACTGATCCGCAAATATGTAATTCACTTTAATTCCGTTCGATTAGATTGACAATCTAATTTGCAGTGAATATAATTAGATTTAAGTGTTGGATTAATTTTACCTGTTCAATGTGCAGTCTTAATATATATATTTTGAATAAGGAAGGATTTTAACATAAATTTTTTCTTACAAGTATTTAATACTACAAAATTTATAATTCAATTCGCTAATATTACGTAAATAATATTTGATATTATAAAATATTAAAAAATTAAATATTATATTTAAATAAAAATATTTTATTTTTGGAATCGATTCAAATATAGTCGAGTTGAGAGATATAGATTACTGTCTGATAAGATTTGAAATATGTGAATAAAAATACAATAGAATTTAAACCCTATCACATCCTATTTATCGCCATCTCTACTACACATCTTAAACTAGAAGCACCAAAGGACATGGGCTAACCAAACTACTTGACTCAATGCCTAATGTTTGAATGGATATAAGTATGTAACCTACATTCAATAAATTGATCCCAAATAACAAAAAGAAAAACAATTCAAGAACAGAAAGTCATTCTTAATGCTTGAAGATGCAAGGTTGTTATCACCCGGGGCAGTTTAAAATTATGATTGGAGTCACTTAATTTGGAATATGCTAATTGGACAGCTAGCAACAAATAATGTACATTTGCAACACAAAGGAAACCGACAAATAGGACTAATTAAGATAACTAAAGCTGTAGTATGACAAAAACAACTTATGAGAAAAAAGAATGTTTTGTTCTTGCTCTTTTCCCATATTAGGATAAATATTCTTCATATCTCCTGAGAAGTGAATGGCGTTATTTGATTCATGCTACAATCTGCAAATGCAAAATCTTTCTTCCCTTCTAGAGGAGTAGATGCAGAGCAAATATTTCAAAACCACAACCTTTAATTTGCTGAACAAGGAAAATTTTGTTGGTAAGATGAGTAGGGTATGAAAATAAAAATACAGGTTAATATTTAGGATAGTTTTCAAAAAATCACAAATGAATTAAATTGATTTTTAAAGATTTAGATGTTTCAATTTAATTCTTAAAAATATAAAATCGTAAAATATACAGTTATGTAAATTTCGAATTCTTATCTCTTAAAGCATCAAATAGATGCATATTTTTAAATAGTTAAGTGTGATGATTGTAATGAATTAGTTTTACATCTAAAAAATTAAAAATAAAAAATTTATAAAATAAGATACCTATTAATTTAATATCTTAAAGTTTTAAATTAGATAAAACATCTTCTGATATTGCATTTTTTTAATTACTTCCTCTCTAAAATCTCCTCAATAATCAAAAACTCCTTACAATGGCTCTACACATGCCCTACCAAAACTAATCTTTGAAGATGATTTAGGTAATGTGAGAATTGATTTATACCTATTTTATAGTTAAGGACAAAGACTTTGACACTCGTGGGGCACTTAATGGTGGTTGGATAATTGATATTAAGAGAAAAAAATGAAAATTATAACGTGCAATCATGGCTTTGTTAATTTCTAACAATCAATCATTTTACATCTTAATGTTGGTTCATACTTAGCTTTCGTAAAATATAATTATAAAAATAAAATAAAATGAAGTGCTTGTGGATAGAATTGCTTCCCAATTCATTCACACAATTAGTAGTAGGGTTTAATTATTGTCATTTGATTTGATACTTCTTTATGATAATTAGTTAGCTTTTGGACTAATTTCCCTTGATTTGATAGTATTATTATTGCTCTTAGCTCCATACCTCCATCAATTCTCGTAGAAAGGCTCATCCACCTTCCACAACATCAAACTTTAGGGAAAATATATATATATATATATTTTCTTTATCATATCTTCTCATATAAATGTGTATCATCATATGAATATGAGTATAAAAATGTTAAAGGAACCGTCATGTTTATGATATATATTTTGAGTTAATATTATAATGATCCCATATCCCAAATTGGAACGCACATAAGTGGTATAGTAATTTTAGACTAAGATGGAAACCATTTTTTTTTAGATAATATTAGTTTAATACTTAGGTCAACTTTGAGATTTTATTCAAAACGTTATAACTCCCCTCTTCTCCTATGTAACCTGCAGGTATTTTTGCATGGTTTTTTCATTCTCCAATATAGTGCAAATGTGCTGACTAATAAGAAAGCATATATAGTATCATATTGACCAAGAAAAAATTAAATAGCATATATATAGTACAATAATATAAATGTGACAAGAAGCCCAAGCAAGGGTTGGTCACATACACAATAATAATTCATGTGCAGACACAGACACCAGATTATTATTATTGCTTCCCGGACACAACAGCACAATTGATATTGATTTTTTATCCTTGAAGCTTTGGGATTCTATGTTAGGAAAAATTGTGGATGATCCATTTTTTTTTTTTTTTTTTGTATTTGAACTAATATTAATGCATTTTTTATTTTTCAATAAAAATATTGGCGGTTAATATTATTTTTTATGTTATTGACTTATTTTTGTCAATAAATAGAAAGTAGACACAAATTTTGTAGAGATTAATTAATTGGTGATACAAATTTGGGCCGGTAATAATATCCTGTATATGCAGATCAAGTTTTTTGGATGTACCCAAAGGAATTATTGCAGGTGAGGGTGCGATTCAGTGCACATTAACAGAGATGTCCTTTCATTTCATGTGATCCACTTGAAGCAAAACCTTACTTCACGTTTCACGTGATGTTTGCCTCATGTATGATGTATCTATGTTTTTGGAAAAATTGAAAAGTTAAATATAAGTGTTTTTATAAAATATTTTTAAAATATTAGTTTTAATTATATAATTTTTTTTATAATATTTTATTAAAAGAATTATGTGACATATTGATATTAATTTAATAATGAGTGTAAGTTAAGAGTATAATAATATTTCTTAATATAATTTTTTTAATATTTAACACTTTAATAAATATTTTAGAAATACTTGATAAGGCATTTATTAACTAATATAAATTTATTATTCTCATCTATTTTAAGAATGTCTGATTTTCCATATAATTAACTTCTGACTAAATTAATAAGATAGATTTATACTGTCGATTATAATAATTCATTTTATCTATAACTCAGTTAGGCGACTTTTTCATATATTACACTATTAATCAATATAAGTACTTATTGTAACCATGACTTGAACAATATTAAAACAGATACAAATAAACACAAGAGGCAATAATAAAGTTTTGGTTTTAGTTAACATGTATTCTAATGATACAAGTTAACATTATAATTAAAAAATTTATTATAAAACATGTATAATAAAAAACATAATTAAAATTAGTGTATAAAAAAATATTGAGAATTTTAAATTTATAAAAAAATGAGAAAAAATTGATGAAGGGACTAATTTGGTGCACGACATTCAATTTCAAAGACTAAAATGAGTCATTTGATACAAAGTAAGGGACCAATTTAGTGCACATGTAACAATGACATAGTGGATGACACGTGGACAAATAGCATTGCGACACATGGCATAAGCTAACACGTGGCAAAATAGCATTGTGACACGTGGCATACCCATCCATGTCAGCATGCCACGTGTCGTTGACCGACACGTCATTATACCGTTACACGTGGCCAAATCATGAGGTGATACGTGTCACCAAAAGTCCACATCATTAAGCCACGTTAGCGCGTCGTTAACGGAAAATGGGTCAGGGACTACTATGGTACAATTTTTTTAATCTTAGGGATATAATTGATGCAATTAGAATCTCAGGAACGATTTTAGTGCACGACGTTAATTTCAGAGACCACTATGGGATTTACTCTACTTTACTTGCATTGTCTATAATCACTTTTTCCTATAATCAATTATGTAATCACTTTGGTTGCCTAATCGGTCATTAATTACAATATTAACTACCGATTTAACGACTAACAATTTTATAGTTTAATTTTTATATTGGCTGCTAAATTTATCGTGAATTTTATCCTTAATAATTTGAAGTTTTCATAGCTAATATTTTTTGTCAACTACTAATGTTACCATTAACAAACTATTTAGGGACCAATTTGTTAATGATCGATTTAAAGACCAACCGTTTTCATAACTTAAATTCTTGTTGCTCACTAAATCGATTGATAACTTCTCATTTAACAACTAACTTAACCAAAAGTTTACACATTCTAATTTCCGTCATGATTACTAAATTTAGTGATCAATTAACTACAAAATAGTTTTTGTTGGTTCTTATTTCGATAACTTTTTATAGTGAACCATATGAAAAAGATATATTTTATAAAACAAAAGAATAAATTACTATTTCAGATCATGAAAAATTAAAGCATCGAGAGATCATAATCATGAAAAGTTGAAAACTAATCATAGAATTAGTATCTTAGTTAAAGCGGTTCAATAAAAAAAAATTAAAAAGATACAAGTCTTCAAATATAAATTGCATTTACATCGAGGATTTGTCTATGATAAAAAAAGAGAGTATAAACAGATTCTTTAAAAATAAAATTATAATGAATGAATTGAGAGATGGTCCAATAATACTAGTAATTTTACTGTATAAATTTAGTGGAAAAATGTGAATTTATTTGTAATAAATATATATTTACTAAAATTAATTTATTATATATATAAGTAAATATCAAATTTAAGTAAAAAAGTAATCGGTTGTCTCTTTATTTTTTATATTGATAAAAAAATTCGTATTAATTTTCTTTGCTTTGCTTTGTTTTATTAGTACCAAAAAAAAATATAGTTAATTCAAATTTTTTAACAAAATTATTAGTAAAAATAAATATCAAATTTAAAAGTCTTATTTATAAACAGTGTAATTTGTATATGAAAAATAGTAGAGAGTCGATAAATTTTATTATTTTTAGTTATTAGTAATTAGTCATTAATATTTAAAAATATGAACTAAAAGTATGTTGTTAGATTAATTAAAAAGAATTAGACTTATAATTAAAAATGTTAGTAAAAAATAATAAAATCTGCCCGTTCTTAAATTTTTTTTCTTTGTATTTATTCAAACTGAGCACTAAATATTAGTTACATAGGTCATGAGTAATACAAATATTAAAAATACAGTGATATTATTTAATTGCTCTATTTATTATTTGTATAATGCTATTAGTTAAGTAAATATAGTCAAGTCTTTAATTGTTTTAATATATTTAACATGAAAAAATTTCAACCTTTCTATGATTTTAAATTAATATATTAATTAAAAATAAAGAGATTACACATATGTTGATTACGGTCTAATTTTAGTCTTTCTAAAATTAACGAAACAAAAATATATTAGCTAAACCTACACTCTTAATATAAAATTTAAATGTTTACACAAACACATATATATATAAAATTAAATTTTTATATATATAAGTAGGTGAGTCATGAACGAATGAAACTTTGTTTAAATTAAAATGGGTTGAAAAAATTGTAAGGACGCCCACCATAAATATTTTTATAAAATTTAAAATTTTTTATTATAACATTTTTTTATATCTGTTGTAATTATTTGTATAAAGTTTAAAAATTTTAATTGTATTTATTATATTTCATAACAGGTACAACTAAGATAATGAATAAAATTGAAAATAATGAGCAAAAGAAAAAATTTTTGAACTTTATAAAGAAAATTAGTTGTAATTGATAATTTAGTTGTAATTGTTGTTTTAGTTTTATTGATAATCAAGATTCTAATATATATTTATAATTATTGTAATTATTTTTATAAAATTTAAAAGTTTTTATTGTACTAGTAGTTACAGTTAAAATAATGAGTAAATTAAGTTTTATTCAATTATGTGAATTTAAAGGAATTTTTTTAAAAACGAAATTAGTTGACAAATTAAAAAGATGGCATTTAAAATTTAAATACATGATTAACTATGATGTTTTAATACTATTTATATTTATACTTAGAATTGTGTATATCAATTTAAATTAAATAGTATTTAATTGTTAGTTATAATTTAGTAAATCTTTAGTAATGGTAAATAAGTAGTAATCAATTAAAATTGTTTATGACCGAAGTAATTACTAAATTATTTTAGTCTTGTACAAATAAAAATACAAGTATTTTTGTAGCAGTAAAGTACAAAAAAGTTTTTATTTTGTACCATAATAAACAAATTTTTAATAAATCAGATGGAGATATTTAATTTTTTGATGATGAAGAAATATGTTATATCTATAGATCAGCCCCCTAATTTTCTCTAATTCTTTTTTACACCAAGTCTTCTAAGGTCCAAAGCTCCTTACATCAATTCACCTTTACTATAAATAAAGTAATAAACTTTGAAGCATCTAAATAACTCTGTAGCGAACTTTTTTTTTTTTGGTAAACAGAGAACCTTTTTATATAAAATTATAAATACAACTAAAAGAAAAAGAACCATGTGAAAATTTCAAAAAAGAAAAAATGTTTGCAGATGCAATTTTATTTTTGGTCAACCATGTAGTTAAGGGGCTAGAGTGGCCCAAATGGTATCATTTAATATAAGCTCAAAGAAAAAAAATATAAAAACCTAACACCATAAAACACCCAACACCCCCACCAGAAAAAAAAAAAAAAAAAAAAAAAAAGAAAGCAGCAGCAGACTCCAACGCTTTTTCTCACGTACAGTTCTGAAATCAAGGATTAATTCGTTAAAAATGGCGGATTTTGATTTTCTCTTCGTTGTTAATTAAGTGTCCATTTTTAAATATTCATTATAAAATTTTATTCAGATTGAGAAAATAATTAGAATAAAAATTAATCCACAAAATTATTTTTACTACTAATAATTACTCCATTTAATTATTTTTGTTGTAAAATAAATAAATAAGAAAAAAATAAATATAAAATAAAAAAATACAAATAGAGGACTCTTGTATTAATATTCACCAATATTAATATCTCAATAGAATGCAATGATTCATATATATATATTGACTAATTATATATTGTGGCGTATAAAGAGAAGAGTGTTTTTATATATATTGTTGTTGTGTATATAGTCTTAGACTTAGCCTCCTATTTATAGCCGTACTAAGTTTTTTATTTTCAATTTTTATTAATGTAATCCATTTGAAAATTTAAGCATTCTCCTTTTTGAGAAAATGAGCTGCCCAAATATTAATAGGCATCCACATCCATTCTTATCACAATACTCTCCTTTAGATGTCCATTTAGAATTATGTTTCGTTAAAACCTTACGAAAGAAAAACTCATTAAAAAAAACTTTAGTGAAGGAAAAAGAGTACAATATCTTTTATGATGAGGACTACCTCGTTAAAAACTTTGTCAAAAAAAACCCAATAGCGATAAAAATATGACCAAGTTAAAAAGAGTATAGTCTCCCGCACTTGTCGACATTATTTAATATATTGAAATCGGCGCATCCCAATCTGATGTACCAATTTTTTAAAGGATGATTTTGGAAGTGACTTTGTAAATAAATCTGCTAGATTATCGCTTGAGCGAATCTGTTGGACATCAATTGTTCTTTGATTTTAAAGATCATGAGTGAAGAATAATTTGGGAGAAATATGCTTTGTTCTATCACTTTTGATGTATTCACCCTTAAGTTGAGTAATACATGCTGTATTATCTTCAAACAGAACAGTTGGAGCTATTTCTCTATCAGTCAGTCCACAAGATGATAGAATATATTGGATTAAACTTCTGAGCCAAAAACACTCGCGACTTGCTTCATGTATCGCTAGTATTTCAGCATGGTTAGAGGATGTTGTTGTTATCGTCTGTTTCATGGACCTCCATGATATAATTGTATCAACATATATGAATAGGTATCCTGTTTGAGATCTTCTTTTGTGTAGATCAGACAAGTATCCTGCATCTGTATAACAACTAATTGTGACTTGGATTCATATAGATAAAACAGTCTCATATCAACTGTTCCATGAAGATATCAAAAGATTTATTTGATTACATTCGAATGTCTTCTGATTGGAGAGGAACTATACCTTACTAGTAAATTTACAGCAAATGATATGTTAGGTCGTGCATTATTAGCAAGATACATTAATGCTCCAATAACACTAAGATATGGTACTTCAGGATAAAGGATATCTTCATTTTCTTCTTTAGGATAAAATTGATCATTTTCCACATCCAAAGACCTTACGATAATTGGGGTACTTAATAGATGTGACTTATCCATATAAAATCTCTTAAGATCTTTTCTGTGTATGTTGTTTGATGAATAAAGATCCCAGTTTTTGTATGCTTGATCTAGAAGTCGAGACAAAATTTAGTCTTTCTAAGATCTTTCATCTCAAACTCTTCTTTTAGAGCTTTTATCATTGTTGGAATCTCTTCAGGGTTCCAATAATATTTAAATCATCAACGTATACAATAATTATAATGAATCCATATGCAGATTTCTTTATAAAAATACATAGGCATATATCATCATTCTTAAATCTGTTTTTGACCAGATACTCAGTAAGACGATTATACCACATTCGTCCAGATTGCTTTAAACCATATAAAGATCTTTGCAATTTGACTGAGTATAACCCCTGCGAATATTTACTGGATAGTTTAGATATCTTTAGTCCTTCAAGAATTTTCATATAGATATCACGATCTAATGATCTGTATAAATAAGTTGTCACCACATCCATTAGATGCATATGTAGTTTATGGTTTGCGGATAAACTGACCAAATAACGCAATGTTATTACATCTACTACAGGAAAATATGTTTCTTCATAATCTATATCGGGTCTTTGTCAAAAACCTTGTGCCACATCGAGCTGTGTAGCGTACAACTTCATTTTTCTCATTTCATTTTCTCACAAATACACATTTGTATCCAACAGGTTTTACATCTTCTGGTGTATGGACTACAGGTCCAAAGACTTCACACTTTGCAAATGAGTCTAACTCAGTCTTCATAGCTTCTTTTCATTTTGGCCTATCATTCTTTTGTCGGCATTTTTCGAGTGTTCTTGTCTCAAGATCCTTACTTTCATGCATGATGTGTAATACCACATTATATGCAAATATTTCATTGACAATTGTTTTATTTTGGTTCTATTTTTCTCCTGTAAAGACATAATTTATCGAGATCTCATCATTTTCACAATTTTCACAATTTTTAGAATTTTTAGGTACTTGGACGTCTTCTGCCATCAAAACTATATCAGAATTTCAGACACTTGCTGGTGTCTTTATCTTTTTTAAAAGGAATACCATTTGTCTTAGTAATATCAAATGTCTCTCTTCTTTTTCGAGAATTTTTATTTTTGGAACAAATTGGTCTACTACACTTCTGACATGTACTCGTTTCAGTAGATATCTGTTCAACTGGAACATCAATTCAAATTGGGACATGTTTAGCTAGTATATAGGATTTAGTTATCCTTTTAGTATCAAAAAATGCATCAGAAAATTTATTTGTTATTCTTTGCAAATATATAATCTTTTAAATTTCTAGTTCATATTGCTCTAACCATGGGTCTAGATGCATTAACGATGATGCATTCCAATTAAGTTCTTTTTCAAGTGACTTATTCTCTCCCCCCAATGTTAAAAATATTGATTCATTAAAATGCCAATGTGCAAATCGAGCGTTAAACACATCTCTTATTTATATCTCAAGATACCTTACTATAGAGGGAGAATCATATCTAACATATATCCCCAATTTTCTTTGGAATCCCATTTTGGTGCGATAAGGCAGAGCAACTAGAACATATATCACATACCCAAATATTCTCAAATAGAAAATATTTGGCTGTTGGCCAAAAGCCAATTGCAGATGAGAGAATTGGTGATAGTATTGGCCTTAAGCGAATAAGTATTGCAGCATGTAAAATGGCATGTCCCTAAGCAGAGGTTGGAAGATTTGTTTTTATAAGTAAGGGTCTAGCAATCAATTGGAGCTATTTAATAAGTGACTCTACTAGCCCATTTTGTGTATGAACATGAGCTATTGGATGTTCAACACTTATATCATTAGCCATACAATGAGCATCAAAATCTTGGGAAGTGATTTTATCAGCACTATCAAAGCAATTTGTTTTGATTGGATTTTTTGAAAAATGTGCTTTTAATCGAATAATTTGAGCAAGTAATCTCATGAATGCCAGGTTGCGAGAAGATAGCACACATGGGACAATCTCGAAGATGCGTCTAATAGGGCCATAAAATATCTAAAAGATTCACATGGTGGATGAATAGGTCTACATATATTGCCTTGAATCCTTTCTAGAAATTCAGGAGACTCAAATCTAATCTTTACTCGTGATGGTCTTAAAATTAGCTTTTTCTGAAAACATGCAGCACAACAAAATTCACTAGATTTGAGAATCTTCTGATTTTTTAGTGAATGTCCATGAAATTTTTCAATAATTCTACACGTCATGGTTATTTTAGGATGACCCAATTGATTATGCCAAATTATGAATTCATTTGGGATGGTAAATTTCTGGTTTACAATGGCATGTGATTCGATAGCACTAATTTTAGTATAATATAACGCAGATAAAAGTGAGGGTAACTTTTATTATATAACCTTTATATTTGAATTATGAGTTGCGATATAAAAGTACTCATGATTTCTCTTATTCATTGTTTCAATATGATATCCATTTCGACGAATATCTTTAAAACTCAACAAGTTTCTTAGAGACTTAGTAGACAATAGTGCATTATTTATTATGAGTTTTGTTCCTTTAGGAAAAAAATTATAGCTCTTTCGGAGCCTTCTATCACATTACCTGAGTCAATAATGGTATTAACATATTCTTCTTTTGGTACAAAATGAGTAAAATATATATTACTTTTGAGAATGGTATGTGAACTTGCACTATCCGCAAGGAAAACATCTTTATTATATGTCCTTGCATTTTTTTCAAAGACAAATAATAATAATAAAATGAGTAAAAGTACATACATAGTAAAATTGTATTCCTGATTGAAATTTTTTTAAGAAGCACTGTATATAGGGATTTTTATTTAAATAAATAAAATAAAAGTATTAATTACCGAAATAAATAAATTTAAAAATATTTATCGATTTACGTTCTCCAGTCATATCTCGTTTACAGTGTAAACGAGATATGACACATCAGCTGCGTCATGGCTATCTCGTTTACACTGTAGATGAGATACATTAATTGTTCATCACGTTTACAGTGTAAATGAGATACTTGGAGTTGTGTCCCACCGGCTATAAAAGGATGTGTAACCCTTTGTATTCCTCACAAACTTTTCATATCATATTTCTCACAAATACAGGGCATTAATGGCCAGTAGTAGTCCGTACATAGTTGTGCTTGTGTATCCCGATTGCCGTATGAGAAATGGCAACAATGGGGTGACATTTGAGTGTGAGGATCCGATATTATTTCGCACTCAACGTGTGAATACGTTGTCGGATTTGAAGAGTATGATATTGAGCAGGCTCGGTGGAACATTAGCGAGGGAGATCGGAAGGGTGGCGTATAGGTTACTGGCCCCATGGGTAACGGAGTCTTCCGGTTTCGACTATTCTGACTACAAGGCGATGAGCATGTGCGAGTGATGTTCGACATCCATGGGAGGATCATGGTGGAGCAAGTGATGGAGCTATCTGCAGAGGTAGGACACAGTGGCGGTGGTCCTTCCGTACACTCGTCCTATGTGCAGGACGACCGACCCCTCGCACCACTGCCCATTCATGTCGTTATTCCATTGGATCAGGCCGAGGAGTGCGAGGAGGAGTCGAACGAGGATTACCTGGCAGACAGTGGTGATAGTGACTTGTCCGATAGTGGGATGAGAATGAGTGTGTTCCGGAGACACCCGTTTCGACTGCTGCCCGCCACGTTCTGCCTCCACCTCTTCCAATACCGGCGCTTTCAGCAGTTTCGTCTCACTATCATAGTCTGGATACCTTCCTTAGGTGTCAAATGTGATGCTGTACCTTGTCCGAAAGAATCACAAAGTCCCGTAACCCGCCTAAGCGTGTGAGACGCGGGTATGAGGGCTGATGAGTTAAGGTATGTTCTCTAAGATTGGAATCTATCCGTTGCAAACGGTTAAGCTGCCAACATTGACTTGTGAAGAGATTGAAGCTCACAGTAGATCTTTTATCTGGGGGTCTACGAATGAGAAGAGCCGAATAAGCATGATACTATACTTGACTGAACCTCCTTACGCCGGTTCAAATCACATAAGGGCAATAAGAAAGAGCGGAGCCACCCATTAATGGTAATGGAACTCTGCGCAAAGTTTTCTCACTCAATTCTAAGCTTGAAATCTTGACCCGATCTGGAAATGCTTATCTTATATGGCACCATAGGTCTTAATGCATGAGAGGACTACGTTTCTTGACACGGGTGAAGAGGATTACAACCTAGACGGCAGTGTAGAGTTTCGGATCGGCCATAAGTTTAGAAGCCAAGAGGACAGTATTCGGAGGAGTGCGGAGTACCGAGTGATCGAATCAGACCGGTTAAAGTACCATGTGCAGTGCTGTCAAGATGATAATGGGTGTCAATGGAGCCTCCGTGTGGCCCTTCATCAGAACCTTGGATACTGGTAAGCTTAAGTTTACCTGTGCCTTTCATTACTTCTATACGATATACTAAGTAGGTATACGACATGGCTGAAGCAATACTGTGTTGTTGTGTTCAGGGAGGTTCGGAGGGTGGGTGGAGTGCATAGTTGTCTAGCACCCACCATGTCTCAAGACCATTGTCAGCTAGACAGCAGTCTGATCTGCCGGGTCATCTTGCCGTTGATTCAGTCCAACCCATCTGTCAGCATTCTGGTTTTGCAAGGAGCGGTCCAAGCAAGCTATCAGTTTAAACCGTCCTACAGAAAGGTGTGGATGGCTAAGCAGAAGGCAATCGCACAAATCTATGGGGATTGGGAAGAGTCGTACAACAAGGTTCCCAAGTTGCTTCAGGTACTGCAGAGCTGTTTTCCTGGTACCATTTGTGACCTACGCATCAAACCATTCTACGATGGACACCTCCTAGTACGTGAATGCAGTATGTTCGACAAGGTATTTTGGTCTTTTCCGTCATGTGTCGAAGCCTTCAAGCATTGCAAGCCTTTTGTCTCTGTAGATGGTACGCATCTGTATGGCAGATATGACCTACAGTGTAAACGAGATAAGGGTCTATCTCATTTACAGTGTAAACGAGATAGCCATGACGTAGCTGACATGTCATATCTCGTTTACACTGTAAATGAGATACATGCAATGCCATCTTGTTTACACTGTAAACGAGATTTGACTGGAGAATGCAAATCGGTAAATATTTTTAAATTTATTTATTTCGGTAATTAATGCTTTTATTTTATTTATTTAAATAAAAAATTCCTATATATAGTAGTATTATATACTAAAAATTTTATTATTATTATTGTTATTATTATTATTATTATTATTATTATTATTATTATTTGACACGTTTAGTGATCATAAACATTAATATTTTATTAAACATTATTTATATACATCATACTTGAAATTCAAATACATAGAAAATAAAAATTAACAAAAAATTTCTTACATTATTTATTTACATAAGTACTTAACAAATTCAAATATTAAGCTTTTCCATCATTGATTAAATCATCAATATTTCCTTCAAGATCCTCAAAAAGATCAGATACTTCATAATGAGTGGTGTAATTTTCATCAACATCCCTTGAAACAAAATTTGCCTCCTTTCTTTTATCATTCTTTTCCAAAAATTCTTGATAAAGATCAACTAAGTGCCTTGGGGTGCGACAGGTATACCAATGGCCCTTTCTACTACAACAGAAATATTTATCCTCTGTTGGTTTATTTTTCCCATTATTTCTTTCTTTATCCCACTTCTGGTGAGATCTTGTGAAAATAATTTTTCTTTCTTCCATAACTTTTCTTATTACCAAAACCTTGTCATTTACCTCTTCTGGAATTATGATTTGCCACATTTACTTCAAAAAATAGGGCGGCACGCCGGCACCAGTTGGACGCACTTCATGATTTCTTTAAAGCAATTCATTGTTACATTCAGCAATAAGAAGGTAAGAAATTAGCTCAGAATATTTTTTAAATTCTTTTTCTCGATACTGCTGCTGCAGGAGTACATTCGAGACATGAAAGGTGGAGAAAGTTTTTCTAACATGTCATTATCAGTTATCTTGTCCCCACATAATTTCATTCATGAGGTAATTTGAAACATTGCTGAATTGTATTTATTTATGGATTTAAAATCCTGTAGACACAAGTGTGTTCACTCATATCGAGTTTGAAAAATTATCACTATCTTTTAATAATTATACCTTTTTTCAAGGTTCTTCCACAGATTTGCAGGATCTTTTGGTGTAAGATATTCATTTTTTAATCCTTTGTCAAGATGGCCATGAAGGAAAATCATGGCTTTGTCTTTATCCTTATGTGATGCTTTATTTTCAGTCTTAATGGTATCTCCAAGATCCATTGAATCAAGATGAATTTCGACATCTAATATCCATGATAAGTAGTTATTTTCAGATATATCAAGAGAATTAAATTCAAGATGAGAGAGTTTTGACATAATAAAAATTTATTACCTGAGTCTTTCTAAATTTTGACAGAATCTCGTATTGATAATGTGTTGTAAAATAAATAAAAATAAATAAATATAAAATAAAGAAGTATAAATAGAAGACTCTCATATTAATATTCACCAATATTAATATCTCAACATAATTGAGATGATTCATATATATTGACTAATTATATATTGCAGCGTATAAAGAGATATGAGTGTTTTTATATATATTGTTGTTGTATATATAGTGGGAGG
This sequence comes from Arachis hypogaea, assembly GCF_003086295.3. Classification (NCBI taxonomy): domain Eukaryota; kingdom Viridiplantae; phylum Streptophyta; class Magnoliopsida; order Fabales; family Fabaceae; genus Arachis; species Arachis hypogaea. The sequence goes on along the minus strand of NC_092053.1, from coordinate 23,171,266 downwards.
TTTAACCTCCTATTTTAATTGTACTAAGTTTCTCATTTTCAATCTTTATTAATGTAATCCATTTGAAAACTTAAGCATTCTCCTTCCTAAGAAATTGAGCCGTCCAAATATTAATTGATATCCACATCCATCTTTATCACAACAATTTTATCCATATATACTTTGTATTGTTTATTATTAAGGGGTAACAACCATTGAGATAGAGTAAATAATTGGAAACTAAGTGCCTTAGGGTGCGACAGGTATACCAATGGCCCTTTCCACTACAACGGAAATATTTATTCTCTGTTGGTTTATTTTGCCCATTATTTCTTTCTTTATCCTACTTCTGGTGAGATCTTGTGAAAATATTTTTTCTTTCTTCCATAACATTTCTTATTACCAAAACCTTGTCATTTACCTCTTCTGGAATTATGATTTGCCACATTTACTTCAAAAAATGGGGCGGCGCCAGTTGGACGCACTTCATGATTTCTTAAAAGCAATTCATCGTTACATTCAGCAATAAGAAGGCAAGAAATTAGCTCAGAAGATTTTTTAAATTCTTTTTCTCGATACTGCTGCTGCAGGAGCACATTCGAGGCATGGAAGGTGGAGAAAGTTTTTTCTAACATGTGATTATCAGTTATCTTGTTCCCACATAATTTCATTCATGAGGTAATTTAGAACATTGCTGAATTGTATTTATTTATGGATTTAAAATCCTGTATACACAAGTGTGTTCACTCATATCGGGCTTGAAAAAGTATCACTATCTTTGTAGAAGAACCTTGAAAAAGTATCACTATCTTTTAATAATTGTACCTTTTTTCAAGGTTCTTCCACAGATTTGCAGGATCTTTTAGTATGAGATATTCATTTTTTAATCTTTTGTCAAGATGGCCATGAAGGAAAATCATGGCTATGTCTTTATCCTTATGTGATGCTTTATTTTCAGCCTTAATGGTATCTTCAAGATCTATTAAATCAAGATAATTTTGACATCTAATATCCATGATAAGTAGTTATTTTCAGATATATCAAGAGAATTAAATTCAAGATGAGAAAGTTTTGACATAATAAAAATTTATTACCTGAGTCTTCCTAAATTTTAACAGAATCTCGCATTGATAACGTGTTATAAAATAAATAAATTAAAAAAAAGAAATAAATATAAAATAAAGAATTATAAATATAAGACTCTCGTATTAATATTCACCAATATTAATATCTCAACATAATAGAGATGATTCATATATATTGACTAATTATATATTGCGGCGTATAAAGAGATATGAGTGTTTTTATATATATTGTTGTTGTGCATATAGTGTGAGGTTTAACCTCCTATTTATAATTGTACTAAGTTTCTCATTTTCAAACTTTATTAATGTAATCCATTTGAAAACTTAAGCATTCTCCTTCTTAAGAAATTGAGCAGTCCAAATATTAATGGGTATCCACATCCATCTTTATCACAACAATTTTATCCATATATACTTTGCATTGTTTATTATTAAGAGGTAACAACAATTGAGATAGAATAAATAATTGGAAGCATGAGAGTGTTCTCATTCACTGACGCAGAAAATAGAATTAGAGAAGAAGACTTGAGACACGGAAGTGAAACAGAAACTCATACATTGTAATTGTAGCATCTGTACTGGGTAATGGAGTAATACAACATATACATAGTAAAATTACCTATAGTGTAACAACAATCAAAACTAATAGAGAGTAACTAATTCACTTATATTCACTCACAACCCCCCTCAAACTTTGCAATGGGTTGAAGAACCATTATAAGTTTGTCTCGATATTTGTGAAATAAAGGTGATAAGAGGGGTTTGATGAAAATATCCCCAATCTGATCTATAGAGGGTATATGGAGGACATAGAGTTGCTTTTGATTCACCATCTCTCTTAGGCAGTGAAGGTCAATTTTCATGTGTTTGCACGTAGTATGAAGGATCGGGTTAGCAGCTAATGAGCAAGCACTTTGATTATCACAATAAATAGTAGGTGCCATTGGTTGTGGAATTCGAAGCTCCTTTAGAAGCTGCTGTATAGACACTAGTTTTGACTGAGATGCTGCCATGCTCCTATACTCTGCCTCAGTGCTCTTGCGACTAACTTTGGCTTATTTATTGCTTCTCCATGATACCAAATTGCTTCCTAAGTATACACAATAGCCAGTAATTGATTTTCTACCCTCCAAATTCTCTGCCCCGTCTGCATCTACGAATGCAAGTAATCTCAAGTAAGCACATTTTTGAAATTTAATGCCTGCTGATATTGTACCTGCAATATATCTGAGGATACGTTTGACAGTTTTCCAATGCTCTATTGTTGGAGAGTGCATGTATTAAGAGACTTTGTTCACAGAGAAAGGAAGATCTGGTCTTAAAATAGTCAAATACTAAAGTGATTCAACAATCTCTCTATACAATTTTGGATCCTGAAAATGCTCAGCACCATTTGATGTAAACTTTAAGGCTGAGACCATAGGAGTAGACATTAAATTTGCAGTGTCCATTTTGACTTTTTGTAACATATCTCGAGCATACTTTTATTGAGAAACTAGAATGGATCCATCTGTTAAATAAGAGAATTCTAACCCAAGAAAATAACTGAGTTTTCCAAGATCTTTAAGCGGAAAGATTTTATTGAGATCAGAGATAAGTTTGTCTATTTCACTAGTATCACTTCCAGTGACAACAATGTCATCTACATAGGCTAAGAGAAAGGTGGTAGATGTACTAGTGTGTTTAACAAACAATGAAATATCACTTTTGGTTCTGGTGAAACCAAACTGTAATAACATAGCAGTCAATGTATTGAACCAAGCTCTTAGAGCTTACTTCAATCCATAGATTGCTTTATTCAACTTACAAACCTGTGATGTATTTCCAAATTGATAACCTGCTGGTGGAGACATGTATACCTCTTCTTCAAGAATACCATTCAGAAAGACATTATCAAAATCAAATTGCCTTAGTGTCCATACACGTGATAGAGCTATAGTAATTACAATCTTCACAGTAGTAGGTCTCACAACTGGACTGTATACTTGGCTGTAATCTATACCTTCAACTTGCAAAAAAACCTTTGCAACTAACCTGGCTTTGTACCTAATGATGTTGCCTAACGGATCTCTTTTTATAGCAAATACCCATTTAGAATCAATAACAATTTTATGCTTTGATGGTTCAACTAAATCATAGGTGTTACATCTTACTAAAACCTGAATTTCAGCATCCATTTCATTTTTTTAGTGTAAACACTGAAAAGCTTGTTTAACATTCTTTGGGGTATTGTTAATAAAATCATAAGGTTATACTGAAGTTGCTAATGCTTGAGGTCTATTGTTTCTGATTTTTTTTATCTTGTGAGCATATTGTGAATATTAGAAGATGTAGTACAACTAGTGTTTGTAGCATTTTCAAAAGGTGGACAGATTTTAAGGCCTGAAATTAGGATGGAATGATTCTGATTGAGGCTAGTACTAGAAGAGGTATGCTCAGTAATTTAAGTGTCAAGGCAAGTAGTCGATGAGGGAGAATCTGAGATATCTAGAGGAGGTAGAGTTTGGGGAGGGTTAGAAGTCTTGGGTGAAATGTTGAATGTAAAAATTGGCAGATCTTTAACTGTATCCTGGTTCACTACTATATTTTTATTGTAAAATAGAGAATTGTAAGAAAATTCAGTTTCATCAAATATCATATGTCTCGAATAGAGAATTTTTCCAGCTTTAGTCATGTACTTATAACCCTTGTAGTTACTATTATAGCCAAGAAATAAGCACTTTTTTTATTTGAATGCAAAATTTACTTTGTTAGAAGATCTTAAATAAGGAAAGCAAGCACATCCAAATATTTTAAAGTCTTATAATCTGGTAATTTTCCAAATAAAGTTTCAAAAGGTGATTTATTTTCTAATGCAGAACTTGGTAATTTATTGATGATATATACTGCTGATGTAAAGGAGTCTTCCGAAAATAATATTGGTAATGCAGCAATAGCCAAAAGTGACAATCCTACTTCAGTTATATGCCTAAATCTTCTCTCTACACTACATTGTTGTTGATGTGTATAAGGGCATGAGATTATATGCATAATACCATGTTCAGTTAAAAATTGAGTGAAGGAGTGTGACATGAATTTCATACCTCTATCAGTTTGCAAAGCCTTAATCTTCAATCCTGTTTGAGTTTTCATAAACATTTTACAATTTTTCAATACTTGTAGTGACTGAGATTTATGAGTTAGTAAGAAAATAATTATGTATTTTGTATGAGCATCCACAAATGAGATGTAGTATCTATATCCATTTCTAGACATCATAGAGGCAGGCCCCCAAATATCAACAAAAACAAGGTCTAATGGTGCTTTATAGATTGATTCAGATTTTACAAAAGGCAACTGATACATTTTTTCCATAGCACAATATTCACATATTTGAACAAAATTAGAATCAAATTGAGCAGAAACTCTCCATGTTTTCAAGACAGAAAGTATAGTTTTTATTAAACTATGACCCAGGCATTTATACCAAAGGTCAAGGGTTACATTTTTGTTGCTTTGAGCTACAAATGTTTTCTTAATAGAAGAATCTGTAATGCTATGCTTACAAGAAACAGAATTATTCAAAGAACTATGCATTAAGGACTTATTAGGCACAGGAACAAACAAATTTTTAAAAGAGTATATGCCATTTCTAGCTTTGCCTTGGAGAAAATTTCTTGAGAGTCTTGATCACACACAATACAATCATAAGGCCAAAATTCAAAATAGACATGGTTATCTAAAGTAAATTGAGATACACTTAATAAATTCTATGTGATTTCAAAGACATAGAAGTAATTTTTTTAAAAGAAACTTGATTTCACTGTCTTTATCACAAAGAATTGAAGTTCTTTGAGCTAGAATTTTTGTACCTTGGCCATTACCTACAAACAATTGATCAGAATTTGGAATTGAAGAGTTGGAATTCAGCAAGTTGAGTGAATCTGGTGCGACATAGTGACTTGCTCCTGAATTTGGGTACCATACAAATTCTTGATAATTCTAAGGATTTGAGAAATAAGATCTTGGTTGATGAAACTATGATGATGGTGGTAGTGGTTGTGTGTTAGAGTAAGGGAATGTGGATTGTGGTGATTGTGAGCTATTTCCATAAGCTTGAAAGTTAGGATCGAATCTATGAAAGTAAGTTTGAACCACATGGCCTTGGCGACCACAAAGTTGACACTGAGGTCGATTACTTTGATTAGAAAAATGACCTCCTCTTCCAAATCTTCCCCCTCTTCCTCTTCGAATAAAAGAGCCTCTCTGAGATTGAATGTTATACGGTGATGATACTTGTGCCAGATTTGCCATAGGGATGCCACCTTGTGGTTTCTTGTATCTTTCCAACATATCATCATAGGCTTTGAGGAAAAACTCAACTTCAGGCACATTGTAGGTTGATAATTTTGACATTATAGAAGTAATAAAGACGGTATACTCCTCAGGTAAACCACCAAGAATTGCTGAGATATGGTCATCTTATTGAATTTGATATCCAATGGATTGTAGAAAGTCAACAAGATCTTGGATTTTTGAGAAATAATCTGGTATCAATCCAATTTTTTTTACTGATTTCAGTTGAGCTTTTAAGCTTTGAATTCTTGTGGTAGAGGTCTCAGCAAAATAGTCATTAAGTGCATTCCAAATTTAATAAAATTGATGGCGCTGAAGGATCTTGTTCTTGACGAACTTTGTGGCTAATGCAAGAACCCAACTTGATAGAGTAAGATCATCTAACCTCCATTGTTTGAAGGCTTCAGTTTTTGTTTTAGTCTTCTTAGCAGCATCTTCTTCGTATTGTTGTGAAATCTTGCTTTGGTACAAGACTTAAATTCTGAATTGTAAGCAAAGCTTGGTGTCTCCATGTATTATCATTGTTGTGATCCAACTTCTCAGAAATTGGGGAGATCGATATCTTGGTTGAAGATTCTGATAGAATAATTGATATTATAGAACACCAAATTGAAGAAATCAAGAAAGGAAAAAAAGGGGGAAGAATAGAGACAAAAGGGAAAAAAAATAGGGCAAAAATTGGGGTAAAATTAGGACAAAATTTGAAAGAAAATGAAAAAGGAATCAGAATTTGAAAAGAAGCAGGATCTCAGGCTCTAGATACATAACAACAATTGAGATAGAGTAAAGAATTGGAAGCATGAGAGTGTTTTCATTCACTGACGCAGAAAATAGAATTAGAGAAGAAGACTTTAGACACGAAAGTAAAACTGAAACTCATACGACATTGTGATTGTAGTACCTGTACTCGGTAATGGAGTAATACAACATATATAGTGAAATTACCTATAGTGTAACAACAATAATAACCAATAAATACCAACTAATTCACTTATATTCACTCACAAGGGGTATGAGTGAAAAGAAAAAAAAATATATTGATTTGTTAAGTAGATAAATATTACCAAGGTTCTGAAAATCGAACAGATTATTGAACTGTTCTAGTCACTAATTTTTTAATTTATTGGTTCAACCGGTCTAACCGTAGTTCAACTGAAAAAATCGTTTAATAATAAAATAATAAATAAATAATAAATAAACATCCTAAAATATTTTTCAAATTTAAAATCTTACATAAAATATCACCAATTAAATGTAATTAATCATCAAAATATACAAAAACTTGCTACAAATTTGTTGACAATTAATATAATTATACTTCCATAAAAAATAGTTGGATTGAATTATAATGAACAAGTTAAAAATAGAGAATATTGCCTTAATGTGGGTGAGTCAAAAAGTAAAACAAAAAATGATAGTGTTGCATAACAAACACATAACAGAGCCTAAACAAAAATACCACGGAACCTGAAATAAAAAGAATCCAACACGGAAGAGGGGCAGCGAGTCAACAGAAATTGAGAACAGGGACAGTGCAACCAAACAATGAAAAAAAATAATGAAAACAGAATTTTTTTTATGCAACAAAATAATCAAAACATGAATCATACAATCACTAATTGCAAATTTTTCTTCATAAGAACAAAATAATAAAAACATGAAGCATATAATAAATCAAAAGATCACCCATTGTAAAATTTTTAATAAGAACAAAAGTTAGAACGGTGGAATAAAAATGAAGAAAGATTAACAATTTTCAACTCAATTTTAACAAAGCTCATCACAATAATTAACAACAAAAAAAAAAGCAACGAAGAAACAGTGAATCAGTAACATAGGCAGTACAAATTCAAGAAACTTTAATAAAATTTAACTACAGAAACAGACAATAAAACAGTAATAGAGTTATCAATTTAAAATTTATCATCAAATACAATTATTGAGCAACTGGACATTCGAAAAAAAAAAAGAATGAAAAGAACATTTAAATCACAACAACAACACAACAACACCAATAGAAACATATAAAATAAAGCAACTAAAAATTATCTAAAATTCACCATTGTTGAAAACAATAATTTATATCTCAAAGAATTAAAATCTAAGCTTCCAGCAAAGTGAAGAATACCTAAATCACTAAAAATATTTATTTGTTTGTGGAAGTTTTTTAGTGAGAGTTATTAGAACCTCCACAATATTTTTTATTTGTAGCAATTTTAAAGAATTAACAAAAACTCCCACTGTTTATTTTCAACCCAATTAATTATAAAAAATCCAACCCAAACAAATATTTACCAAGCCCATACCAAAAATAAAAAGATAAAAGAGTTACTCGAGAGAGAGAGAGAACGAGGGAGAGTCTGAAACCCTAAGATCGTGATTCCATCGCAACCGTCGTTCATCTCCTTGCCGCCGTTGCCGCCAAGTCTCCTCCGTCAACGCATCACCCGCTGGAGTTATAAATGGTGGCCAGGTTCACACATTCATCCACTATTTTCTCTCTCTTTCTCTCTCTGATTTTTCGAATTTTTTTCTAATTATCGCTTTTCGTTGTTTGCATTGAGGCCAGCTCACGGAGGAAGAAGCTTAGACTCTTTCAAAGAGGTAAATAAAACGCTCTTTCTCTCAAATTAGATCTATTTTTAGGTTTTTTTTTTTTCTCTATTTTTGAGTTCTTCGTTCTCTGATCTGATTCGCCTACTAGAAAATGTGTTTTTCTTGTGTTTTCTTCGATTCCCTTCGATCTTTGTGTTATTCTTCAATCTTTGTGTTTTCTATTTTTCATTCAGTTATTTTCGTTCACTTAGTTGTACTTTTGTTATCTGAGTTGAATTTGTCAATCTAACTTTTACTTTTTCTTCAATGCAACATCAGTTGCTACAGATGGTTGAGAGCAGTGAAATTAACAGATCTCTGTTGGCACTTCTTGATGAAAACATAGCCGATGCACATAGGAGTAGCCAAGTAAATATATACCAATTGTGTTTCTGGAGAATAATGCTTGTTTTGACATAACATGTTTCCATGTTATTTTGTTGCAGAAACAAGCTGCAGAATATATGGAGAAGCTTCGCGGGGCTCTACTCAAGTACATTACAGTTTAGTGTGCATATTTTTTTTCTTTGTTACAAGTCTGTGAAAAATATTTGTTGTTGATAATTGTAGTACTTTATTATACTAAAGAATTGTGTTGTAGCAGATTTCTCCAATGGGATATGGTATCAAACAATTGTCAATTTTGAATTACAACTACGATTGGGTTCTCTAGTTGATCAAGTATGAAATCTAATTTGAAAACCACTTATGTACTTCATGCTCAGAATCTTATCGCAATGAATTTCCCTTAATTACTATCAATTTTTTTTCTTTGGTTATAGCAACTAGCCAACTACACCATTTTCGTCAGAACAAGTAGACTTCATATAGCAAAGTTACCATATTGACTGAATAGGCCAAGTGTGCTGATTTCATTGAAACCCATTGTAATAGGTTTGAGAACTTGATAAATGTTAATAGAGAAACTTCATTGACAAATAACAAGATTTATGTTATAATAAAGGTAGGCATAAAGGAGGTATGGCTTTTCTTTTTCTCTTTGGTCAAGATGCCATTGCTTTTTCTTCTTTTTTTAAGGTCACTAACTAGGCATGCTAGTAACTAACTGAGGCTGGCCCAATCATGCCTTGATTTGATGCTCGAATTCCGCTTGGTAAGTAGCTGATATGTCATCTTAGAGAAATTCCAAACTTGGTAAGGTTCTTTCCTACCGGTAGAAATTCTAGACTTGGAAATCTTGAAGTTGTTTTCAATCAAGATTCACAAGATATAGAACAATCCACCTTCAAATGGTTGGTTTCAGAACTTAATAAAGTTAACTCTGGAAAGTTTGTAATAGATTTTTATTATAATTTATTTATTCACTGATCTAGTTAGCCATATATCAATGCATTTTATTTGCTAATGTTCATCATTATTAAGTGACCCTTATTGAATGACTTTTTATTACATCAAAACAGGTTCGTATCTTTCCTCAGTTAGAGGAGATCCAATTGAGGAGAATGGAGAAGTTAAAAGACATATGGCCACATGAAGACGAAGTCAGTGCAGATTCATTTCCAAGTCTCATTTCTGTTGAATTGCTAGTTATATAGTTCAATTTTGATGTCACTGTAAAAGCAAATCAGTTTTGATCTCACTGTAAATTGATCAATTATATTGTACTTCTTGATTGTTTACTGTAAAGATCATATTCTTTTGCAGGATGGAAGACTCAAAGATCAACTTCGTAATGATAATTTTTCTTCTTTACAGGTAAGTCTTCTGCTGAGGTTTGATTTTGTGGAAAAATAAATGTATGTGTAGATTAGGATGACAACAAATAATAAATAGAGGTTTGATATGCTGTTGTGATCTCTTTCATTTGTTGCCTGCTCCTCTAGATCCCAATGAACTGATTTATATACCATGTTAATATTTATTACTTAGTGTTTAATTCCATGTCATTAATATTTTGGTATTTATATAAAGAATTTGTCATATCGCAGAGCATGTAAATTCCTTCTGATTGTAGGCCTCTTTTTTATGGCTAAAATTGAAACCTTGCCTATGAGAAGGTTGCATTTTAAATAATACATACATGAATTCTGTTGTCTTTTGATTTTTTATTTTCATTTATTTACTTTTATAGAGACAACTAATAGAAACAAAGGAGGCAATTGAACGTCAGCGCAAATTATTTAAGAAAATACAATATGGTATTATCCTATTACCCCTTCTCTATTTAGTTCATTGTTTCCTAAAGTTGGAGGGGAGGGCTTGACCGCTTGAGTGGATCAAATGTAGGGTTGTTTTTCATCTTACCATTTTTCATTCCCCTTCTTTTTTATGCGTACTAGTTATATGAACATATGATGGCTATGTGTCAATCAAGGCATTTAGTACTTTGTATTTATTGACATCTAATGGCTTTCATTATGTATTCACTTTTCAGATATATAAATAATAACTAATATTATGCTCCTTTTGACAGCACAATTACTTGTATAAATAATAACTAATTAATTAACATTTCAATTATTTGTATATACTTGTGTAGTTATAGTTGATTAATGGGCTTAGTAATGTAGAGTAAATAACGGTCTCTATTCTCATGTCCTCTCTAATTTTATTATGTTAAAGGATCTAACAAATCCAAATCAAAGGAGCCACCAGCCAAGAATAAAAAGTTAGATAATGTCAGTGTAATTATTATGTTTATTAATCTGCAAAATACAAATTGCATGGTTGATTGTCTCTGCATAAGGTGTCATCATATTTTCAAGTAACAGCTAGAATGCTTTAATCGGCCAAATTGATTTTAGTGCTTTGTATAGTTGAAATACAATCTTTATTTCATCCAATTAGGATGTGAAGGGGTTCTTATATTAGTTTACTACCCAGTTTGGTCGAGGTTATATTGACAGACCTTGTTTTATATTTCAAATTATTCATGTTAAATTTTGTTCAAATATGTAATATTTTAATTTCCTTCAAATTTATAATGTGTCTTATTTAAAGATTTCTTTTAAATGATAATTGATTAGTAGTATAATAATGTAATTCTAGTATTTAAATTAATTGTCTTAAGATTAATACTGACATGTTTGTGGAGGTTGAAACACCACATGAATGTCTTTTTTTTAAAAATATAAAATTCTTTTTATGGGGGTTCTAAACCGCCACAATGATTAACCAAGAATTGCCACAAAACACAAGCATAGAACCCCCACAAAAGGTATAGAAAACTGCCACTGAATGGAATTGTGGGGGTTGTGAAAAACTGCCACAAAGGAGCTCGTGGCACCTCAAATTTTGGGGGTTTCTAAAACTGCCACGATCCTTTTTGTGGGGGTTTGAAACCGCCACAAATAGAAAAAAAACCGTCACAAATGAACAAAATCCTTGTAGTGAAACCAAAGAACCTTCAATCACAGCTTAAACTAAAATTCACAATTTCCTCAAATTGAAGCATCAAGCAACTTGAAAATTAAAGTACAAAAAAATAATTTTCAAGTAAAAGATTCAAATCACCAATCCTAACAAAAAACAAAATCAAATTCTAAGAACAAAGCAATCTAGAAGCCTAGAACAGAGCAGAGCAGATCTTGAGTAAGAGAGGGAACATCGCTGACCAGTGAAACAGAGTTGGCGCCAGCGACGATGAAACAGAGCTACGCGACGGAGGCAGGAGGCAAGCCCAACGACGGTGCTTCCAAAGCTGAATTGGTAGCTGCATGAGAACAAAGCTGCACAATGGCGACAGTGGTTTCGAAGCTCTAACTTGCGACGGCGGAAGGAGCAGTCTGACAGTTGGACAAAAGTGAGGGAATGAGCTCGCTAGTGGTGAGAGAAAGGACGAGCTCAAGGGTGATGGAAGGGAGTGTGTGCTGCGCCGTTGTGTAGAGTTAGGGTTGCTGGGTTAGGCAATGGTTAGGGGCTTAAGACATCAGCTATCAAAACGGTGGCGTTTTTTTATAAAATTTAGAAAACTGGCCGAGTCCTAATTTGATTCAACTGATCGGTTCTCGACTAATTTAAAAGTCTAACGTTGATTTTTAAATTTTTCGGTTTTGGCATATGTCCAAACTGTTATTCTCATCCATTCGTAATTCGACCGGTCAATTCGAATCAGTTTTCAAAACCTTGAATATTATTGAAAAATAAAAATTTTAAAAGTGGTCATCACTTAGTTAAGAATTAATTTTTTAATAAGTACCTTTTTTTCCTTACAAGTACTATAAACACTAATTAATTAATGGGTTAAGTATGATTTTGGTTTCTAAAGTTTTTTCATCTTCAATCTTTTTTTACATACAAAATCTTTAAAAAAAAATTGAAGATGAAAAAAATTTTTGATCTATACCTTAGAAACTAAAATCGTACATAACCCTTAATTAATTAACAAAACTTGTAATCAAATTCAAAGGAAAATAAAAGGTACCCAAAGTCTTAAACTACCGAGACACGAAAAGTATAGTGTTACGGTGAGTGACATTAATGCTAATGACATTAATGCTAATATATATATATATATATATATATATATATATATATATATATATATATATAATGCGTAATCTAACAAGTTTAACTAATCTCGTCTAATATCATAATTATGGAGAAAGACCCAAGTAGTAATTAATGCTTTAATTGTTTATTAATAGTCTATTCACGCAGTCAAAGTATATTTCAAAGGAATCATACTAATAGTACAGTATCCAAGTAAAAAGATGCTCCGTGTGACATGCATTATTAACCCACATATAAAGTTGAAACACCTTAATAAAAGAAAGCACATGCTTAAATATTTGGTTAACTCCAATAACAATAATACTATTATTGGTTTGTCTCATACATAGAATATTTTGATGTAGAATACTAGAATTATTCTTCAATCAACTAAATTGAAAGGAAAATTGTGGATTTATGACTTGAAAACTTTTCTATTATTCAAACAGTCAAACGGAAGAAGCCATGGAGTAATTTGCCAAAATCTGTGTGTGGAAGCAAACCCATTAACAATTATTTAAGGTTGATCTTGAATCTTGATGAGTTAATTGTTCATTAATCAACTTTTTATGATAGCTCGCCCATTCTTATAACAACAATGTTATTTATAGACCAAAACCGTTAGTGTCTATATATTTATATCTAATTTATACATTAATTTTATTACAGTAATTAAATTAAAATTTTAAACTTCACTCATTTTTTCCATTAAATTTGAAAGATGTTTAAATGGGCAGCTAGGAACTTCGGAATAAAAAAAAATAAACTTTATTTTGTCATAAATTAATTTTATTATCATAAAAAAATGCTGATAAAAAATGTTTATATATTCGAGAAAGAATGTATATTTTAGAAAAGAAGTTAGAAATTGTATGTGAATATATAAACATTCTTTTCTAAAATATACATTCTTTTATAAACATTCTTTTCTAAAATATACATTCTTTCTAAAAAATTTATAACATACAATTTAGAATTCTTTTACGGATTGACGAATCTGTAAGTTAGTCAATTCTTTTAATTAATAAAGTTAATTAAAATTAATCTAAAAATTTGATATTTAAAAATTAAATAAAAATAAAAAAATAGTTAAACTATAACATAATTTTTTCATTTTTTTAGATTTTTAACTTTAATAGAATAATTCACAACGATATCCGTCAATAGAATCATTTTTATTTTAAGAAATAAGTCATATAATTTGAGCACATATACAAAAAAGTAAAACAAATTAAAATAACTCAAGTTAATAACAAAAATAAAAATAAAAAAGTGAAAGAAGTGTGTTTGAAAATTATATAATTATCAATTTTTGTATATATTTTTGTTACTAATCACTCTTTTATATAAAAAAAAGAAGAAAATATATTTTAGCCTGGCAAACCGGTCTGCATATCTTGTTTCGTCAAAATCTATGAATTTGATGGTACCGATTTGATGAGTTTTTTTTTTAATTGACGAGTTTCAAATTTTAGTCCAACTCATTTTTTTTATTGATAAACACAGAAAATTCGATCCATTTTGTCACCCCTAACAAAAAAACTCACCCTCTTATTTGTAATTATTAATTTTTTATTTTTTAAAATAAAAAATCTCACCTTTTTATTTGTGACTATTAATTTTTTTATTTTTTTAAAATAAGAAATTTTACCTTTTGATTTTTGTTTTTATTTTTTATTTTTGTTCTTCTTGTTTAGATTAAGAATTTTGCTAACTAAGAGCATGCCAATTTGATTTTATGAGGGTTTAACTTAGAGGAGAGGAAAACTAAAAGACATAGGATTTGACTTTGTTTATGAATTTTGTTACTATTTGAAAAATGAATAATTTTGGACGATACTAAAGATAAATATTATTGTATTTTAAAAAAAAAAGTATTAACACAAAAAATATAAACCTTCTTATTTAGTATGGAATATTTAAGAATGAGATTAATTTTTGTTTAGGCAAGAACATGTCGTTCATGCGAAAATCTTGCTTAAGCGAAAAAATTTTGTTTAAGTGAGTTGTTAGATAACTTTTTTTCTAAATTATTTTTTGAATTCACTTATTTGTTATGTTCTTTTTTATTTTTTGAGGCCGTTGATACACCTGCACTTAAAATTTTTCATCATAGTTAAATGACATAAAAAGAGATTAAAAAATTAATAATTAGAAGCACGAAAAATATGTTTTTACTTGCGACTTTATCGAAAGCAAGCAGACGATAAACTCAATTAATTAAATAAAAATGATATAAATTAGTTAATAAATTTCATATTTTTAACACAATTTAAAATAATAAAATGGAGTTTATCCATTGAAACTCTTAAATTTTTTTTGAGTAAAGTATCGTTTTTGTCCTTAACGTTTGGGGTAAGTCCTATTTTTGTCCCTAACATTTAAATCGTTCTATTTGTATCCCGGCCCTAACGTTTATAAAAGTGATTCAATGTTATCCTACTATCAATTATATTAACAAATCAAATTATATTTTTCAATTATTCTCACTTAGATGTATTCATTCTCAATTAGGTCTCATTTGGATGTGTTTGATTTTAATATTATAGCCACTATTTGTGTTTAGATTCAATTATGTCCCTAGAAAAGTGAATTATATAAATGTTGTAGGAATTAGTTTCAACTTTTGATGAGTTATTTTTTGGAGTGGATCATCGATTCTATCTCAGACATTTGTATTCTAACTTAAAGAAGAGATTTTTAAAACTCAAACTAAAGTGCTCATGATGTGTAATTGACAGCAGGATAACTATAAATCACTTTTACAAACATTATGGATACAAATAGGACGATTTAAACGTTAGGGACACAAATAAGATTTACCCCAAATATTGGTGACAAAAACGATACTTTACTCAATTTTTTCTCTTTACTTTCCCTTTATTTAAGAAGCAAACCCATAACATTGACTTTAATATCGTGAGTTGTATTGAGTGCTTATCATTAGATTAAAAATTATGGATATAAATTAAGTGGAATGAAACCCTTTATTTAAACTTAATTACTTGATTGTTACCAAGCAACGTAGTTTAATTTAACTCGAATGCCATCCGAAATTGCCAATACAAAATAGTGATTCATGTAAATTCTAATTCAACACATCATAAAGCATATTCCGATCATAATTGTGCATAGATTGTTCTTCTCGATTTTAACCAAAAAAAAAGTAGTAGTAGCTTGTTGGCGCAGACAAAACGAAATTGCTTTGAAGATGAGAAGAAAAAGAAGGGGACATAGCACAGTAGATGGTGTCTCTTTGTCTCTTATAATATTAATGGAAGTCCAACCCATAATACGGACAAGGTACCTTTTTCTATGTTGTTCAAAAATCAAAGCAATCAACTTCGTGCTTCATATTTCATCATCGTCTATGTTCCCACATCAAAGCATTTGAAAACTTTTAATTAATTGTGTATTCTTACTTTTTTTACTTTTTATAAAGGGAGAAATGACTATTATTTACTTAATAGTTTTTTTTAGGGTTAACACATAAAATTAAAGGATTTAATTTTTATATATTTTATTAAGTCGAGTCCCGGCCCGTTAAATCAAACTTAATTTTAGTTCACAACTTAACTCAAAACAATTGCATTAAGTTCAATTCACCTAAATTCATGAACTTACATAAATAGTAGATACATTATTTATATAAATTATAACTTTTATATAATAAACAACATTATATATAAAAGACAATTATAAATTTTATATGAAAAGATAAATACAAGCATGTTACATTCTTCTACCATAAACAATCAAAATATATATATATATATATATATATATATATATATATATATATATATATATATATGAGTCTATTCTTTCTAAAATAAGAAGTAAATTATTCCTTATGATATATACAGTGATTATTGATAAATTATTTTTCTACCAAATCTCTAAGATTAACGTTATCTTCTCTTTTTTTTTTTTTTTCAATTGACGCTATATTTCTCTTGAAACTTGATAACAGTATCATTTTCATCATCCCCACCAAATACATCTCTTCTTCTCCAATTTTAAAACCATAATTCCTTTCAAATTCAATCACCATTTCCAATCAATTAGGTTAGGATTTTGAACTTGTTCGTACGCTTTCAATCTCCAATTTCAATGAGTACATCTATTAATTTTCCAGCTCTCTCATTTCTAAGATTTTCTTTCTAGTATTTTTCTTAAAATTCAGCCGGATCAACAATGATACTCCTTTTCAGATAACCAATCCCATAGCCTTGTATAACTATATAACAAAAACAAACCAAAATATTAGTTAGTCATAAAAACAATGAGTTAATAATTACCATCTTAGAATTTTTATTATCTGAATAATAATTGAAAGATAATTTAAGAATAATTAAAGATAAAAATAAAATAAAATACCTTAGTGTCCTTTTTCACGCACCAATTACCATCATTTTTAACTAATATATCACAAATTTCTATCAGTTTTCCAGCTCTCCCCTTTTTAGAATTTTCTAGTGATCATATTAGAGATAACGATCAAATTTGCTCATTCGAAACTTGGAACTTTGGTTAAAAGATAATTTATCAATAATCACTGTATATGTTACAAGAAGTAATTTAACTTTTATTTCAGAGAGGGCATGGTAAAATTCACTTATATATATATATATATACAAAAATAATATTCGTATATCAAAATCTGCTATTAAAATCAGTTATTAATGTATTTATGTATAAATATATGTGTAGTTTAATTTATTTTCAATATATATTTATATTCTAACATATATTTTAGGAAGAGTTTTAAGTGTACTGGGAACACCGGTATTCCAGTTATTTTAACCGTTGATTTGAATTATAAAAAATATAATAATATATATTACTTAAAATCAACGGTTAAAACAACTGAAACACTAGTGTTCTCCATACATTTGAAATATATTTTATAGTGATAACCAATTTTGGTGTATATATATATGTATTCTCATTTATCAATCATTTAAACTACAATAAATAGATAAAAGCATTATGATTTAGATATGACATAAATAAAAGACATTTTATCTTTATATATTTAATAAACATGCATGTCATATAAATTAAAAGTATAAAATAAGTAAGTATATTAATATTTAATAAATAACATATATAATTATAATTGAATCAGTCTATATGTAAAACCAATAATTAAGCTTACTTAAATTAAATTTGACTCATTAAATACAATAACTCATTAAATTTAACTTATGAAACTACTATTAATAATAAGTTGAGTTGATCTAATTCTCTAACAAGTTTGCCTCACTTCTAATCCTAGATGAAAAGAAGAAAGCTAAGGAAGTAAGATTAACCTTTTACCCTAGTGTTTTTGAATTGTTTATATATTATGTGACCCTAACAATTCTAGATTGTTTCCATTTCATTCTTACATTTTTGTATATATATAGAAACATTAACTACTAATAATAAAAAAAGTTAACTATTAATAAAATTTGAATAAAAGAATAAAATTGAAATATGTAATACGTATATATATCACACATGCAGAAAGAGAAGTCCACGACGTGTTTGAAGGGGTATACTCCTTAATTAGTATAGAGCCTAGAGTGAGTCAAAATTACTGATTAGCCCCACTTCCACAGTCTAACAAAAGATCCTTTACAAGTGTTTGAATTTCAATGCTTTATTTTCCATTTATACTCGCTTTCAAAATCAATCCAACATTGAACAACGCACCAAGCTAAGAGACAAGTTTAAATAAATAAATAAATAAAGGAAATACACACAACAAATTCATCTACCGCAACTATAAAAAGGCATCAGAACCATTGTTACAACTCCATTTCACAATCATCACATTCATAGCATATATACAAAAATTCCAAAAAAAAAATACCTAGCTATCTTCACATCCATTTTTTATTTTCTTTCTTCTTTAATTATCAAGAAATTAGTTAAGCATTATTATTAAGCAGCATGCAACGTGTTATGGCAGCGAACTTGTTGCAACGCAGATTCTTTACCCGACAAAGGCAAATATATGAAATGACAAACATGGCGGCAGCAACAATAACAACAACAAGAAAGCGAGTAACGGAGCCATGTGACGTGTTCCTGAACCATAGGTGCAGGGACACGAAGAAAACAGTGGCTTCGTTACTCTACGATCACCTAAGGAGGAACGGCTTCAACCCTTTCTTGGACAACAAAAACATGAAGCCAGGGGACAAACTCTTTGATAAGATAAATAGAGGAGTTCTCGAATGCAAGATCGGTGTTGCCGTCTTCTCCCCTCGTTATTGTGAGTCCTTATTTATTTTCATAATAACTCATCTAAAATATTCCACACAAAATTAATTAAATATTTAAAATATATATTCAAATTAATTTTTTAAAAATTATAAATTAGACTTGCTTCTTAACAAATTTTTATTATCTAAAAGTCTTTAAAAATTATTTGCGTCGAATAAATTAGTTTCTGTCTTATTTTGAAGGAGATTAATTTATTTCATAATGTTTTTTTTTAAACTTAATTGTCTTGTAATAAAATTTGTTAGAAACTTATATATATAACACGCATATTAATTTGATTGAAAGAAATAAAAGAATCAATTTATACAACGAGAATAATTCTTAAAGATTTCTAGAAAATATAAATTTATCAATGACTAAAATATCGGATATAAAATTGTTTGAAAACTAATTTGGGTGTTGGCTCAATTATCTAATATATATTTATTGAAAATTATTTGAGTGGTATTGGTGTTTGTGCAACATAGGTGAATCATACTTTTGCCTACACGAGCTAGCGCTTCTAATGGAGTGTAGGAAGAAGGTGATACCCATCTTCTGCGATGTGAAACCTTCTCAGCTTCGTGTTCTTAACAATGGCAAATGGTCCCATGAAGATTTTCGCAGGTTTCGTTGGGCTCTTGACGAGGCCAAACATATTGTTGGACTCACCTACAATTCCTCAAAAGGGTATCATTATTTTAATATTAATATTCTTAATAAAAATGTATACGTGTTTTTTTCTTAATTACATATCTCAAGATTCGAGTGTTTGGTGTACGAAATATTAAAAAAAAAAAAAAGCAATATATCTGTGGTCAAGATTAATCATCAAATACAACATTATATTGTGCTATGTGTTAATAATATTATATTATTATTTTCTTAAATTAATTAATTGAAACAAGTTTTGTCCTTGTGGAATGCAGGAACTTATCAGAAATCGTGAATAGTGCGACTGAAATCATTATTGGAAGCATGATAGAGCTTGAAAATGAAGAGCATGTGCAGATGCACCATCATCAGAACATGCCCATTATTGCTCTTTAGTCATAATATAATATAATTACCTAATAATAATTTAATGTCATTTGTTTATAGCTTCATTTAATTAATTTGATTCTTGTTATTTTCAATAAAGTCTCTAAAGACTGTATAAATTAAATAACATTAATTAGATTCTTTTATTTATACAGTGCAAGATATATATAACAAACTTTAGTGGCACATATTCATCAGAATTTCAGGTGCTTTTAGTTGTTTTTCTGTAAATTGTTGGCATTATATGTTGTTACTAATGTGTCTAATGTTGTATGTTGATGTACTCCTATCAATTAGTTGAATGTAAATAAAAGGGTCTATCTTCTAATAGTCCTTCTCATTATTAGTTCCTTCGTTAATATATTTTTTCTTTTTTTTTTTGGAAGAATATTTTGTTGTTGTTGTTGTTTTCAATTTGGGAATTAAATTTAGAAATGAGGTTTATTTGCATAATATTTTTTTCAATTTCAATTTTTAAAATTTTTCACAGTTAAATAGTTTATAATAAATTATAAAAAAATAATATATAAAAAATTTATTTCTCAGTATTATAATTTTTATTATAATAATAAATCTTCAAATTTAATTAAAGATTTATAGTGTTAATTCTTTAATTGAATAATACATATAATAATTGTGAGGGATAAAACATAAAAGCTATGAAGCATGGACACTTCACTGAGTTGCCGTGTCTACGTGTCAGACACATTTTGGACACGACACTCACCGACATTCGTTCGACACACGTGTTACCGTGTTTTAATAAAAAATAAAAAAAATTTTTCCAGACATGCTTGGACACACCTAAATACCATCAGGTGTCGGTGTGTCCAATCTTATTCTTAATATATATTCTTGAAATAAATTTAGATATAGTATATATTATTATTTATTAAAATAAAAAAATATTTTAAATATTTGATATAATTAAAATAAGATATTAAAAATAATTAAAAAATTAATTTATATTTTAATATCAATAAAATATCAAAATATCTTTACGATTTATCTAACAAATATTTTATATTATATATATATACGTGTTCCTATATATTATAAACATTTTAAAATTCGCGTGTCGGCATGTCTGATGTCCGTGCATCATAGCATAAAAGTGTGATTAAAGAAAAAGTTTGTTATAGTTAGTTAGTTATAGGGAAGTTAGATCAGTTATAGATATTTTCTATAATTAGCATAGCAGCTCGCTACTTGCAGTATATATATATATAGTATGCTTTGTAAGCTGGCTATTCATTACACACTTAATTTGCTTCATTCTCATTATTGTTAATAAGATTCATCAACCCTTCTTCTCTTCTCTGTTCGTACGACTTTCCATCATCAACTTAATCATTTCTTGCTTGACAAGCTTGGTTAAACAACCTCTTAAAAAATAACTAGCAAATTATTTGCCACGTAATAAAGTATTTTCAACATCAATTTTATCAGAATTAAATTTTTATAATAAGTCACATAATATTACCATTTTTCTATTAATCGCATTCTTATCAATATATATCCTCACATTTTAGTTCACTCCATTTTACCACGTGTGTCCAACTAGGAAACTAATCTTTTTTATCAACCAATAAAAAATTTCAAAGACAATTTCCTTTAAGCCAACAATTAAGAGATGAGAAAGAGAGAGGAAAACAGAAAGTTCAAAGTTGGTTAAGAAAATGTTGTTTTTCAAATATTTTACTTCTTCTTCGAATTTTTATTGGATGTGAAAATATTTGGGGGAAAAAGCATAAAATTACCAGAAATGCGAGAGAATTTCTTCTAAATTTAAAAACTACGCATATAGATTAGGTTTTCAATTACTTAAGTTTTAGTTTAATTTATACTTGTCAACAGAGTTAAGATATAGACTGAAAAAGGAAGGATTGAATTTATTATTAGCTTGATTTTCCGTTAACATCATGTAACCCATTAAACTTGATCTAGTTCGCTAATAGTATTGTTCTGAAAACTGGACCGGACCGGCTAGTTCAACTGGATTAACTGAAAATCGGTCACCTAGTCGGTCCGGTCCACCAACAAAACCGTTTTGTAAAATATCGATTGAAAAATTGGCAAACCGGGCGAATCGGGTCGGTTTCTGCAGGTACCGGTTTTCTCTCCTGATAATGAAACGGCGTCGTTTTGCTTTTAAAAAAAAAAAAGTTAAGAACGCGTGATGAATTGATGAGCCATCCACTTTAGCATACCCTAATCCCTAATCTGCTAATCCAGGAAGCCTGCCCCCAAGCCTAGCCTCCACCACTGCCTTGTGCCTCTATTGCCGCCGCGCCGTCCGTCGCACCGACCCCTGTTCGCTTTCAGACTCATCAGTCGCTGGCACGCTGTTTCTTTCTCGAGCGTCCGTCGTCTTCCTCTTCCCCTGTCATTGCCGTTGCTCACCTTCCTCCTCGCCGCCGGTGAGTACTAACTAGTGACTACTGAGTTCTTCTGTTCTTCAATCTTTTTGAGTTTTTGTTTTTGTTCTTCTGTTCTTCTGTGCTCTGGCCTTTTGTTTCTGTTCTTTTGTTTGTCTGTTCTTCAATTATTAATTTTTTATTCATTGAAGAATTTAGGACAGATTTGAAGTAGGTTGATGTTCTTCAGATGCAGAGTTCTTCTCTTGACATCTTGTTCTGTTTTTTAGTTGTTTTTATGTTGTTAATTATATGATTAATCATTCTGTTATTTTAAAAGCATTTGATGTAGGTTCAATTTCAGAATTCTGCTCTGTTGATGTAGGTTCAATTTTCTCAATCTGCGACTTTCTATCTCTGAGTCGAAGCTGAGCCTCTGTTCCATCCTCTTTTCGTAGAGTTTCTTGGTGTGCGGCGACCTCTCATTGCCGTCTCTGGTCGTGGCAGCATCATAGTACGACAGCAACTCTTTCCTCCCTTCTTCATTTCCATCTTTGACTAGTACTTCAAGTTTTTGCTCTGTTTTCTCTTGCTGTTTTGTTTAGCTTTAATTCTATAGTTTGTTCTACATTAGTTTAGTTGGATTTTTTCATTTCCGTTAGTGGATTCTAGGTTGTTGGAATAAGGTAGTTCAGTTTGTAGATTCTAGGTTTGTTGCAAGTTTTGAGAATTGGAAATTTCTCGGTTAGCTGATGCTTTGCTTGCTTATATAAGCTTGGTTACTTCTATTTATTATTGTGTTTGGCTGTATTAAGTGTGGAAGTTGTTGAATGGGTAAGCATTGCAGCTGAAGTTTGTTTGTTTATGCTGAATTTGTACATTGCATGCTAGGTGTTCGATTAAATGCCTCTGTGATGCTTTGAGTTTGAATTATATGTTGTAGTTACCATATAGTTTGAACCACTCTTTGTTTAGGCAAATTGTTCAAGAATAATGCACTTTGGGTTGTCTCTTGATGCTTGTTTAATTTATGAAACTCATGTTTATCATTGCTCATGGTAGCTCTTCATGCTTATGCTTGATGTTATTTTTGTCATGAAAACACCTAAATGAGTGGAATTTTCAAATTTCTTGCAATTTAGGTGATTTCATAAACAGAATGCTTTAATTTTGTGAACTGGTGGTGACTTTTAATGATAAATTATGAATAATTTATTTTGTGAAATTATTAAATTTTAAATTTTATTAGTTTAGAAATGATTGAATTTAAATTTTTAAAATTACGTATTGAATTTTTTATAATTTTACTCTTTATTTAATTAAACCGGTTCAACCACGGTTCAATCCCAGTTGAACCCTTGGCTAATAGTGAGAACTAGGAGTAGTGTTAAAATATATATATATATATATATATATAAACCAAACTGAACTGAACCAAATCATCTAGTTCGCTAATAATAAGAACTAGGAGTAGTGTTAATATATATATATATTATAACCAAACTGAACTGAACCAAATCATTTTAAATAAACAAGCTTATGTGATTTCGCTTGGTTTAAATCTAAATAAAACTGGTTTTATTAAAAAAAAAATCTTTTTTTTTCACAAGAAGCTCATACAACTGTAGCAAGAAGTTCATGCAGCTGTAGCAAATTTGAACCACAGATAAAGCAGATTTAGCTGAAGAGAAGAAGCAGGGGAGCACCATTTTGGAGTCAGGGCCAGCAGAAGTAGCGCCAATCGAAGCTCATGGAGTAAGGTTAGGGTTAATAAGATTTGGAGGGCTCATGGAGCACTTTTATGTTTGTAATCTTGAAAATTCTCTGTTTAGTAAACAATTCTAAAACCCAATCAAGAAAATAAAAAAGAAAATAAAACAAAATTGAAAGACGAATTTTTTGGATACCAATAATCTGAACCAAGAAGCTGAGCAGACCTAAGAACGGGACCAGAAGAAGTAGGGGGCAGATTGGCGATGGACCCACCAGCAAAGGGAAACGCGATGCAACTGGTACTGACGAGCGGAGGTACACAGCGGCAAGGATTCGTGCGCGAAAGTGTGCTTCATACCTCTGCTCCCATTTGTATTTGCCCGAGGAACAAAAGAAGGAAATCTACTGATTCTTCACTATATATACCCAAAACGATTGAATTGCAACAATTTTTACTGAATAGCTGCTATCCAACACAGTACCGCAGCTAAAGCCAAATTGCAGCTCAAAACCGATGCGACTCTACCAATTTGCGGCGAGTTCAAACACGGACGCTAATTTTTGGCCGCTATCCTCCACTTCTCTTGTAGTGTCTTGTTGGTCGCCCTTGTTGGCCGCCCTAGCTGACCTCGCCAGCCGCCCTTGCCATGACGAATGGTTGCACCACCCGCCCATGAAGGAGTTGTTAGAGACTAGAGATTAAAGTTATTAAGTGAATCAAATCGGTTAGAATTTCTGTGATGATGCCATATTTGATTTATTGGGATTTGAATTTAATCATATTCCTTTATCTATAAATTTATTCTTTTAAAGTTATGATGACTAAAACATCTTACTTGATGAACTCAATATAAATATTGAGGTTGCAAAATATATAAATTCTATGCAAATCTCTGAGTATTGTAGAAATAAAATTTTCATAATCCTAACCTTCATAGTTAGCATAGTTCAAAGAGGATACATTCTCAAATAATATATGAATGGAATTTGTAAATATTTTGGCAAAAGATTTAGAATGAAAGTAAGTGAAGAAAGATAAGAGGCTTTTTGTAATGAAGTGGAGAAAGTATATGAATAACAATATGTAGAGATAATAGAAGATAGAAAAAAGGGATAAGTATGATTTTGGTCCCCAACGTAGGGGATGAAAATTTATTTCGTCCCTCGCCTTTTTTTCGCTCTAAAATGATCCCAAAGTTTTAGTTTGTTTTAAAATCGTCCTTTTTACCAATTATAATTTTTTTATTACCAAATTACCCTTTATTAAAAAAATTATAAAATAAAATAAATATAAAATAAATAAATAAAAAAAGAAAAAAAGAAGAAAGGGGGGGGGGATACAGAAGCGGGGTGGGTGGGGAGAAAGGGGGGGGAGGGGGAGGGTGGAGGGGGGAGAGAAAGGGGACCCATGCCGCCGCACCGCCGCACCGCCGCCCCCGCCCGCCACTTCTTCTTCTTCTTCCCGTCGCCGCACCGCCGCCCGACACCCACCGCCGTCCGCCACTTCTTCTTCTTCTTCTTCTTCCCGCCGCCGCACCCACCGCCGCACCGCACCGCGCCGCCACCACCACCTCCTTCTTCTTCTTCTTCTTCTTCTTCTTCTTCTTCTTCTTCTTCTTCTTCTTCTTCCACCGCACCATCGCCCCTGCCGCACCCCCACCATCTTCTTCTTCTTCTTCTTCTTCCGCCTCACCACCGCACCACCAATTCTTCTTCTTCTTCTTTCTTCTTCTTCTGTGAACTTGATTTGTTTGTGAAATTTTTGGATTTTTTTTTAAATTTGTTGTGGAATATTGTTGTTGTTGAAATTTGTTATGGAATATTGTTGTTGTTGTTGTTGTTGTGGATTTCTGATGATGATGATGATGATGATAACCATGATGATAATGTGGTGGTGGTGGGTTCTGGTGGTAGTGGTGGTTTTGTTCTGGTGGTTTAGGTGCTGTTCTTCTTCTGATGATGATGATGATGATGACCATGATGATAATGTGGTGGTGGTGGTGGGTTCTGGTGGTGGTGGTGGGAGAAAACACAGCGCTGCCGAGACGGGGGGAGGGGGAGAAAGAGAAGCGGGAGGGGGGTGTTGTTTCGGGAAGAGGGGAAAGGGGGAAGGGGGAAGGTCGCCGTCGCAGCAGCTCCACGCCGCCGCCGCTCCACGCCGCTGCTCCTCCTCTGCCTGCATTTGCGATTCTGCTTCTGTTTCTGGTTGAGGAAGAAGAGGGGAGGTAGGGAGGGAGGGGTATTTTTGTCCGAAGGACCATTTTACAATAAACTGGAATATTGGGGACCATTTTGGAGCGAAAAAAAGGTGAGGGACGAAATAAATTTTCAGCCCCTACGTTGGGGACCAAAATCATACTTATCCCTAGAAAAAATAAGTCATCTAGCAAAAAAGAGAAATAGAATGAGAAAGGAAGGACTCAAATAGCTCTTAGGCATGTGCAGATTGTGTTAGAAAAATCTAACTCGTGTTTAGATGAAATCTTTAATATGAATTGGCACTTTGCAATTCCTATAATATTTTCTACGTTTGAAATTTGAAAATAGCTATTAAAGACAAATTTATACAGAATTGAGTTATCTTCCAAACTATCTTTGAGTAAAGTCAATTAAATATCTATAGCTTGAGATATTTAGGAAATACTGTTTGTATATCAGATTGGTTGTAGGTAGGGGTGGCAAACGGGGCTAAATCTGCTAGGCCGGCCTGCGTAACCCGCCAAAAAAGGCGGGCTGAGCTGGAAAATTAGGACCGCCAAATAGCAAAAGCCCGCCTAACCCACACCGCTTAAACCACGGGCTTTGGCGGGGCGGGGCAGGCTTTCCCGCCGGGCTTAATATTTTTTGGCAAGGGTATTTTTACAATTTTTTTTTGTCAAAATCCAACTTTTTCCAACCCAACATACAAGAGAATGAAGATGAAAATTGAGTGTTTTAGATTATGTTTATTTTATTTTAGAGACAATATTTATAATTATGTTTTGGATTATGTTTATTTTGCTTTGGGAACAATATTTATAATTATGTTTTTGATGAAAACTTGGTTTATAATTATGTTTATTAGATATTTATAATTACAAAGACTTTAATGTTTGTGAATATAAAAATTATAATTTGTTTATACTTTTAGAAATTATAATAGTTAAAAGTAAAAAATAGAAGAGATTTTTTTATGCCTTTATATATATTATTTCATAGTTAAAAAGTTAAAAAAAAAAAGAGGATATTTGGCGGGCTTAGCCCGCCGTTAGGCGGGGTGGGTGGGATTCTGGGACTGCCTCACTAGGCGGGGCGGAGCGGGTAGGCAGGCTTCTGGCGGGACAGGGCGGGGCGGGGCGAGCTCCCCCGCTTGCCACCCCTAGTTGTAGGGCTAGAAGTGAGTCAAGTCAGTTCATGAGCTAGCTCGAGCTCGACTTGTTAATAACTCAATAAGCTGAACTCGTGAATCGGTGATGAGTCGAGCTTGAGCTTAAAATTGAGCACATAAATTAAACGAGACGAGCTTCAACTTGGATATATATATATATATATATATATATATATATATATATATATATATATATATATATATATATATATAGCAAAGCGAGGGGATAGGGAAAAAGGACGGAAATCGATGAAATGAGCAAGTTGCTCCATCGAGAACGCGTTTTCGACTTAACTCAATCTGGCCTGAGAGTGAAATAGAGAAGTGAGATAGAGTTATCGCCCGATAATGTTAAATTGATTCAAAATAAGTTTGGGGATCTATCCTAAGGGGTTCCTAAACAAGCCCTTACTCCTCCAACACCTAAATCGCTGGCAATTTGGATCTATCCTAAAAGAAAGAATTGACTTACAGGTCGACCCCATGGCAGCAAGAAAAAAAGGTGATCTTGTGCTATATTCCGGTGATCTCTTTCCTACTTATATATATATGATCTTAATTATTTAAAATTTTATATTTATTTTTTATATATAATTTTAATATAAGATATAAATAAAAAATTTATAATTTATTGATAGATAGACAATATATAAAATTGATCTTTTTAAATATTTTTTTAAAATATATAAATTATAATTTATTGATATAGAATTATAGATTATGTTTCTATTATTTGAGCCAACTCCTGAGCTCGGCTAACTCATGAGCTTTCGGTGACTCGAGCTTGAACTTAAGAAATAGGCTTGATTGTTAATTAGTCAAGCCGTGAGCTGCCAAACTCAATTTTCATGGGCCGAACTTGAGTTTGGTCTAGTTCGGCTCAACTCAGCTCACTTCTAACCTTAGCTAATTGGTTACAGTGCGATTTTCTACTATGAACTTATAACAAATTGATCTACCTAATTGAATTTGAATTTAATTTTATACTGAATTCCAAGAATAAGGATAATTTTCTTATCTTTTCATGTAGTCAAAGATGATTCAAATCCAATAAATATGAAATTATTTATGAATATATCTTTAAAAGGTTATTTATTGTCGATTAAAAATTCATTATAATTAGTATTTTCATATTTTCAAATTTTGAATTAGATATATATGTTATTTTTTAAGTGTATTATCTTTTAATTTTTTATAAAGTTAAATTTAAATTATTATAAATTTAATTAATTAATTAATTATTAAATAATAAACATGATTCAAAAAAATTGAGATATTTTTT
The DNA here is from genome assembly GCF_003086295.3 of Arachis hypogaea. NCBI lineage: Eukaryota > Viridiplantae > Streptophyta > Magnoliopsida > Fabales > Fabaceae > Arachis > Arachis hypogaea. The sequence continues at coordinate 23,142,805 of NC_092053.1, read as the reverse complement.
TTTCAAAGATAAATGTTATTTTATTAATATAAAATAAAAGTGTTTCCATAAGGAAGTAAAAAAGAATTGGGTATTTCCATTTATCACAAACTGTGACTGAAAGACTAAGAGTTTAGAAAAGAGTAAAGTAAAGTAAGAGTAAAGAAAATTAGCAGCATCTATCAGGTATGGCTCACGAGTTCACGCACTAAATTGCTGGCTTCTTTCATTATCTATGGTGCCGGGCTTATTACCTTCTCAAAAACACACCGATTCCTCGCTTTCCAAGTGCTCCAACACAGCGCCGCTATGAGGAGGGTCTTTTATCTACCGTCAAATTGAGTCGCTGCCCAGGATAAGACTCGTTGCCACCAATTGAAAAAGGTCTCTTCTTTTCTCATCCATAGGTCAGGGGTTATTAAGCTTAGACTCTATATTATTGAAGACAGGGGGCATTGGAACAAAGCATGAGAAATTAATTCAACCTTCAACATACATCTTGGACAAGTGGCAGGAGTGGATGCGAACCGGCTGTGAACTTGTTGCAACACCGGAAGCTTTTCATGAAGACTTTTCCATAGAAAACCTTAATTTTATGAGGTAATTTCAATTCTCAAATGCTATTCCAGACTCTATTGTTCTGTATGTTCTGGGGCCTCAATGAAGTAGAAAAATGAAAGAATCCATAAGCAATTTTGTATCCTGACCCAACTTCATATATACCAGATTTTGTCCAGCACCAATTAACTTCATCCTCCTCCTCTGTTGGTTTGATTGAAAAAATTTTATTGCATATATCAACTGAAAAAATTGACTCAATCAGATTTCTATTCCAGCTTCTATCAGGATTTAGTAACGCACTAACGTAATACACTTGCAGATTTGGCGGGATTGTGATTGCATTTTGAAGGACATTAAGGGGCACTGATGGTGGGAGCCAGTGGTCATGGAAGATGCGAACATTAGTAACAGAGCATATTTTCCATAACAAGCCTTTCTCGATCACCTTGCGCCCTTCAAGAATACTTCTCCAGCCCATGACAGTACGCTTCCTATCTCTGCATGTAGGAATATGTATATCTGAAATATTTAGCTTTGAGCATTCTTGATAGAGTAGAATTAGGGTATTTCATTAGACGCCAACATTGCTTGCCCAATAAAGCCAAATTTTGCGCCCTTAGGTCCTTGATCCCCAGCCCTCCATCTTTCTTCGGTCTCGTCATTGTGCCCCATTTAATCCAAACCATTCTTCGTTCTACGCCTTTTTGACTCCACCAAAATTGAGAGAGCATGCTATGAATCTCAGTCAACAGCGTGTCCGGGAGCTTGAAACAAGAGAGTGTATAAATAGGAATCGCGTCCCCCACCGTTCTCAATAGTATGTGCCTGCCACCTGATGACAATAGACTTCTTTTCCAACTCATAATTCCCTTCTGAACTTTATCCTTGATAGCTCCAAAGGTTGCTTTCTTTGATTTTTGAACTATAGAGGGCAGTCCCAGGTATTTGTCTTGTGCTCCGATATGTTCAATATTTAGTGTCTGAGCAACTGCTAGTCTTGTGTTCTGAGGTGTGTTGTGACTGAAAAAGATAGCCGACTTATTCAAATTGACTTTTTGTCCACTGAAACTCTCCTAGATCTCTAGCAATTCTAGAATACTTTGGCTTGTATTAGGTGCGCTCTTGCAAAAAAGGATTGAATCATCAGCAAACAAAAGGTGATTAACTATTTGGCATCTCCGATTAACTTGAACTCCTTGAATTAATCTGTTTTGCTCTGCCTTGTGTAGCAAGAAGGAAAGCCCTTCTGCACAAAAAAAGAAAGAGATATAGAGATAGGGGGTCACCCTGTCGGATGTCCCTATTGGGCCTAAAATAGTCAAAAGGTTGACCTTTCACAACGACAGAGTAAGAAACATTCGTTACCAATTCCTTAGTCCAGTTAATCCATTTAGCATCAAAGCCCACCTTATCCATAATATACCATAAGAAATGCTATTCAACCCTATCATAAGCCTTACTCATGTCTAGTTTAATAGTCATTTCATGCTCTACTCCACTTCTTTTATTTTTCAAATAGTGCATACATTCGTGGGCAATTAGAATATTATCTGAAATGAGTCTACCTTTGAGAAACACACTCTGATTTGGGCTTATAATTTTATTCATAATACTTTGTAATCGGTGCACCATAACTTTAGAAATAATTTTATATATAACTGAAGACAAACTGATCGGTCGTACCTGAGTCATGTCACTGGCATCTGGCACCTTTGGAATCAAACAAATTTGAGTATGATTGAAGCTTTTTAGAATTCTGCTATTATAAAAAAAACTTCTCACTGCCTTAAAAATATCACCTCTAACTATATCCCAGAAAAAATGAAAAAACTTAACTATAAATCTGTCATCATCAGAAACACTCTGAGTATGAACACTAAATGTAGCTCTTTTGATTTCGTTCATAGTTACTGGCCTTTGAAACCTACGATTCATGAAAACTATAACCTTAGACTCTAAATCCTCTAAGTATGGATTCGGATCGTAAAAATTGAGATATTACAAATGACTTGGTCATCATGTGAAATGATCTTATCAAATCATGGTGATGAGTTGTTATTTTTCATTTTCTGAAAGTTATCCTAAAATGGACGGTTATTTCATTCTAGTCTATGTAATTGAAGTAGTGAGAATAGAATTCTTGCTTACTCTCCAAGTTGGATCAGAGTCGGTTATGAATCCCAAACTCCCAATTGATCGGATTGGACGACTCGCACATCACTGAGGTAGTGAGGTGCTCAATGTCAGTTTTTGGGTTGACTTCTTGGGTGCATAACCTATTTGATGTAATGGATTTGTTTTTGGTTTAGGCTTTAATGATTTGGATGATAGTATGAACATCTTTTATATTGGTTTGTTATTTAATTAAAATAATTTATTACATATAATAAATTTAGAGTAATTATTTAAATTATTTTTTTAAATTTTTAATATTAGACACTTTAATCTTTTAAGTTCTAAAATATATAAAAAAATATTAATATTTATCTCTGTTTAATAATATAATCTCACTCCAATTTAATCTGTTTAATCGAAATAACTGTTTTAAAATTTTTAAATTTTTTTTTTAAAATTCTTTTAAACACTTCGAAAATTATTTATATACTCATTAAATTAAATTAGAAGAAATTATATTGTCTAATAAAAATAAATATTAAAAAAATATTTTTTATATTTTAAAATCTAAAAAATTAAAATATTTGATTTTAAAAACATGAAGAACTAATTTGAATAATCATTCGTAAATTTAATAGTATAACATTTAAATTCATCCAGTCTTCGATTCAAAACTTCTCCCGAAATACCATGTTGGGAACTAAGTTTTAGAAACAAAAGCAATGTCATCCATATGATACACAACAAAGACTTGTTAAAGCAACTCAATAATGGAATAAAAAAAGGGTTTCTTAACAAACATAGTTACTGTTTGAAAAAAATATTCAAAAGAAAATACTGGCTGGTCCTACTATATGGGACTACTTTTTAACTAACATTAGTAAAATAAATATTTAATTTTTCAGTTAGTCGGTCATGGCGGGTTTTAATAATCTCCTTAAAGTTAATTACATAATTAAAGTCAAGTGGCATTCAAGTTTAGGTCAAGTATGTTTTGGTCCATTTGGACTTGATTATGATTATAAAGCACCCATTCATTATACCGACCACATTAATCAAAAGTTAAAAATTCATATTCATATATTTTTATGTGAAATTAATATTTAAAAATTATTCAGGGGTGGATCTCCAGTACTTCAGGATGACAACGATACAATGCATCGTCTGCTTATCCCAATCACTCTTTCCAACCATTATAACGAGTGAGATCAAAGGGTCCGAGCAAAACTTAGCATTATAACATTGAGTCCCTTTTTCACTATGAGAAATTCCCGTGGATCTGATACATGCCATGTTCTGATGAGCAGGATCCTCTTAAAGAGGCAAGCTCAGAGCATACTTTTATGGCACTGGACTGAGGAAGAAGGAAATAGCACTAGCTAAGCTTTCAGAGAGAGAAAGAGAATTCAGAACATTTTGAGAGATAGAAAAAGTGGATATATTACAATGTTTCTTGAGATCTGATTACAACTGGGGTGAGCACCTCCTTATATAGAGGCCTCTACATAGAAGCGAAATCTAAACAAGCCTATCATACAATGCCACCTGGAGGATAAGGATAAGCCTTATCTTTTTTGGCATTTTCTAAGCATGTGACTGAGGTCACTTTATTCTAGCACACTCATAATTATACATAGTGGGAACAACAGTGTTCTAATAAAGAGACGGTTTGAAATAGTCTTCTGGTAGGGTCCCATCACCGTTTGAGAAGGATGAATCAGAAGCTAGATTGACAGCTCTGAAATCCGTATCTGGGTCTTGGAGGTAGAGAAACGGGTCTTCAGTGTTTTCTTCATTTGGATCTTGGGCATCTTGCAGATATGGGTCATATGGGTCTGATTTTGGGCCTTCAGCATCATCGGGTATTCCTACATCAATTCTAGTTGGGCTTGGTGGTAAAGCATACACTCTTCCACCTGGATCTTCAGAATTCAGATCTTCTCCAGAATATCTGCTTGGAGCTTGTGTGGACGTACTGGGCTGGTCTATTGGAGCATAAAAGGAGTATTGTCCAAACTGGTTGATTATCCCTAAAGTTATGAATCTGGACTGAAACTCTTGGAGAGTTATTGGTGGTACATCTGATTGAAATGGGAGTCCTTCAACTACATCTTTTTCTCCATATAGTCCAGGTTGCCAAAGTTGACAAAGGTATTTGGCCAAGGCATTTAGGACTGTTTTTTCATCTGTGGGCCATATGGTAGAATATCCAACAATATCGACCTTGTTCTTGGTATGTGTCTTCTCATTATGGGCTTTACATCCAGCAAAGTAATCTCTCTGTAGGGTGACAAAACAACAGAATTTCCGTTTTGTCCTGGAGGGTTTATCCCATAATTGGTGCTGCTCGATCATGTTATATAACATTCCTCTCCATGTCCCAAGTGGTGCATACATAGCAAATAACCTGACTAGATGAGACTGGGCTTGAGTACTGTTACACAGAATGTGATATACTGGGAAGAGTGGTATTATGATAGCACATGGATATAGGGAAGACAGAGCCCAGATATACCACATCATTTCCTCTGGTATAGGTCCTTGGATTATTGGTATAGTGCAAAAAGGGGTATCCACATCAAAGTACTTCGGATTTGGATGTATTTGGGTTATGGTAAGGAGCTGGTGTAACCAGTAGAACAAAGTTTGCCTGGCTAGACAGACTATTTGAAACACTGTCTGGGGTCTTGCTTTGAAAGGAAAAGGGCCAATTTTTCTTCTGTATGGGTTATTGTGGGGTGGACAATCAGGAAATGGAATGGTGTATGAAGGGTTGTAGGTGCTCATGGTGTAAATGTAATGGATTGGTTTAGGAAGTGATTCTACTGGTTTGGGGGGTGGTTCTTTGGTTGGCCTAGATAGGAAATCTGCAAGTATGTTTTGATGTCCTTTGATGTGTCTTACCTCGAATTTATAGCGAGAGAACCAGTCCTTCCATCTTAGCAATTGAGAGTCTGGCAGGATTTTTTTCTTGATTTCTAGCATTGATGGGAAAGAGGTGTTATCCATTTCCACAGTGAAATGATAAGAACTGAGGTGGAAATTGAATTTTTCTATCCCTCTTTTGACAGCAAGAATCTCTTTGTAAGTGGCATGGTAATGTTTTTCAGATTCTTTGAACTGTCCACTAGCATGCGCGCAATAGTGTCTTGTCCCATCAATCTCTTCAAGTAGCACAGCTCCCCAGAATTCATCACTAGCATCTGTCTGCAATATTCTTTTTTCTGTGCTGGGAAACTTTAAAGGTGGGGGTCTTGTGCTATCTTCTTCAGAGTTTTGACAGCTGTGGTTTGCTCAGGTCCCCATGGTGGGGGCTTCTTTTTTAGGAGTTTTGACAGCTGGCTGGTGTGTCTGGTCACATCTGGGATAAAGTCTCTGATGTAGTTGACGATTCCCAAGAATTGTTGGACTTGTTTGACTGTCAAGTTTTCATCAGGAAAATGGATTAATTCTTTGGCAAGGTGGTCCCCTGGTTGGAAATATCCATTCTCGAAAATCATCCCAAGGAATTCAATTTTTGTCTTAGCAATAGAGCTCTTTTTGCTGATAGCATGATTCCCTGGTCTTTGATGATCTGAGTAAATTGGGCCAGGAGTGCCTTGTGGGCTTCACTGTCTTTTGAGAACAGTAAGATGTCATCAATGTAGATGAGTGTGGAGTGTAGTATGGGCTCAAAAATTTTGGTCATTGCTTTTTGGAAGAGAGAGGGGGCTACTTTGAGTCCAAATGGCATTACTGTCCATTGGTATTGGGCTTCAGGTATACAGAACGCTGTTTTATACCTATCTTCAGGATGGAGCCCAATTTGCCAAAATCCAGCTTTCAAGTCAAACTTGCTGAATATTTTTGCTCCACTTAATCTTTGTGTAATAACTGAGATTCTTGGTAGAGGAAACTTGTCGTCTTGTAAGAAGACATTAAGTGGCTTATAATCAATGACAAGTCTCTTTTTCCCTCTATTTTGCTCAGCTCTTTTTTCAACATAGAATGCTTGACATGCCCAGTTGGAGTTGGTTGGTTCAATGAGTCCTTGAACAAGAAGGGCTGCACATTCAGCTCTTGCCAACTTAAGATCTTCGGGGTTCATTCCTGAATGCGTGGCCTTTGTAGGGTTGATGTCTTCATTCTTTTTGAAGGGGAGTCGGACATAAAATTCTGGATTTTTCCATAAAGGAGCAGGGTGGTTGAATTGATCATGACTATCACAGCAAGCACTGAGGAGTAGCTGTTGAATCTCCTTATATTCTTCTGGAGCTTCTTGGATTTCGAGGATACTTTGTATCCCTGTAAAAGGCAAAAACTGCCCTTTGTAACTTAGACCAGTGGGTTTGATATGTAGCCCATGAGTTCGGAAGAAGGCATCGAATCCGAACAAAACATCTTTGTCAGGGAGGTAGCTTCCCAGCACTCTAAGCCAAGTGGTCTGGCCTGCAAATATCTCCAGTCCAACTGGTTTTTTGGAGATAAGATTGATGGTGAAGACTTCACTGTTAGCTGCTGCGAATTTCTTGGAAAAAGGTGCCCACATTTCTTTTGGTAAGACATGTGGTTTTACGACAGTAGCACAAGATCCAGTGTCCATTAATGCAACGGCCTTTATTGGTTTATCATAGACAGATGTCTTGACTTTTAGATCAAAATGAGGTCTAGGAGTACCATCAATCTGTTTTACTCCTAAAGATCCGAGATACCCAAGTTCTTCTTCTGGCATACTCGTTAGTTTAGGAATTCTTGTGGTGATGGAAGCAATAGATGATATGGTAAAGATAGACCTTTTTGGTGGGAGGTCTTCTTCTGAACTATTCTCTTCTGAGTCAGAGTCCTGGAAAACGTATTCAGTTTCATCATCTTTGCTTCTCTGTTCCTCAAGTACTGACTCTAGATCTTCCTCATCACCAATGGAGGCAGCATCCATTAAAGACTGGAGCATTTTTATTTCCTTCTTTGTCTTGTGAGGACATGACTTAGCAAAGTGTCATTGTTTTCCACAAATGAAGCATTTGTTTGACTTGGTATGGGGTTTCCTCCTTTTGAAGTAACGATATTTTTGCTTGCTTCTTCTCCTTCTGAATGCTTTCTGATGAAATGTATTGGTTGATGATCGCCAATGCGTCTTTTTCTTTGGCTTGCATTCACACATACTTGACTCTTTGCACTTAATTTTCAGATGGGATTTGCTGCATGCTCCTTTGAGTTTGCCTGAGTTTTTGTTAAGCTGTTTGAACATTTGTTGTTGTTCACACAACTTGTCCAAGGCAGCTAGGGCTAACTGGTATATTTCTCCAATGGTTGTGGTAGCCACTTCTTTGCGAAGAGTCATCATCATTCGCTGTATTTCAGGCTGAAGCTCATCTGGCAAGGATGCTATAAAGACTTGCTTAAGTGGCGGATTATTATTTCCTCCAAGAGGATAATATTTAGCAGCCATCTTTTTGTAGTGTTTTTCCAAGTCTTTTCTGTTGAGGGAACAGCACTTCATCTCAAAGTATTCTTGAGAATTTCTTTTTTGGATAATTGCAATGTCTCCTAGAAATTCTTGATGTATTATCCCAGAAATTGTGAAGAGGTCTCCAGTACTTCAGGATGACAACGATACAATGCATCGTCTGCTTATCCCAATCACTCTTTCCAACCATTATAACGAGTGAGATCAAAGGGTCCGAGCAAAAGTTAGCATTATAACATTGAGTCCCTTTTCCACTATGAGAAATTCCCGTGGATCTGATCCATGCCATGTTCTGATGAGCAGGATCCTCTTAAAGAGGCAAGCTCAGAGCATACTTTTATGGCATTGGACTGAGGAAGAAGGAAATAGCACTAGCTAAGCTTTCAGAGAGAGAAAGAGAATTCAGAACATTTTGAGAGATAGGAAAAGTGGATATATTACAATGTTTCTTGAGATCTGATTACAACTGGGGTGAGCACCTCCTTATATAGAGGCCTCTAGATAGAAGCGAAATCTAAACAAGCCTATCATACAATGCCACCTGGAGGATAAGGATAAGCCTTATCTTTTTTGGCATTTTCTAAGCATGTGACTGAGGTCACTTTATTCTAGCACACTCATAATTATACATAGTGGAAACAACAGTGTTCTAATAAAGAGACGGTTTGAAATAGTCTTCTGGTAGGGTCCCATCACCGTCTGAGAAGGATGAATCAGAAGCTAGATTGACAGCTCTGAAATCCGTATCTGGGTCTTGGAGGTAGAGAAACGGGTCTTCAGTGTTTTCTTCATTTGGATCTTGGGCATCTTGCAGATATGGGTCATATGGGTCTGATTTTGGGCCTTCAGCATCATCGGGTATTCCTGCATCAATTCTAGTTGGGCTTGGTGGTAAAGCATACACTCTTCCACCTGGATCTTCAGAATTCAGATCTTCTCCAGAATATCTGCTTGGAGCTTGTGTGGACGTACTGGGCTGGTCTGTTGGAGCATAAAAGGAGTATTGTCCTAACTGGTTGATTATCCCTGAAGTTATGAATCTGGACTGAAACTCTTGGAGAGTTATTGGTGGTACATCTGATTGAAATGGGAGTCCTTCAACAACATCTTTTTCTCCATATAGTCCAGGTTGCCAAAGTTGACAAAGGTATTTGGCCAAGGCATTTAGGACTGTTTTTTCATCTGTGGGCCATATGGTAGAATATCCAATAATATCGACCTTGTTCTTGGTATGTGTCTTCTCATTATGGGCTTTACATCCAGTAAAGTAATCTCTCTGTAGGGTGACAAAACAACAGAATTTCCGTTTTGTCCTGGAGGGTTTATCCCATAATTGGTGTTGCTCGATCATGTTATATAACATTCCTCTCCATGCCCCAAGTGGTGCATACATAGCAAATAACCTGACTAGATGAGACTGGGCTTGAGTACTGTTACACAGAATGTGATATACTGGGAAGAGTGGTATTATGATAGCACATGGATATAGGGAAGACAGAGCCCAGATATACCACATCATTTCCTCTGGTATAGGTCCTTGGATTATTGGTATAGTGCAAAAAGGGGTATCCACATCAAAGTACTTCGGATTTGGATGTATTTGGGTTATGGTAAGGAGCTGGTGTAACCAGTAGAACAAAGTTTGCCTGGCTAGACAGACTATTTGAAACACTGTCTGGGGTCTTGCTTTGAAAGGAAAAGGGCCAATTTTTCTTCTGTATGGGTTATTGTAGGGTGGACAATCAGGAAATGGAATGGTGTATGAAGGGTTGTAGGTGCTCATGGTGTAAATGTAATGGATTGGTTTAGGAAGTGATTCTACTGGTTTGGGGGGTGGCTCTTTGGTTGGCCTAGATAGGAAATCTGCAAGTATGTTTTGATGTTCTTTGATGTGTCTTACCTCGAATTTATAGCGAGAGAACCAGTCCTTCCATCTTAGCAATTGAGAGTCTGGCAGGAGTTTTTTCTTGATTTCTAGCATTGATGGGAAAGAGGTGTTATCCATTTCCACAGTGAAATGATAAGAACTGAGGTGGAAATTGAATTTTTCTATCCCTCTTTTGACAGCAAGAATCTCTTTGTAAGTGGCATGGTAATGTTTTTCAGATTCTTTGAACTGTCCACTAGCATGCGCGCAATAGTGTCTTGTCCCATCAATCTCTTCAAGTAGCACAGCTCCCCAGAATTCATCACTAGCATCTGTCTGCAATATTCTTTTTCCTGTGCTGGGAATCTTTAAAGGTGGGGGGTCTTGTGCTATCTTCTTCAGAGTTTTGACAGCTGTGGTTTGCTCAGGTCCCCATGGTGGGGGCTTCTTTTTTAGGAGTTTTGACAGCTGGCTGGTGTGTCTGGTCACATCTGGGATAAAGTCTCTGATGTAGTTGACGATTCCCAAGAATTGTTGGACTTGTTTGACTGTCAAGTTTTCATCAGGAAAATGGATTAATTCTTTGGCAAGGTGGTCCCCTGGTTGGAAATATCCATTCTCGAAAATCATCCCAAGGAATTCAATTTTTGTCTTAGCAATAGAGCTCTTTTTGCTGATAGCATGATTCCCTGGTCTTTGATGATCTGAGTAAATTGGGCCAGGAGTGCCTTGTGGGCTTCACTGTCTTTTGAGAACAGTAAGATGTCATCAATGTAGATGAGTGTGGAGTGTAGTATGGGCTCAAAAATTTTGGTCATTGCTTTTTGGAAGAGAGAGGGGGCTACTTTGAGTCCAAATGGCATTACTGTCCATTGGTATTGGGCTTCAGGTATACAGAACGCTGTTTTATACCTATCTTCAGGATGGAGCCCAATTTGCCAAAATCCAGCTTTCAAGTCAAACTTGCTGAATATTTTTGCTCCACTTAATCTTTGTGTAATAACTGAGATTCTTGGTAGAGGAAACTTGTCGTCTTGTAAGAAGACATTAAGTGGCTTATAATCAATGACAAGTCTCTTTTTCCCTCTATTTTGCTCAGCTCTTTTTTCAACATAGAATGCTTGACATGCCCAGTTGGAGTTGGTTGGTTCAATGAGTCCTTGAACAAGAAGGGCTGCACATTCAGCTCTTGCCAACTTAAGATCTTCGGGGTTCATTCCTGAATGCGTGGCCTTTGTAGGGTTGATGTCTTCATTCTTTTTGAAGGGGAGTCGGACATAAAATTCTGGATTTTTCCATAAAGGAGCAGGGTGGTTGAATTGATCATGACTATCACAGCAAGCACTGAGGAGTAGCTGTTGAATCTCCTTATATTCTTCTGGAGCTTCTTGGATTTCGAGGATACTTTGTATCCCTGTAAAAGGCAAAAACTGCCCTTTGTAACTTAGACCAGTGGGTTTGATATGTAGCCCATGAGTTCGGAAGAAGGCATCGAATCCGAACAAAACATCTTTGTCAGGGAGGTAGCTTCCCAGCACTCTAAGCCAAGTGGTCTGGCCTGCAAATATCTCCAGTCCAACTGGTTTTTTGGAGATAAGATTGATGGTGAAGACTTCACTGTTAGCTGCTGCGAATTTCTTGGAAAAAGGTGCCCACATTTCTTTTGGTAAGACATGTGGTTTTACGACAGTAGCACAAGATCCAGTGTCCATTAATGCAACGGCCTTTATTGGTTTATCATAGACAGATGTCTTGACTTTTAGATCAAAATGAGGTCTAGGAGTACCATCAATCTGTTTTACTCCTAAAGATCCGAGATACCCAAGTTCTTCTTCTGGCATACTCGTTAGTTTAGGAATTCTTGTGGTGATGGAAGCAATAGATGATATGGTAAAGATAGACCTTTTTGGTGGGAGGTCTTCTTCTGAACTATTCTCTTCTGAGTCAGAGTCCTGGAAAACGTATTCAGTTTCATCATCTTTGCTTCTCTGTTCCTCAAGTACTGACTCTAGATCTTCCTCATCACCAATGGAGGCAGCATCCATTAAAGACTGGAGCATTTTTATTTCCTTCTTTGTCTTGTGAGGACATGACTTAGCAAAGTGTCATTGTTTTCCACAAATGAAGCATTTGTTTGACTTGGTATGGGGTTTCCTCCTTTTGAAGTAACGATATTTTTGCTTGCTTCTTCTCCTTCTGAATGCTTTCTGATGAAATGTATTGGTTGATGATCGCCAATGCGTCTTTTTCTTTGGCTTGCATTCACACATACTTGACTCTTTGCACTTAATTTTCAGATGGGATTTGCTGCATGCTCCTTTGAGTTTGCCTGAGTTTTTGTTAAGCTGTTTGAACATTTGTTGTTGTTCACACAACTTGTCCAAGGCAGCTAGGGCTAACTGGTATATTTCTCCAATGGTTGTGGTAGCCACTTCTTTGCGAAGAGTCATCATCATTCGCTGTATTTCAGGCTGAAGCTCATCTGGCAAGGATGCTATAAAGACTTGCTTAAGTGGCGGATTATTATTTCCTCCAAGAGGATAATATTTAGCAGCCATCTTTTTGTAGTGTTTTTCCAAGTCTTTTCTGTTGAGGGAACAGCACTTCATCTCAAAGTATTCTTGAGAATTTCTTTTTTGGATAATTGCAATGTCTCCTAGAAATTCTTGATGTATTATCCCCAGAAATTGTGAAGAGGTCTCCAGTACTTCAGGATGACAACGATACAATGCATCGTCTGCTTATCCCAATCACTCTTTCCAACCATTATAACGAGTGAGATCAAAGGGTCCGAGCAAAAGTTAGCATTATAACATTGAGTCCCTTTTCCACTATGAGAAATTCCCGTGGATCTGATCCATGCCATGTTCTGATGAGCAGGATCCTCTTAAAGAGGCAAGCTCAGAGCATACTTTTATGGCACTGGACTGAGGAAGAAGGAAATAGCACTAGCTAAGCTTTCAGAGAGAGAAAGAGAATTCAGAACATTTTGAGAGATAGGAAAAGTGGATATATTACAATGTTTCTTGAGATCTGATTACAACTGGGGTGAGCACCTCCTTATATAGAGGCCTCTAGATAGAAGCGAAATCTAAACAAGCCTATCATACAATGCCACCTGGAGGATAAGGATAAGCCTTATCTTTTTTGGCATTTTCTAAGCATGTGACTGAGGTCACTTTATTCTAGCACACTCATAATTATACATAGTGGAAACAACAGTGTTCTAATAAAGAGACGGTTTGAAATAGTCTTCTGGTAGGGTCCCATCACCGTCTGAGAAGGATGAATCAGAAGCTAGATTGACAGCTCTGAAATCCGTATCTGGGTCTTGGAGGTAGAGAAACGGGTCTTCAGTGTTTTCTTCATTTGGATCTTGGGCATCTTGCAGATATGGGTCATATGGGTCTGATTTTGGGCCTTCAGCATCATCGGGTATTCCTGCATCAATTCTAGTTGGGCTTGGTGGTAAAGCATACACTCTTCCACCTGGATCTTCAGAATTCAGATCTTCTCCAGAATATCTGCTTGGAGCTTGTGTGGACGTACTGGGCTGGTCTGTTGGAGCATAAAAGGAGTATTGTCCTAACTGGTTGATTATCCCTGAAGTTATGAATCTGGACTGAAACTCTTGGAGAGTTATTGGTGGTACATCTGATTGAAATGGGAGTCCTTCAACAACATCTTTTTCTCCATATAGTCCAGGTTGCCAAAGTTGACAAAGGTATTTGGCCAAGGCATTTAGGACTGTTTTTTCATCTGTGGGCCATATGGTAGAATATCCAATAATATCGACCTTGTTCTTGGTATGTGTCTTCTCATTATGGGCTTTACATCCAGTAAAGTAATCTCTCTGTAGGGTGACAAAACAACAGAATTTCCGTTTTGTCCTGGAGGGTTTATCCCATAATTGGTGTTGCTCGATCATGTTATATAACATTCCTCTCCATGCCCCAAGTGGTGCATACATAGCAAATAACCTGACTAGATGAGACTGGGCTTGAGTACTGTTACACAGAATGTGATATACTGGGAAGAGTGGTATTATGATAGCACATGGATATAGGGAAGACAGAGCCCAGATATACCACATCATTTCCTCTGGTATAGGTCCTTGGATTATTGGTATAGTGCAAAAAGGGGTATCCACATCAAAGTACTTCGGATTTGGATGTATTTGGGTTATGGTAAGGAGCTGGTGTAACCAGTAGAACAAAGTTTGCCTGGCTAGACAGACTATTTGAAACACTGTCTGGGGTCTTGCTTTGAAAGGAAAAGGGCCAATTTTTCTTCTGTATGGGTTATTGTGGGGTGGACAATCAGGAAATGGAATGGTGTATGAAGGGTTGTAGGTGCTCATGGTGTAAATGTAATGGATTGGTTTAGGAAGTGATTCTACTGGTTTGGGGGGTGGCTCTTTGGTTGGCCTAGATAGGAAATCTGCAAGTATGTTTTGATGTTCTTTGATGTGTCTTACCTCGAATTTATAGCGAGAGAACCAGTCCTTCCATCTTAGCAATTGAGAGTCTGGAAGGAGTTTTTTCTTGATTTCTAGCATTGATGGGAAAGAGGTGTTATCCATTTCCACAGTGAAATGATAAGAACTGAGGTGGAAATTGAATTTTTCTATCCCTCTTTTGACAGCAAGAATCTCTTTGTAAGTGGCATGGTAATGTTTTTCAGATTCTTTGAACTGTCCACTAGCATGCGCGCAATAGTGTCTTGTCCCATCAATCTCTTCAAGTAGCACAGCTCCCCAGAATTCATCACTAGCATCTGTCTGCAATATTCTTTTTCCTGTGCTGGGAATCTTTAAAGGTGGGGGGTCTTGTGCTATCTTCTTCAGAGTTTTGACAGCTGTGGTTTGCTCAGGTCCCCATGGTGGGGGCTTCTTTTTTAGGAGTTTTGACAGCTGGCTGGTGTGTCTGGTCACATCTGGGATAAAGTCTCTGATGTAGTTGACGATTCCCAATAATTGTTGGACTTGTTTGACTGTCAAGTTTTCATCAGGAAAATGGATTAATTCTTTGGCAAGGTGGTCCCCTGGTTGGAAAAATCCATTCTTGAAAATCATCCCAAGGAATTCAATTTTTGTCTTAGCAATAGAGCTCTTTTTTGCTGATAGCATGATTCCCTGGTCTTTGATGATCTGAGTAAATTGGGCCAGGAGTGCCTTGTGGGCTTCACTGTCTTTTGAGAACAGTAAGATGTCATCAATGTAGATGAGTGTGGAGTGTAGTATGGGCTCAAAGATTTTGGTCATTGCTTTTTGGAAGAGAGAGGGGGCTACTTTGAGTCCAAATGGCATTACTGTCCATTGGTATTGGGCTTCAGGTATACAGAACGCTGTTTTATACCTATCTTCAGGATGGAGCCCAATTTGCCAAAATCCAGCTTTCAAGTCAAACTTGCTGAATATTTTTGCTCCACTTAATCTTTGTGTAATAACTGAGATTCTTGGTAGAGGAAACTTGTCGTCTTGTAAGAAGACATTAAGTGGCTTATAATCAATGACAAGTCTCTTTTTTCCTCTATTTTGCTCAGCTCTTTTTTCAACATAGAATGCTTGACATGCCCAGTTGGAGTTGGTTGGTTCAATGAGTCCTTGAACAAGAAGGGCTGCACATTCAGCTCTTGCCAACTTAAGATCTTCGGGGTTCATTCCTGAATGCGTGGCCTTTGTAGGGTTGATGTCTTCATTCTTTTTGAAGGGGAGTCGGACATAAAATTCTGGATTTTTCCATAAAGGAGCAGGGTGGTTGAATTGATCATGACTATCACAGCAAGCACTGAGGAGTAGCTGTTGAATCTCCTTATATTCTTCTGGAGCTTCTTGGATTTCGAGGATACTTTGTATCCCTGTAAAAGGCAAAAACTGCCCTTTGTAACTTAGACCAGTGGGTTTGATATGTAGCCCATGAGTTCGGAAGAAGGCATCGAATCCGAACAAAACATCTTTGTCAGGGAGGTAGCTTCCCAGCACTCTAAGCCAAGTGGTCTGGCCTGCAAATATCTCCAGTCCAACTGGTTTTTTGGAGATAAGATTGATGGTGAAGACTTCACTGTTAGCTGCTGCGAATTTCTTGGAAAAAGGTGCCCACATTTCTTTTGGTAAGACATGTGGTTTTACGACAGTAGCACAAGATCCAGTGTCCATTAATGCAACGGCCTTTATTGGTTTATCATAGACAGATGTCTTGACTTTTAGATCAAAATGAGGTCTAGGAGTACCATCAATCTGTTTTACTCCTAAAGATCCGAGATACCCAAGTTCTTCTTCTGGCATACTCGTTAGTTTAGGAATTCTTGTGGTGATGGAAGCAATAGATGATATGGTAAAGATAGACCTTTTTGGTGGGAGGTCTTCTTCTGAACTATTCTCTTCTGAGTCAGAGTCCTGGAAAACGTATTCAGTTTCATCATCTTTGCTTCTCTGTTCCTCAAGTACTGACTCTAGATCTTCCTCATCACCAATGGAGGCAGCATCCATTAAAGACTGGAGCATTTTTATTTCCTTCTTTGTCTTGTGAGGACATGACTTAGCAAAGTGTCATTGTTTTCCACAAATGAAGCATTTGTTTGACTTGGTATGGGGTTTCCTCCTTTTGAAGTAACGATATTTTTGCTTGCTTCTTCTCCTTCTGAATGCTTTCTGATGAAATGTATTGGTTGATGATCGCCAATGCGTCTTTTTCTTTGGCTTGCATTCACACATACTTGACTCTTTGCACTTAATTTTCAGATGGGATTTGCTGCATGCTCCTTTGAGTTTGCCTGAGTTTTTGTTAAGCTGTTTGAACATTTGTTGTTGTTCACACAACTTGTCCAAGGCAGCTAGGGCTAACTGGTATATTTCTCCAATGGTTGTGGTAGCCACTTCTTTGCGAAGAGTCATCATCATTCGCTGTATTTCAGGCTGAAGCTCATCTGGCAAGGATGCTATAAAGACTTGCTTAAGTGGCGGATTATTATTTCCTCCAAGAGGATAATATTTAGCAGCCATCTTTTTGTAGTGTTTTTCCAAGTCTTTTCTGTTGAGGGAACAGCACTTCATCTCAAAGTATTCTTGAGAATTTCTTTTTTGGATAATTGCAATGTCTCCTAGAAATTCTTGATGTATTATCCCCAGAAATTGTGAAGAGGTCTCCAGTACTTCAGGATGACAACGATACAATGCATCGTCTGCTTATCCCAATCACTCTTTCCAACCATTATAACGAGTGAGATCAAAGGGTCCGAGCAAAAGTTAGCATTATAACATTGAGTCCCTTTTCCACTATGAGAAATTCCCGTGGATCTGATCCATGCCATGTTCTGATGAGCAGGATCCTCTTAAAGAGGCAAGCTCAGAGCATACTTTTATGGCACTGGACTGAGGAAGAAGGAAATAGCACTAGCTAAGCTTTCAGAGAGAGAAAGAGAATTCAGAACATTTTGAGAGATAGGAAAAGTGGATATATTACAATGTTTCTTGAGATCTGATTACAACTGGGGTGAGCACCTCCTTATATAGAGGCCTCTAGATAGAAGCGAAATCTAAATAAGCCTATCATACAATGCCACCTGGAGGATAAGGATAAGCCTTATCTTTTTTGGCATTTTCTAAGCATGTGACTGAGGTCACTTTATTCTAGCACACTCATAATTATACATAGTGGGAACAATAGTGTTCTAATAAAGAGACGGTTTGAAATAGTCTTCTGGTAGGGTCCCATCACCGTCTGAGAAGGATGAATCAGAAGCTAGATTGACAGCTCTGAAATCCGTATCTGGGTCTTGGAGGTAGAGAAACGGGTCTTCAGTGTTTTCTTCATTTGGATCTTGGGCATCTTGCAGATATGGGTCATATGGGTCTGATTTTGGGCCTTGCAGATATGGTATCACATAAGGTCTCCTTGTGATTTTCTTTTCATCAGTTTGGGTCACTAAAGGTGGGAATTCTTCCTCATAAGATCTGAGGGTGGCGATACATGGGATTGTATTGACTGGCTGAAAAGGATAATCTGCGAAGCTTTTCCTAGACAGTTTCGTCCTCTTGATCATTGGTTTCTTTCTGAGCATTGGAGCTGATTCAGCATCATCAGGAGGCTCAGGTCTTTTATAGGAGCATGGGGCTTGTAACGACTTCTTCTTCTTTTTCTTGTTCCTCCGTCTTCTAGCATAATCTTCATCATCAGTGTCACTCCATTGATTAGCACAGTCACAGTCAGAATCACACATAGAGGGATCAACATCCCAAATGAAGTGGCCATTTACGTGAGAGACGTAAACAGATTTTCCATTCTCATAGAAATGCACTGGTGGATCATTTTGATCATGAGTTGTTTGCACCTGAACAGGAGAGATCATATTGATCCTTCTGAAAGATGATCTTCGCAGTGAAATTTGTTTGGTCATTCCAGGTTTCTGAAAGACAGTCGTCACCGTACGATCACTATTATGAGTAATAGTTGGAGGTGCTGTAGTATGAACATCAACCTGTTCTTTTGGGAAAGCTTTCTCATAATCAGTAATCCATTCCAATGGAATGATAGAAGAAAGTTCTTCAGTAGTGATCATCCTTGGAATATTTACTATTGCAGGTCCTCCAGCACTGTCTGTGAACATGAATAGGGCTTCTCCAGTAGTGTTTGGGAGATTAAGATCAAGAGCATGATCTTGGACTCTGTAGAGGACTTGGTGATGTAAGGTGGCCTGTTCAACATTAGAGTCTTGAATTACTCCTACCAATTGTATTTGGATTTTCAGCCTTTGACTTATCGTAGGATCTGATAATCTCATGGTGAAATTAGGAGCTATAGTAAGAATGACACTTCCATTTGAGAGTGTTGTTACTAATGCTCCGATCAAGGCATGTTGGTATTCTTTGAAAGTAGTATCTAAAAGAGCAACTTTGGCTGTTACCGGAAGAGATCTCCTTCCATGAAGGGTAAGAATGAGCCTGACTGCCCCTAGATGCATATGAGTGTAGCCTTGGTTTTGGTAGTTTTGGATGAGTTCTTGTGGGATTTCTAAGGTTATGTATTGTTCAGCAGTAGTGGCTTTTAAACCACACTGTTGGAGATTAGAGGACTGGATGACTTCTTTGGGAGGAGGAGAAGGGTTTCTATGGATGAGATGGCGAATAGAAGTGAGGGTTGATTTCTTTTGTCTGTGGTATCAGAGCCTCAGGTTGATAAGAGGAAGAAGAAGGTACTACTAGTAAAAGCAAGTAAGAGAGAATCACTAAATATAATCATGAATATCACAGACTCATCAAGCTCTTCTCAGCCTATACATCACTCTACCCCTCTGAGCATAGACCGATTACCCTCCAGTTTAAAGAAAACTCTTGGAAATAAAATTGATCAGTTGGTAGAATTCACTCATGTTCCAGAAGACTCTCGTACCCCGGCCACTGAATACCCTCTCATAAGTAATAATTTTTAATTATTAATTTTATATTAAGATAATTGTATATAAATCTTTGACATTAATAAAAATGCATATAATAACAAGAAAAATCACAGCTCGAATATGAAAAGGTGGCCGCCGGAAAGGAAGCTTTGCAAAAACCCTTTGACCAAAACAATATTCATCAATATTTATGATGAAAATATTTATGATGAAAATAAGACTATAAGAGTATACTTTGAATGACGATATATATGAAGGGAAAAAAAGTAAAATACACACAATCAATTCTCATGAAGTTGAGTTTCATAAGGGAATTGAATGATAACAATATAAAGAGGAAATCACCAAAATAATATCCGAAAAATGTTGACATCACTACAAGAAACATGGTTAAAATTGACGGCAAAATCGACGGTTAAGTTGTCGATAATATTAAAAATTGACGGCAAAATGGACGATAGAGGTGGTCGCTATTAAACATGTCGATTTTTCAAAATTCGAATAAAATCGACGGCTTGTCTAGTCGTCGATAATAATTTAATAAAATCGACATCATTTCTGTCTATAATATGAGTTTGAAAATTTTACCTTCTTACTAAAATTGACAACGTTGCCATCGATGTTATTATATAAAATTGACGCCTTTTTTGTCGATATTTGATTCAATAAAATCGACAATATTGTCGTCAATATTTGATTAAATAAAATCGACATAACTACCGTCGATTTAATTATTTAGATACCGATTAATTCTTTGTCTATATTTTATTTTTTTGTCAATTTTAAATTTAAAAAGCGACAACGCTACCGTCGAGTTTAATAGCTATATTTTTTAATTATTTTTTCTATTTGAAAATTAGTAAACAATTAATGCAAATAAATTTTTAAATATAAAAATAAAATTTATACTAAATATTAGATAATGAATTTACAAACTTATTAAAATAATAAATAATCCTCTAACATAAAGACTTAAGACAAGATAAATTTTCACAGTAGCTCTTTTTTATTAGTCAACTTAATTCTTAACAAAAGCACTAATATATTAAACTACAAAACTTTAAAAGAATCATTATTACAAAAATTAACTATTATAGTTGAAGGATCAAATTCCTCTAAAATAAAAAGGTTAATAAGATGATGAAATAATACTCTAATTATCTTGGAATACCCTTTGCTCGCATCATTTACTTGTCCAAGTAACTCAAATAGATAACAGAGGTAAATCCTATATAATAGACTACAGTCACAGAATGCCAGTTACAAACACCAACCCAAAAGTGAGTCAACTAATTAACTGAACTATCAAATTCCAACCATGAAAAACTACCATTCCATTGCAAGAAAATTGGTACAAACTAGGAACTGTTACCTTCTATAAAAATGATCCTATCAAACCATGTTGGGCCTCTGTGGTAGAAGGAGATTATAAAACTTATCATGCAAGAAGATATTCTTTTCCTTGCTATCAACAGCTTTCTTCTACCCACACCAGCCACCATTAACGATCTTTTTCAGATCATCTGTGCCTGTATAGTATGGATCGAGTATTAAAAACGCGCAATCTCCACTTGCTTCATTGTAATCCACTCCCAAGAGTGTAGATGCAAGTACACCACTACCTGTATTTAGATGCTAGAGGATTAAGAGTAACTCATTCTGAAAATATCAGAGAGCAAAAGACAAATCATTGAAGCAAATATACAACTGAAAAAATATATACTTTGGAATTTAAGCCAATCATTTTGAGAAATATTGTAGATGAATGACAGATGGAAAGTATAAAAGTATATTATTGATTAACCAACCATAATAGGTGTTCCTTGGGTCTCAAAATGCAATGCTAGCTCTCGACATTTTTCTGGAAGCTCAACTCCGGATCTAACGTTGATCACTTTGCATGTGACCTGTTTCAGAAAGAAAACAACCTAGTCAAGTCAAATAATTTATCTAGAACCCAAATAAGTGATTTAGAAAGAGGAAACAAAAAAAAGGTTTGCACTCTGTTCAGATCAAATCAAGTATCTAGATAGCCTTCTTTGCCTAGGGCTCAGCATATGTTGTCCAGTTGGAATAGAAAAATCAAAGGTTAACGTTTAATCAATTAGCGTTTAATTAACCTAAAGGTTAATGTTACCAAATACTGTAATAAGGAGAATACTTGCGCCAAGAAGTTTGTCCAAAACAAAGGTCAACTCCATGGCACCAATCCAATCCCGTGTCCCAACAAAAGAAGAATCTTTATCACCAATCACCACAAGTGACTGCTGTATTTCTCTGAGAAAGGTTGCATCTTTGTCAGTCTGAATCATTCGCACAAGTATGACATGCCAAAATTTTTATGTGATATGAATGAATTTTGGCTGGAATAGTGGATTTATAAAATCTCTTCAATGATATATATTTACTACTACATCAAACCGAAAAAAATAAAGTGCAGTATAATTTTAAACCTGAAGAGAAAATACGGAAATAAGCTAAGATTAAATTACTTCTAAGAAATATTAAAATGAAATGACATATCCCCTAGTAACAAAATCCATCCTTAAGATGAGGCAAACTGAAAATACCTATGAGAAGGAACCTCTATAGATGAGTAGTTTTGGAGTCTGAACCATGAAATGATAGTTTGGAGAGAGCGATAAGCACAACCCCATCCCTATAAAATCAAAGTAAGTGATTTAATTTGTGATACTACAAAGAAATAGAGTTAAGAGCCATTTTGCTTTAATTATATTCATTTTCAAGTAGTGATTTACAACTGCATAAAACCAGATTATCTTTGTCTGATAATTTAAAACCAGTTACTCAGTAATTACAAATGGAGTGTATTTGGTTATGTCATTGCAATAAAGGTCAACATGAAAAAGAAGACATGTAATTTCAAAACTATTGGGAAGCAGAAAGATGGAAATTACCGAATCATTAAAACCATCCTGAAGATAATGAAAGTATTCATAGGAACCTTGAACAAGAGAAACACTTCCCCCAAAAACTGCAAAAACCATAACATTTTTAGATGAGTCAGAGAAAAATTACACTGAGATACAGAGCAAAACAACACTTAACCCCACTGTTTGAAATCCCAACTGTACATCCCTGAGTAAAGTTAAACCTAATATTACGAAAAGAATATTAAGTAAATGACGGCATAAAACAGAGGAAAGTATAGGAGTTATTACTAAAAAATAAACAATGAAAATGCAGATGAAATCATAATTCTCAGTACTTATAAAGAATTACAAAATAAATAAATAAATTAGATCTACTTATTACCCTTTTGTTGAGAGCCAAGACCACCAATTTTCAATTTTGAAAAATCCAAGGCGTTAGCGATTTTCAGAAGGGGTCGATCAAAAGGTAATCCAACCCTTGTGTGTAAGGATCTCCTAATTTCAACTGCAGAGAGCAAAATATTTCATATAACAGAGATGCATGATAAGATCATAATGATAAACAGAAAAAGTCTGGAGATAGAATACATAAATTCTTCTATGAAACTTAACAATAGCAGACAAAATAGCCTTGTGATAGTATTTTCTAAAAGAGACAGGTAAATGTTAAAAGAATTATCCTATCCATGTCAGATTACAGAAGCATACCTTGCTTCATTTCTGTCTCCCCGAAACTCAGTTCATAGAAAACAGTAATTGGATGCAGAACATGAGGAAGAGTGAAGTGATAAGGTTTTATCTGACAATTCAAAAAACTTGTTAGTCAATAAAAAAGAAAAGTATGTATTAAATACACGTGAAAATAAAATTTTGAAGTATAAAAATTAGCAAAATAGATAACTATAAAAAGAAAACCAGAAATTATGTTGACGTATTATCCACAAAAGTAAAATCAATATCAATATTCTTTCATAAATTGCATCTGATATATCCCAGTAGCACAGACAAGCATTTGCAGAAGAAAGATCTGTTTTTTTAATCATATCTTGATCTACTATAACATAATATCTGTTGGAAAATTTTAGACACATTGGTATCTGTTAGCACTTATACATATATATCCAAATATGCAATTACTAATGCTGTCATCACTCATACAAACAACAACAATAACAAAACCTTATCCCACTGGGTAGAAAATCATCACTCATAAATAAATGAGAATCCAGTAACCCATTAATCATTGTCATGACCTTATTTAGAGATCATAAACCATTTCAAAACAATAAAACCAATTTCTAATGAAATCTTATGAAAAGTCAGACAAGCACAATTACACATAATCCTGGTGCAACATATAGGACAAAAAAATGAATATGTACCTCTACATCCATTAACCATAGGAATATGTTCTTGCGAAATGTTTAGACTCAAGGTGGAATGAAAAATCAAGCTGCCTATATGAATGCATTGCCTTACCTGAGGGTGTTGTCCTAAAAGGTTAGGCAACATTGAATTCTGCAATGCATTTAACTGATCAGCTAAACGAGGGATGATTAATCTTGAAACTGCATGCCTCAAGGGGAGCTTCTTAGAAGCATAGCAGAGTACATCTAGTTTAATATCCATAACAAGGAGCCTGGCTTCATCCTGGGCTGAAGGTAATAATTCAACTTCAGTTAAAAAAATACCCAAAAAAAATCATGCTAACATATAGGATATAGGACATCAATTTGACCCTAACTCTTGATTCCTGACCTGGAATGTACTCTGCAACAGGCACAGCAGACGCTGATGATGGCCCTAAGCTGTTAAAGAGAACACTAACTTAGATGGTATCTGTATTCTAAGAAGAAGAAAATATCACAAAATGGATGATTGAAGTCATTTCACAATTCACAATGCGCATGATTCATGGTAGCAGGCCAAAAAAAATAATAATAAATAACCACTAAAAATAAATCATAAATACTATCATATAACATCAGCAACAATTAAACAATTAAAACGAAGAATATCATAATCAACAATTTTACTTGGAGCTAAAGTTTTCATTGTATCTCATAAGTCCTGTGCTCTATAACTTCCATCATCAAATTATTATCAATTAACGCTACTAGCTCACAAACTCCAATTTCCAATCCCTAGATTGCTTCATTACATGGCAATGCAAAAAATATGAATTGATTGAAGTTAATTTCAAAATACAACCCCAGCAGAACATGCAAAGCAAAATTAACACCAATCCAAACGAACACTTAGAGATTAGAAGAAACAAAAATTGAATAAAACTAACCACTCGTATTCTTGAGAGGATAATATACTGGCAACTTGATCGGAAGCTCACAACGAATCAAGCAACCATTCTCCCACACATTTCTCCTAATGTTCTTCTTCAACAACTGAATCAACCTCTTCGAGGCTATTCGATTTTCCACTCTCCGACACGAAAAATTTCAGCTCGCCGGAACCGGCGGCGACTGCTCCGATCACCGGTCGATTATCCCCTTCCTCTTCACCGTATAGAAGCTTCCTCAGTCTACGAGCAGCATGAACTGTCGCTTGAGCGTCGGCGCCGGCTCCGTAAGCAAGCTCTCCAATTACTTCAAAGCCTTTAGGAATCAATGTCCGAAACTCCTTTGTTTACAAATTGCAAAACGCGAGACAGAGAAAACAAATTATAGATTTAAGATTCAATCTAAAACAAAAGAAAACAAATTAAAGTTGCTCAACACAAACAGAATCATTGAAAAAAGTAGTGAATAAGAAAACTTGAGTTTATGCTACAGAATAATTGAAGTGAATCTGCGAAATTAGGGATTAAAGAAACTAGATACTAGGTTCTTCTGTGCTTTTTAAGTTGCTTCAGGATCCAAATTAGATTAATGATTAGTACCAAATTAATCTTTGAAGACCTATTCTGTAGTAATGCTGAAACAAATTTTTTATCCAAAAAATTGATGAAAAATCAATGAAGAGCAAAAGAGAGAGAGAGTAAGTGAGTAACTAATTTTGATTGAGCAGCAACAACAACGGTGCAGAGAGACGAAGCGACGGCAGCAGCGGTGCGACGGCAGCAGCGATGTGACGGAAGCAGTGGAGCGGCGGCGATGGAGAAGGAGGGTTGAAGTATGCGAGGTGAATTCAGGGGTAAAATAAGGGTTGATGAAAATTGAAATGGTGAATTTGGGGAAATGAAGGAAATGCGGGGAGTGAGTGGGGGAAAATTTATTTTATTGATAAAAATCGACAGCATACCCGTCGATTTTAATTTGAAAAAAACGACGTCCTAGGCGTCGATTTTAAACATTAAATATGTACCATCCATTTAATTTTAAAAAGTGATCAAGACCATTTAAATTTATCGACGACAAAATGTGTGGATATTTTAAATAATAAAATAGACGATACGTTTGTCGATTTTAAAATAAAAATATTTTCGTTAATGGATTACAAAAAAATCGACGACTTTGCTGTCAATTTTAATATTTTATTTTTAATTATATTTTTTAATAATATCGACAGCAAGCCGTCGAAAAATATCGACGGGAGAGATAACCGACGATTTTTAGCGTCGAAAAATACACTTTTTTTTTCTTGTAATGCATTCACAAGAATACTCTCAAAAGACAAAAACTATAAAATATCTCTCAAAAATTATTAAATTTAACAAAAATATCAACTGTTAATTAATTACTTTCGTTTTATTAATAGAAAATGCATAACCAATTAACGGATTTCATGATTTGGTAAACTTTTGATAATTTATAAAGTTTAATTTTGATGCACTGACAGTATAAAATATTTTACATCGTTGTATAATTATATCTATTTTTTTGGATATCTATTCACACACTCAATATAAAACATAGTTATTTTTATTGATGTGACATAATGTAATTAGATACACGTATAAAATTATTTTACACTGATATCAAAATTAAATTCAATTTAATAATAAGGTGGAATTATTATTTATTTTAACAACTAGATAATCAAAATTCCCCATTCAATTAAAAACTCTAATTTCAAAAATTCCCAAATTAATTGAATGAAAATCGTAATAGATTTAAGAATGCAGCATAAGTTTGAAAAAGAGACTGAACACATGCAACAAGGATCCCAGAATTCCATCTTTACTTATTTATTATTATTATTATTTTGGTCATGGAGAATTCCATCTTTAATTGAAACTTCATCAACTTTTGCTTCCTATTCATCGTTCTCGTGGCTTTATCCCTAACCTTCTCCTTTCCCTCTTCAGTTCCTTAGACTCGTCGGAAACCTAACCCTCTTCTGTTCCTTAAAATTTATTTTCCTTTGTGGCTTTTAATTTTTTTTTTTTTCGTTTTTGGATTCTCCTTTGTGGCTTTTAATTACAATTGAATTATGACAAAAGAAATTTTAATTTTTGAAAAGTTTGTTTTTGGTCTTGAAAAGTTGAATGTAACATTAGGCCCAATTAAACCGCTTTCGGTCTAACGGCCTAACTAAGAGTAGAATATGGTGATCTTCATATATCCATTAATAACACGTCCAAAAAAAAAAAATATATCCATTAATAAGAAAATGTCAAACTTAAAAACAAAAGTCAAAAGACTTCCATAGAGATATAAAAGAAACAAAAAAAAAAAAAAAAAAAATCCCATAAACAAAAGAATTCATCGTAATGGAAAAAAAATGCAATGTAAGAAGATAATATTCATCATTATAAAGGAAAACTCCTAAATTTGACAAGAACCAAGGTCTTTCCAACATTTTTACTCATTCAAATGCTTTTAGTAAAAATCTTTTTAATTTATAAGCTTATTTTCTCAAATTCTCCGTCCGATAATAATACTAGTAATTTAAATTTACTGTTACAAATAATTCCAGAGTTAAGCCCCACTTTGGTCTCTGAGATTGGCGAGTTGCACTGATTTAGTCATCGAGATCCCAATTGTACTAAATTAGTCCCCCAGATTCGAAAAAGTGCACCACATTAGTCCTTCTCCCAATTTCAGTCACCGGAGCACTAACGCCGTCAGTGACGTGGCCATTTCTTGCCACGCTGGACCCAATGAAACGACGTCGTTTCTAATTTGGCGCTAAACATCCCTTTGAACGACGTCGTTTGTATGTAATGGGAAATAAAACGTTAGGCACCCCTTTTTGTTTCTACTCTTCATCTTCTCCTTCTCCATGAGTGACGCAGAGAAAAAAAAAGCTTCTCTTCCATGAGTGACCCAAAATAGCAATTGGTGGCTGCAAAAGGATTTGTCGAGACCATTGGAACATAACGTTTGCTGTGCAACTATCGGAAGAGTTCGTTTGCCACTTCAGAGATCTTTTGTGTCGTCACTGAGGTTAGTGAGCATCAGAATTTTTTTTTTCAAATTTAATGAAATGCTATGATGGTTGTTGATCATGACTAAGTGTTTTATATATTGTCGGTTCACAAGTTTTAAATCTGATTTTGTGTTAGGATTTTGTTTTGATGTTTTGTGGAATTGTGTTAGGGGGTTTCTTTTTATACTCTGTTCCAATGGTGGAAGCATCAGCACCTTCGCATGAGTGATCATGTGTTTTTAATATTGAATTTTGTGTAAGTTTTGTTCCTTTTTCAACTTGTTGCTGATTTGAGTATGATTCGATTCATATAGATTTTTCTGCATATATTCTGATTGCCACGTAAGCATATATATGTGACGGAAAATTCACTAGAACTGATGTGTACCTTGCAATTTTCTTTGATATTGTGGGGTTTTGGAAAAAGAATTTCTGGGCAAGTTTTTGAGATTTAAGATGCAGCAGTTTAGAATTTTGTATTTCTCTTGAGCTTTACGGGAAAAGTAATTGATGTGGAGTTTGATGGCTTTAGCATTAAGAAGTTTTGAGATTGGTTTGAACACTGTTTTTGATGGTTCTTTTTTTTTTTCTGACCCCTCCGAATTGATAAGGTGAGTTGTTCCTTTTCGAATGTTTCCTTTTGATCCCTACCTGTTTGAGAAGAATATGAACCTCATCATTCGCCGTAAATGATAAGTGTCTTTATTTTTTGGCTGTTTGGTATCTTTTGAGGCACTTGTAAAATCACATCTCATTATCTAAACCCAGTGGATATCTCTTTTCTTGATTTTGAGAAAGTTTGAAGGGCTAAACACATTTGAGTTTTGAACGATGCTTTGGCAGTTACTTTAACTTCATCATGTTTATTTACTAGTTAACAGTGCGGGAATTTATTTTAAATTCAGACTCCTGAGTTATTAAATTAAGTGCAGTTCAGCATTGTCTGTCAAAGGCAGAAAAAGTCGAGTTTAAGATATTCATGGTTTAGCTAAGTAGTACGGCTATTGCATTGAGATGTCTCTTTTTGTATTTTGTTTGCGTCAGAAGAAATAGTTAGTTATATGATCTCTCTTATCTTGTAACATTATAGTTGCTTTGGATTTACCAATCTATTGAAATTCCAATTTGTGTGACGTGTATTAATTTGCACCACCCTCTCCTCCCCACCCTTCTCTGTTTTGACTTCTACTCTGACTACTTTTGTTTTCTACATTGTCTGGCCTTTCAGGTAGTAAAGAAACTGCTCAAGACCAGGTTTCTGTCGGAATGGGCCTGCTAGCTGGGTCAACTGTGCTGCTTCTGACTATAATATGGGGTACCTGCGTAATTGTCGGCAAGTGTGATCTGGTGAATTCAGTTGCATTGGATTCAGTAGACACGCGGAGATACAGTTTAACTGGTATATCTATTGATATTGTTCGATATTTAATTTTTTGTAGTATTAAGAGTTACTGGAGTAAACTTCTCTTTGCTCAGAATATTCCAGTATATCTTTGAAATGACTAACTTAGTAATGAAAGCAAGTACCTTTCTTCCATCATTTTGGATCAAGGATTCATAACGCTTTCAAGTTTCGAAGAACTGGATTTGTGCACTGGCAATTGTTGTTGTTGACATTATAGGCTAGAGTACTTTTGAACTTTGTGAAGGATGCTGGTTGAAACTATAAATATAAAATGCGGTTCATGGTTTTCTTATTTATTTATTATTTCTTCAAAACCATGATGTATGTGCATGTGCAATAATGCTGTTTTGTTGCCAGTCCTGAAGATATAATTCTTTTGGATCCTTGGTCTAATAAGATCTTGATGTGCAGGTTCTGGTGTTAGTACCGACATTTGGACCAGTTACGCAGCAAGGATTATGATTATATCTGTACTTTTGTTTTTGATTCTTCAATTACCACAACTTCTCCATTCATCATCAGGAAGGCACTTGGCTGTTTTGATTGCTCTTATTGTCTCTTTGTTGTTACTAGCTTCTTATTACTTTTAGACAAATAAACCACACCACCTTTTTTCACTGACATTATAATTAGGACACCCAAAGAATGGTTTGTTAGGGTTAGCCTCTGTTGTGGACCACCGGAGAACAGGGCGGCATCCACACCCACACCACTCTGGAACACTCGATGCTCTATTGGTTCCTCTGGAGATCCTTCTGTTTGACCGCATGGAAGTGTGGCTCCCACTTGCACTCATGATCCTAAACCTAGAAAGCTGCACAGCGAGAAAGAAGACGAAAAACTAGGAAAAGTGGATAGAAGAAGAAGAGGAAGAAGTTAGGGCAGAAACTTGGTTATAAAAGGGGACAAGGACTAAATTGGAGCTAATCAAATTTGAGTGCCATGTCATCTAACCGTTGCTAGGTCCAGCGTGACAAGAAATGGCCACGTCACTGATGGCGTTAGTGCTCTGGTGACTGAAATTGGGAGAAAGACTAACATGGTGCATTTTTTTGAATTCGGGAGACTAATTTAGTGCAATTAGGATCTCGAGGACTAAATCAGTGTAACTCACTAATCTCAGAGACCAAAGTGAGGCTTAACTCAATAATTCCATTATCATCATTCTGTTGGAGTTGACCGATTAATTAGAAACAGCCAAATTATTGATAATTTGGGAAAAAAATCTTCTTCTTTTTTTTTTCGCCAATTATGTTGTTAACATATAAATGGTGTCTCAATTGCCATTAAATTTATTGACGGTCAGGTCGTCGGTAATAACTAGTTAATTAAATTTATTTTTTAATTTTGAAATAACTTAACAACGTCTTAGTTGATGTTATCATATTTTTATTTTTATTTTTAAATGTAAAATAAGCTTAATAATCAATTAATTAAAATTAATTTTATCAAATACTTTGACTAATATTATATAACTATATGTTATATAAATACTAAAAAAATTGATTAAGTTGTTGTAAGAAAAAAAATTTATTTTGTCATGAATAATTTGATTATTTTGTTATGAGAAGCATTTGATTATTTTGGTACGTAGATGTTTGCTTTCTTTAAAAAAATATATAAAGCAACTTATGTATAAATAATTAAATATACATAAATATGTTGTAGCTGATAATTTGTATTTACAAAATATTTTTTTAAAAAAATTAATTTATTTTTTTCCTCAAAATTTGAACCTTCAAATTTGTAGATATATATATATATATATATATATATATATATATATATATATATATATATAGTTAATTGTCAAATAAATCTCTAAAAAATATGATATTTTTTTAATTCATCTCTAAAATTTTTTTTTAATTAAATTGGTCTATCAAAGATTAAAAATTAATTATATGTGTCATTCAATCATTCCATTAACAATTTTTGTCAACGATTGATATTGTAACTTGTAAAATATTAATTGATTTCATAAACATAGTTAGTTAACGTTCAATTGGACATATTAGGTGTTATGTATACTATTAATTAATATTTCACATAATTAATTGTTGACGAAAATTATTAATAGAGTAACTGAAGGACAAATATGATTAATTTATAATTTTTAAACGACCAATTTAATTAATAAAATATTTCAAAAATAAATTTAAAAAAATTTCATCTTTCAAGAACTAATTTAACTATTAATCATATATAACTATATTAATTCACTTGAGTCTTAACCTAGTTGCTAGCAAATTACCATTCAGGCCAAGTCTATGAATAAAAGATTCAAGTAGTATATAACATTTTAGATTATTCAAGCCTTATTATCATTGAAAATTTTAAAATATATCTTTTTTCTTTAAAAAAATTGTTTTACATTTTGAACAAGTATCTTATTCAATTTGTTATAGTAAAACCTATATATGAATATTAATATTAGAAGAAAAAAAAAACTTTGTATTACATTTAGTAGTCCATATATCTTTATTCACCACATCAATAAGTAGATGTAAAAAATATTTGATCTGACAGTACAACTTTTGTCCACTTCTTTAATTTGTTTGACGCGGCATCTCTTCTTTGTCTTTTTGATACTTTCATGCATTTTCCCAAATGATCACAGTTGAAAGAAAATTTTTCAATGACCCACTACATTTACCCTATTCTCTATTTCTACATCTTTAGCTCCTCTTCCAACAAAAAACTAACACAGTTGATGCATCACCATGATCATGGTCATCACCACTGTCATACCAGCATCTTCCACCGACACTCTTTCAACGAATATTATTCTGTGTCACCACAACAAAAATCATTTTTAATGATAATAGCACAATGATTACTGTATATTTTATTTAATTTATTTATAACAATTATATATTTATTATTATTATTATTATTATTATTATTATTATTATTATTATTATTATATATTTTTTATGGCTCTTAAAATTTTTTTTACTGTTAATTATATAGTTATTATTAAAATTTTTTAATGACAAAGCATAAGACGATAAAATTTATTATGAAAAATTAAAAAATAAAAATAAAAATGACAAAATTTTCTACCAATTGATAGGTAATTAACAATGATGATGTCGAGTTAAACAGAGATGTAAGGGAATCCAAACAATGTGATGATCGTGGAGGAGGATTGAGGTCTATGATAAGTTCCAAATGATTAGACATAACACACCAACATGCAAGAAAGGAGAAATGAACTTGACCATAATGGTAGTTGAATTTTTGGTCTCTTTAAGCCCGAGAAAATTCATTCCATCTTCAGCTAGTAAGGATAATTTGACAAAATATAGAGGTCGCATAATGTTATTATTAAAGTGTTGTTGTATTTGGTAAATAAACATAAATGATTTTGAGGTCTAAATGTAATATTAAAACATCTCACCACCATCAGCCAAAAAAGATGTGAGGATGTAGCTAGATTTAATTAAAGTAATCAAGATATAATTATTTAGTTATAGGATCCCCAAAAAAATCAATGCAGTAACAAATAGGAATTTGACTCAACCAGTTACAGAAAAGAAGATTAAAACGGCAGTCATTTCAATAAATTTATTTTCAGCCTCGGGAGACGATGATTTCATAGCAAAATTTTTTCAATTCTTTTGGGAGATAATTAAAGGAGATGTGATACGGGCAGTCAGAAGTTTCTTTCAGGGAGATAAATTATTAAAGGCTTTTAACCATACGCACATGTCTTATTTCTAAAATTCCTAATGTTAGCTCTATGAAACAAATTCGGCCTATTAGTCTTAGTAGTGTATTTTATAAAATCATCTCTAAGATTTTAGTACATATAATGCAATTTGTTATGAACAGACTAATCAGTAACAATCAAAGCGCTTTTGTAAAAAGGAGGTTAATAAGTGACAATGTTCTTATAGCTCATGAGTTCATGCATTCTCTGAAAAATAAGAGTATGAAGAGTGGAATTTAGCTCTGAAGCTGGACATGAGCAAAGCATATGACGGGGTAGAATGGTCTTCGTTTGGAATGTCATGAAGAAGCTGGGTTTCTGTAAAAAATGGTTAGATTGGATTCAGGAATGTGTGATGACAGTTTCTTATTCTGTCACTGTGGATGGTCAACCTCATGGCTATTTTAAGCCATGTAGAGGGCTGCGACAAGGTGACTCTCTCTCTCCCTATCTATTTCTATTTTGTGCAGAGGGACTCTCCCATCTGCTCCACAGAGGAGAATAGAGACAGGATATTTCTGGATTGAGACTCAACCACAGATGCCCTAGAATCAGTCATTTATTTTTTGCAGATGACTCTATCCTATTCAGTCGGGCCTCGGAAGGAGATTGTTAGAACTTACTGAGTATTCTACAAGTATATGAAGAAGTCAGTGAATAGGTGATTAACTTAGATAAATCTTCAGTCTTTTTCAGCAACAACACTCCAATTCGGACTCGTGACCGGTTAGCAGAGATATTACAAGTTTCTCATGTCGGTAATCAGAACAAATACCTTGGCTTGCCTTCGGTTGTTTAGAGATCGAAAAGAGCAGCATTTAATTACATTAGAGACAAGGTAAATAAAAAACTACAACACTGGAAGAGAGCTCTCTTGTCTCCGAGTGGCAGAGAGGTTTTGATCAAGGCATTAGCCACAATGGTTCTATTGTACACTTTGAGTTGTTTCAAACTAACAGACACTCTAATGGAAGATATACAGTGTTCCATGCTCAATTTTTTGTGGGGCCAGAAAAGGGACGAAAGAAGAATACATTGGATTGGTTGGAAAATTACATGCAGACCGCAGGCTCAAGGAGGACTAAATTTCAAAGATTTAAAGGCCTTCAACCTTGCAATGTTAGCAAAGCAAGGGTGGAGACTTTTAAAGCGTTCAAACTCCCTGATATCAAAGGTGTATAAAAGTAAATACTACAAATACACTGATTTTCTAAGAGCAGAAGCAGGGAACAACCCATCATGGGGTTAGAAAAGTGTATTAGAAGGAAGAAAAGTCTTAGAAATAGGCCTACTGTGAAAAATTAGAAGAGGTATCTCAGTAAGGATCAGAAAAGATTCTTGGGTCAAGGATTTCACTACAATTACTCTTAATTCTAATGTAAGACCAGAACCAATACCAATTTGGGTTTTAGACCTCATATTACCAAACAGACAATGGAATCAAAGTAAAATCAGAGAATGGTTCAGTCCAGAAATTTCTCAAGCAATTATACAGACCAATATACACAATGGAAAAGATATTGTTACCTGGATGAAGGAAAAGAATGGCTACTACTCTGTATCCTCAGGTTACCATATAGCTTTTCAATTCAATTATCCTCCAATTGATTTTCTACCTGAATAGTGTAAAACCAAGAAGCTATGGTCAGAAATCTGGAATTTAAAGAGTCAACCAAAGACAAAAAATTTTATGTGGAAAGCCTTCCATGAAGGATTACCTGTGAAAGTGAAGCTCTACTCAAAAATCCCTTCAATCAGTCCAATTTGTCTTCGGTACAATGAGCAAGAAGAAACGGTGGTACATTGTTTATGGATGTGCCCGGACTCGAAGGAAGCATGGAGACTAGCTAGACTTCCATCACCGACTCGCGAAGTAGAAAACTAGAAATGGTGGCTTGAATTTCATAACAGGATCGCAGGAGGCAGTAACACGGTGGAGAAGCAGGAATTAGCAGTGAATCTTACCTGGCAGAACTGGAAAGCTAGGAATGAGTTGATATTCGAGTAGCGAAGGAAGACTCCATGGATATGTCTCGAAGAAGCTCGAAGAACAACAAGTGAGAGACCAAGAAAATGTTAAATCCCTAAAATTGAGTAACCTGTAATAGCACAGGTTTGTCTTTTAGTGGAACTTTTCCTTTTCTCCTCTTTTGTGTGTAGTCCAATTGGACCTTTCTCTTTCTTAATGAAAATTAACTACCATTGAGGAAAAAAAACTTTCTCCCCCTTCTGTCCTAAAACTCTATCCTAAAAAAAGTAAGCCCGTCATAAACCTTAAACAATTCATTATATTAGAGAACATTCTCTAATATATCTGCGGAAACTACAAAAAAATGAACTAAAAATAAATCTTAAAAAAATCACAGTCTTGCTAAAAAGACAACTTATTAAAAGAGTAATTACCCAAATTAGTCCTTGAGGATTTTAAAAGCGGACACTTTAATCCCCAAAGAAAATTAATACCAAAAACACCCCCAAAGATTTTCTCCGGCGGACAATTCAGTCCCTGGCTTGATTTCTCCATTTGTGACCGACGGAAAATGATGAAGTAGCACGTCTAAAGGCCATGTGGACTGCTACGTGTCAGGTGACGCGGCTGGACAAATTAGTCCCTATCCTCGTCAGCAGAACAGTGTCGTTTTTCGCGTTTGAGAGGAATATAAAATGTCTCTCTTCACTTCATATGAAGAACCCCCACCTTTGTTTAGTTTTTTACAGAGAAAACCATACCTTGTTGGAGTGTTCATCTTCTACATCATCTCCCACCTCATCTCCCACATCA
Organism: Arachis hypogaea; assembly: GCF_003086295.3. Taxonomy (NCBI): domain Eukaryota; kingdom Viridiplantae; phylum Streptophyta; class Magnoliopsida; order Fabales; family Fabaceae; genus Arachis; species Arachis hypogaea. The sequence goes on along the minus strand of NC_092053.1, from coordinate 23,107,317 downwards.
TTCTCGTTAGCAGAACGGCGTTGTTTGTTGGTGCATAATTTCTAACCACAAACTAACCGGCAAGTACACCGGATCGTACCAAGTAATACCTCAGGTGAGTGAGGATCGATCCCACGAGGATTGAAGGACTAAGCAACAATGGTTAAGTGATTTACTTAGTTATACAAACAGAAAATAGTGTTTGAGAGTTCAAAAAGCATTAAACAGAAGATAGGCAAATAAATAAGTTGGGAATAAAATATGGAGAAGGCAGTTAAGGCTTCAGAGTTATCTATTTTTCGGATTGACTTTTCTTACTAACTATTTTAATCATGCGAGATTTAATTCATGGAAAACTATATGTGACTAGACCCTAATTCCTTAGACCTTTCTAGTCTCCTCTAAAATTCATCAACCGCCAATTCCTTGGTCAATTAATTCCAATTAGGGGGTGAAGTTTAATTCTAGTTTATATGCCACAAAAATCCAAATTATCCAAATATAAGAGGATTATATATCACGTATCCCGTTAAGTCCAGATAATTAGAATTTAGGAGAAATTATTTTCAAGCTGTTGTTCAAGTAAATAGCTTTTCCAAGTTATACAAGAACTCAATTAGAAAGAGGGTCATACTTCCGTTCCACCCAAATTCATAAAATAAAGAACGAAAAAAATTCTTGAAATATAAATCAGTACATGAATTAAAATAGAAAAATAATAGTATCAATCCATACAATAGACAGAACTCATAACCTTAACAATGGAGGTTTAGTTACTCATGGTTCAGAGAGAAAAACTAGGATTGTAAATTGGGCTGAGGTGAAATCAAAAGTTTACTCCCTGGAATCCCCTCAGGGAGGTTTTTTTTATATCTAATCCTAATAAATTTAAAATCTAATTTTTAAAACTAAAATAATATCTTTTCCTAAAATTAAGATTTAAATTTAAATCAGAATTAATTAAATAATCAGCAAGTCTTCAATTGATGGATGGAGACCACTTGTTTCGTCCATTCTGTAGCTTCTAATCTGTGTTTTCTGGGCTGAAAACTGGGTCAAAACAGCCCAGAAATCGCCCCCAGCATTTTCTGCACGTGGCGCATGTCATGCGTACGCGTCAGGTACGCGCACGCGTCGATGTGCAACTTCGCTTTTCACGCGTACCCGTCAGGTACGCGCTCGCGTCGCCATGGAAAACTCCAAATCACGCGCACGCATCAGGTACGCGCATGCGTCGCTCCTCGCTATCATCTCCTTTAATTCTTGTGCTACAGAAACTCCATCAAATCTAGCTGAATACTACCTAAAATAAACAGAATTGAACAAGACTCAAAGTAGCATCCATAGTGGCTAAAAGATAATTAATTCTTGATTAAACTCAATGAATTGAATGCAAATTCACTAGGAAAAGATAGGAAAGATGCTCACACATCATTTGTAACTGTGGTCCCCCTCATATTTCTTCTCTACAAATCAAAAACCTACCGTGGCACCCTCCTCGTATTTTAAAATTGAGCGTGTCTGAGTGGCAAGTAGTACAGGAGGCTCAGCCGCTTCTAGCTGTTGCGGAGGGAGGTTTGTCCATGAGGGCGGTGAGAATATGAGTTTAAGTAAGGGATAACACCTGAAATGCTTATGTGGTCTCTATGCAATTATCTCCAAACCCGGCACCGTCGAGAATCCAGGAAGGTTGTTCTTCGGGTGTCCAAGGTATAAGGTAATTACCAATTTTGTTGTTGGACTCAAATCATTTGGATTTAGAATCTTGTTAACACATTGAAGGTTTGGACGTTGTAGGAAAAACTACCCTACTACAAATTCTTTGTATGGATTGACATGGTTTTTGACCTCAATGGAAAGAATGTTGGGTTGAAAGAAGTTGCTATTGCTGATGACTTGGTGGGTGGTTTCCGAGAGACTTTGTTGGAGCTACAAGACAGGATGGGTGCGTTAGAGAACAATCAAAATACAGTAGTAAAGAAAGACTGGAAAAATATTTGCTTTAATCTATATTTATCGGCTGGGTTTATTGTGTTAATTTATGTATTTGTGTTTAATTGCTCTGCAAAAGCTTAAATTTGTATGTTTATTCTGAATTTATGAATTAAATCAACGTATTATGCATATTATGTATTTTTTTGGTGAATTTTGAGGGCATTTGTGTTGAATTTCATAGGAGTAGCTGCATTATTATGTTCAGAAATAAATATAAATCAAAAGAGTATTTTCAAATTAGCTATCACAATTAACTAATTAATGAACGAACACATGAATTAAGGAAAGACACCCTGGAGTACCATAATTAAAAACATACTTAGTCACATACATTCAACTGCACAAATCCATGAAAAATAACAACATAACAATAGAAAAGACATATACCAATTTCATGGAAGGCATTAGCATGACTATGACACTGAATATTCAATTTTTATCCTAAATTCGAAGTTCATCCAAGAAAAAAACAGCCATGGTGCTATTTCTTAGCACAAAAGACTAGAGTTTTATCCTAAATTTCGAAATTCATCCAAAAAGAGAACAAGCATAGAGTTGTTTCTCAGCACAAAAGACTATAATTTTCTCCTAAATGTTAAAGTTCATCCAAAAAGAAAACAAGCATGGAGCAATTTCTCATCACTTCTTTCCGGGAGCTTTGAATCCTGGATTTGGGATGAATTGAAACATCCTTGACGATGTACCCTTACTAGTAGCTGCCATTGTTTCTGTCGAGACCCCATCACTGCTTCTAGGAGGTGAGATAGGTGGTGGAGTGCATGACTGCACTGGCACTGGTGGAGGATGATGTGGTCTAATAATAGGCTGCTTAGGTCTTGCATGAGGTGGAACATTGGATCCCAATGCAGAATTCTATAAATTATAGAAATCAAAAAAATATAATTATTGTATACTCTACTAAAATAAAGACATAACAGTATAAATTATAGAAACAAAAAATATATCTATTGCAATAAATCACTACATTTGGAACTGAGTTGATATTATGTATAATATTATTTATGAATGACTATGTGCACCTTATTAGAGATTCAATTTTTAAACAAAATAATGGTAAAAAAATGATTTCAACATGAACAGGATAGTAATTCGATAAAATTAGCTTCAAGAAAAACTGTTCTTCAAATTCAAGTATTATGATTCTAACTCTATATAACTACAAGCATCATGACCCATTCTAGCAGTTTCTTATCATGTCTAATTCAAACAACGAAATGAATTAAAATAAACACGAATCAGTCCTCAAGAAAAATAAAAATAATCATATAAGTCCCTAGAGAAATTTAAATAATCCTATTCAGTCCCTTCAATCAGTTTGGTCCATGTTATACCTAAGGTTGCGATGCTGATTGTGAAACATGGATCTCATCTGCCCCAATATTGGAGGATACAGAACTAGTTCCAGCACCACGTCCTCTATTCCTCCTAGATGTAGTAGCAGGCCTTCTCTTTGGAGATGGAGGGCCTTTACAAGTTTTTTGATTATGGTCAGTCTCGCCACATTTGCTACAATGCAACTCGAAATCTCTTTTCAGAAGGGTCCTTATTGGAACATCCTTTTCAGAAGGGTCCTTTCTTCTTCTATTCACTGGCCTTCCAACAGGCCTCTTCAGCTTAGGTAGGACTGGGTTTAATATGTCTGTCTTGTCCCAATACTCTTCAGAATTGACTGACTGGATGCAGTACTGGTATGTTGCTCTAGCTGTCCCAATTTTTAAAAGTGGATGTACATATGGCTCAGCTCTATCACCTCTTCTTGCAATTGCAGCTAGTGCATGAACATAAAGAAGACCTAAAGATAATACATATTTAGTAACAACTCCAATTAAGTTCAATATACATATGTTGAAGTAAATAAAAATTGAAATAATGCACCTGTCAACTGCCAAGCATTACAAGTGCACTTGTTATTGCCTAAGTGAACAGAAAGTTTTTTTGACCCGTGTTGGACCTCAAAACCATCCTCTCATCATCCCCAACCCATACTGGATGCCAATACCTAACCCCTTTTATAATGTCGTCAAGTCTCTTTTGCTGTACAAGGGCTAATTCAGTGCCAACATATGTCTCCAAAACTTGTTTATACTTTGTCATTCTTCGCATAATGTAGCACCTCAACTCTTCACACATTGTAAGGATAGGTTTGCCTCTATAGTTAACTATTTTTGCATTCCACACCTCACACATATTGTTCGTCAAGTTATCACACTTTGGCCCGTGACTGAATTGTGATTTGGTCCAACATGCAGGCTCAAATCTAGATAAGTAGTTCTATGCATCTTCATTCACCCTCCGAAGCTTCTGCATACTTTTCTCAAATTCTGTGAAAGTAGTACACTTGGCACACTCCTAGACAATGTTCTTCACCTGCTTATCTTTGAATTGGTTGGTAAAATTTTTTCATATGTGTCTAACACAATTTCTGTGATGCGCATGTAGCATCACTTCCTTTAATGCAAGTAGAAGACCCTAATTACAATAAGAAATGAAACTATATAACAAATTATAAAGTACAAAGGATGGTTATATAATAGTGATTGGTTCTCATCAAGATTATACTATTGAAAAAAATCAACTAATCATAACACTTGCCAAAGCATGTTAAGGTAATATAAATCAAACATTATTTTAGCAAGTCAACTGTGTATACAAGAAATTAAAAGATGAGTTACAAACTTTAACTTAATCAAAAGAATAATGTGGAACCTTAAAGAAAAGTAAAATTGAATAAGAATTGACAATAAACAATCTTGTAAACTGTGTATATTTGTTATAAGTTGCTTTAGATATTTAGGAATCTAAACCACTAATTATAGCTATAAATTGATGGTACTTCTATGCTTGTTAATACAAGTTCTATGAATGAAAAATTCTGAATTAGTATACTAAATATGACTAGATCCATTCACCTTATTCTATTTTTGCTTATAATTATATGAGTCTTGAACATGATTACAATTATTCCGCTGAAAATTAAGAAAACATTTTTCCAGAGTTCTGTAAAGAAAATAAGCTTTAAAGTAGTGTATTCTCTTTGTTTAATAAAAATCATGACAATAAATGTTAATCACAATGCATAACATGTAGTTCTCTAAATAAAGTATTTGGTGATCATCACTTCATTTATCAGCAAACAATGAACTTCTATAACATTCTGTAATGAGGAGAAAAGCCACCTTATCTTGGACTTGATAAAAGAAAAAGACTTACAAAAAATTCTTATATATATGTTGAAATTTAAATTTATATTAGCAATCCTCCAATAACAACAACGTAAATACAAATATATCTTCTATCTATTTGACTAACTTTCTTATGCTAACATTTAAATATTAGATTGAATGGTACCTTTTGTTGATCGAAAATGAAATTCCAACCATGGATATAATGGTCTACAAGATCTTCTTGAAGCAAAGTGAGAAACCACTTCCAACTCTCTTTTGTCTCACTACTAACCACAACAAACGCAATAACGTAAAAGTGATTGTTTGCGTCCTGGCCCACTGCTGAAAAGAGTTGCCTCCCGAAATAGCCCTTCAAAAAGCAACCATCTAATCCAATCAATTTCCTACAACCCAATTTAAACCCCCTTTTACATGCATCTAAACAAATACATAACTTGTCAAATAATGAAGGTGACTGGGGGATGGGAGTAAGATCCATCAATGCAGTGCTCCTGGGTTACTGCTTAACAACTTGATGATTGGATTCTTGACGGTTTAGAAATTCACTAATGAAATCTCGTTGTAAAGTATAGTTTCTAAACCAAGCAATAATCCTTTCATACAAAAAGTTGTTTGTCACTAGTACAAACCCCTAAAATTTACAAACCGAAGTATTGGACCTCGGGTCGTTCTCCCTAGGAATTACAATAAAGTGTCTTGTTATTGGTTATGAGTTATTTTGGGATTTTGGATAAGAAGCATGAAAAGTAAATGGCAATGAAAATAAACTAACAACTATAAAAGGCTCTTGGCAAGGTATGAAAATTAGAAGTCCTATCCTAGTTATCCTTCTCAATTGTGATGAGAATTATTCATTGCTACCACTTAGTTAACCCTTACTAATTAAAGGAAAGTCAAGTGGATGAATTGACTTGAGCCACAAGTCCTAGCCAACTCCCAAGGAAAGACTAGCTTTAGTGCACTCCAAACCAATTAGCAATCTCTCCAATTATCAATCAACAAAGGAATTAGATAACTCAAGTGTCACTAATTACTCTACCTAGGCTAAGAGGAACAAAATCTACACTATATCTAGAAGAGGCATTTCAACAAACACATAGAGTGCAATAGAAGTAAACATTATTAATTGCAAGAATTAAAGGAATCTACAACTACAAAGACAAGAGATCAACAATAGAAAAGCAAAGAAGAACAATTATTATGAATTACCTCTTATTGAATTGGAAGAATGTAGAAGGAACAATACTAGATCTACAACAAAGTATAAGAACAACATAAAGGAAATTACAACAAAGGAATAGAAGAAGATGAATGTAGCAACAAAGAATTGAAAAGTAGAAGTAGAAGAAAGCAAAGATTAAAATCTAGATCTAAGATTATTGAGCTAAACCTAATCCTAATTCTAGAGAGAAGTGAGAGCTTCTCTCTCTAGAAACTAATTCTCACTACTAAACTAAGCTAAAACTAAACTAATGATAACTAACTTCTAAAGTATGAAAATTATGTTAATTCTCCTTCAATCCTTGGCTTAAATAGCATCAGAAATGAGTTGGATTGGGCCCACAAGGCTTCTAAAATCGCTGGCCACGTTTGCATTAAGTGGGTCATGTGCCACCATCGGCGCGTCCGCGTACCATGCGCGTGCGCGCCCCTATGCGCGATGAAACTATGGCAAATCTTATATCGTTTCGAAGCCCCGGATGTTAGCTTTCCAACCCAACTGAAACCGCATCAATTGGACCTCTGTAGCTCAAGTTATGGTCGTTTAAGTGCGAAGAGGTCGGCTTGACAGCTTTTGCGATTCCCTCATTTCTTCATGAGTTCTCCATTTTTACATGCTTTTTCTTCATTCCCTTGATCCAATCTTTGCCTCCTAAATCTGAAATCACTTGGCAAACGCATCAAGGCATCTAATGGAATCAAAGGTAAATCAAGATTAAACAATTAAGGACCTAAAAAGCATGTTTTCACTCTTAAGCACAATTACGGGAGAGATAACAAAATCATGCTAATTCCTAGGCTAAATGTGACAAAAGGTTATCAAGATGCTCTAAATTCAATACAAAACAAACCGTCAAATTGGGGTTTGTCAACCTCCCCACACTTAAGCCTTAGCATGTCCTCATGCTAAAACCAAGAATGAAGTAAGGGTATGGCATTTATTCAATGGAAACTAACTAAATGCAATCTACCTATATGCAACTATCTAAATGAATGCAAGTGCTTGGTCAAAATAAATCAATTCCCAAGAAACATATATGCACAAGGGCTAAGGACTAGCAAGTCTAATCCACAATTGAATTGAGTTATTAAATATTTTTACAAACTTGCATGAAAATTATGATTGTAGGTGGAAACATGTAATTGAGCATCAAACCCTCACCGGTAGTGTTTGCACTCTATTTGCTCATGTGTTTAGGGTTGATTCTCTCAATTCTCTCATAATCATGCTTTCCAAAATTTGTTTTTCATCTAACAATCAACATATATCTTATGCATGCATACAATTATCATGAGGTCTATTCTTTAGGTTGTAATGGGGTTAGGGTCAAGGTAGGATACATATTTGGTCAAGTGAGCTTAAAATTTGATTCTTTGATAAGCTTAAACTTCCCACCTAGCCTATGACATCCTATACAATTAAGCTCTAACCTAACTACCCATTTTTTCCTTTTCCACATACTCATGCATTTCTTTTTCATTTCACAACATTTATGCATTGATCTTTATTGAGCTCCACTTTGCTTTGGGGCATTTTGTCCCCTTTTTATTTCTTTCTTTTTCTTCTTTTTCTTTCTTTTTCATATTATTTTTTTTCTTTTCTTTTTCTTTTATTTTTCTCATTTTTTTTATATATACAAGAGCATCAATGCATAAGGTCTATACATTTGATCAATACACGAACACATACCCAATTCCCAATATTTACAACAAAAATACAAAACTACTCTTTTATTCCCCCAATGTCCCAAGAGTTCCCACACTTGAATGGTACTCACGCACACTAGCCCAAGCTAATCAAAGATCCAAATTAAGGACATTTATTGTTTTTCACTTTAAGGCTTGTACTGTGCTAAATTAAAGAATAAGTGGGTTAAGCGTAGGCTCAAATTTGGCTAACAAAGGAAGATAAAAGGTAAGGCCATTTGGGTAAGTGAGCTAATGAAATGATGGCCTCAATCATATACATGTATGTATACACAAAATAATGGACATAAAGAATCAAACAAATCAAAGATTACAATCATAGAAAGAGACTAATGCACACAAGAAGGAAAATAAGTGGTTATAAGATGTAACCACACCATTAGGCTCAAATCTCACTTGCTTGTGTTCTTAGCTCAAAAACATGATCCATAATATATATAATTCAAGCAAGTTCTATGAAAAGTTTTCCACTCAAATCAATTGAGATGCCCTATAGATAGAAATCTTGAAAAATTTTCATTATTTTGACTAAGCTTATTGTGTATATATATGCAAAAATAAGAAAATGAAAGTAAAAATCCTAAAAACCTAAAATAAAATGCAAAAGTGTTGGGATTAGAAATTTGTCACCCAAAATCGCCGACCGGTCGGACGACCTCCCCACACTTAAAAGTTTGCACCGTCCTCGGTGCACTCAAAGATGAGCAAGGGGGTACGGCGAGTCTCTGGATTGTTGCGTGTTCTTAGTCTTGCTTCCATGTTTGCTTGTGGTGCATTTATCATGAAAAACAAAAATACAACACCGTAAGATGAGAAGATATAAAAGCAAGGAAGCATACATTGTTGGAATGAGGTAAATCACTAGAATTGAGTGAGTGAATTAGTGTGACATTAAGAAATATTAGGTGTGTGAATTCTAAATTGCGCGGTTTAGAATACACATTAGCGTAAAAGCTATGTCACAAAAGAAGCATGAACTTCACTTATCCTAGTGTGCTTGAGATGCTTTAAGTAAGCTTGTAAGGTAAGACAAGCATTAGAGAAGCATGAAAGCATTCAAGTCAAACATATGGATGGATATAATCATGAACACAATGCATTAAGGTAAATGCACAACATCATCCATCAAGAGGTTGCCTAATCGAGGGAAAAGGATCCAAATCACATGATGGCTAGCTACAACATGCAATTCAAAAGAGTTATAAGCTCGAAGATAATTCTCATCACTTGGTATTTTTCAAAAGGTAAGCATGAAAAACCCAAAACCAAGTAACAAAATATAACCTCAATCATAGAATCCAACAAAGATTATCTACAAACATTCATGCTAAAATAGCATTTAGGCAATAAGGGATATAGCAATGTATAGTAAACAAAGTCAATAATCCAACACTTATGATGAAAAGAGAGAAAATAAAATGAAAACTAAACTAAAACTAACTAATCAACTAACTAACTAACTAATTAACTAACTAACTAACTAACAACCAACTAAAATAAATGGTTATCGATGGTGTTTGAAAGTGTTGGATGAGGGGTAGTAGGAGGGAAGAAGAAAGGAGAAGGAAAGAAATAAAAAGAGGAAAAGAAAAGAAGTGGATGGAAGAAAGGGCATCCACGCGTACGCACGCATGGCGCGCGCGCGTCGTTGGCTTATTTCAAGAGTGGCGCGTACGCGTCATGTGCGCGTGTGCGCAAGTGCGGTTTGTGCCAGAGGCACAACGTTGGCGCGGCGCAGGCACAACTCTCTGGAAAATGTATGGAGGTTGGAACTTCTCAATCCACGCGTACGCACGCATGGCGCGCGCGCGTGGATGGTCGAAAATGCTGGAAGTGCGCGTACGCGCCATGTACGCGTACGCGTGGATGGTGCTCTGTTTTTTTTTTAAATAAATTTTCTATGTTTTTGCACCAATCCAAGCATTCCAAACCTCCAAACAGCTACCAAAACACCATAAAACCTTATTTAACATACTTAAACTACCAAACATACTCAACTAACTAAACAAAACATGAAATTAAACTAATTCTATCAATATATACAAAAGAGAAAATGAAAGAATTTTACCATGGTGGGGTGTCTCCCACCTAGCACTTTTGTTTATTGTCCTTAAGTTGGACTTATGGGGAGCTCCTCATCAAGGTGGCTTGTGCTTGTATTCATCTTGGAACTTCCACCAATGCTTGGTTCTCCATTGTGCCTCAAGATTCTTCATGGATTGAGCCAAGTCTTGATGGAGTTCTTCACAAGCTTGGGGCTCCCAAAGTTGATCCTCTTCTTGTAATCCGGGATCCCACACTTTGTTTTCACACACGTCTTGAGGTTGATAATCATTATTAGTCCATCCGGGTGGTGAACAAGATGAATTCTCTATGAAATACCCAACAATTCTCCTAGACCCATCTATTTGAGCACTATTCCCACCTTTGTATTCAACTCTTGAAGTATCAACCAAAATGAGCCTTGATTTGCAACGCCAACCACGAAACATCTTTCGCTTACGCTTCATCCCACAAAGCATCCTAAGTTGACCATCCGTTTCAAGCAAGCCATACTCAAGTGGGACAGTAAAGCTAATAGAAATGAATTTTACCCACTCAAGTGAAGGGGTAGATGACAACCTAGGCAAAGATGCTTCCAACGATCTTGACAGAGCGTATTCCACTCCCATCCTTCTATTTCTAAGGACTTCCACCTCTTCACAAGATCTCTCTAATTCAATCCTTTGATCATTAATACTATCTAAGCCTTTTCCCTTAATCAAACTATAATTGGGAGGGTGAAAGAAGTTTACCTCCGCAACATTTTCAAACGCACCGGGAGAAAGTTCTTCAAGTTCAAAGGATTCTCCACCACTAGGACTTGATGCTTGCTCTTCATTGCCATGGGAACTCAATTCTTGCTCTATCCCATCCAAGTCTTCATATGGAATATGCCTTGGAAGGTGTGCACTTTCCTCCCTAGCATCAATTTCAATCATCTTGGAGGGATTTTCTTCAACTCTATGTTCCCATGGAAGCTCCGCATCTCCTAAGTCTTCTACCACTTCTTCCTTGTCTTCAACAATTAAAGCTTCCTCCAATTGTTCCAATACAAAGCAACTTCCCTCATTTCCCACCGGAGTTCCCAATCTCTCCTTCATGCTATGTCCTTCATTTGATTCTCCACATGTAGCCATGGGAGTTCCTTGAGTGTTCAAGCATTGGGAGGCTAATTGATTTGTTACCGCATCCAAGGTGGCCATGAAATTTTGCACATCCCTTTTCATCTCTTCTTGCCCTTCAACAAGAACACCAAAGGTTTCATCCATTAGAGATTGGGGTGGGTGGAAGGGTTCATTAAATTGGGGGGAGGGTTCATAGTAGGAAGGTGGTTCTTCTTGGTAGGTTGATTCCTCTTGGTAGAGTTGTGGTGGTTCTATGTTTCCCACTCTTTCCACTTGTTGCACAACACACTCCATGGTTGCTTGAAATTGATCCAATGCTTCCTTGAGATGATCCCTTGACTCTTGTTCCTCTTGGATAATATGATTAGGATCATGTGGTTCTTGGATCAATGGATATGAGTATTCTTCCATGGAAGGTTGTGGTGGAAAGTAGTATTCATCTTGTGGTTGAAAGTTTTCATATATTGGAGGTGGTTCATCTTGGTAATAATGTGGAGGAGGTGGCTCTTGAAAATATTGATGTTGGAATGGTGGTGGCTCTATATGTGGTTCATATTGCTCATATGGTTGTTGGTAGGATGGATATGGATTAGGGTCATATGAAGGTGGTTGGTAAGAAAGGGCTTGTGAGTATGGTTGGAAGTTATGTTGAGGGTATGGATCATAGGCATATGGTGGTGGTTCTTGAAAGTCACAAGGTGATTCACCATAACCATTGGATTGATATGCATCATAGAATGGCTCTTCTTCATAGTGCATTGGTGGGGGTTGTTTCCATGAGGATTGATCATATGCATATGGCTCCTCCCACCTTTGGTCATCCCATTCTTGATACACATCTTCATTATAGTCCTCATTTCCTACAACATGTTGATAACCAAACTCATAGCCAAGGTGAGAATTCATGATAGCAAGAAGAAAATGAAAACAAAATCAAATAAGAAGCAAGAAAATTAAATCCTAAAACTAGCAAGAGCTAACAAAAGCAAACATATTCACACTATTCACATATATACAATAACCAATAACATAACACCATTGCAATCCCCGGCAACGGCGCCATTTTGATGATTGGATTCTTGACGGTTTAGAAATTCACTAATGAAATCTCGTTGTAAAGTATAGTTTCTAAACCAAGCAATAATCCTTTCATACAAAAAGTTGTTTGTCACTAGTACAAACCCCTAAAATTTATAAACCGAAGTATTGGACCTCGGGTCGTTCTCCCTAGGAATTACAATAAAGTGTCTTGTTATTGGTTATGAGTTATTTTGGGGTTTTGGATAAGAAGCATGAAAAGTAAATGGCAATGAAAATAAACTAACAACTATAAAAGGCTCTTGGCAAGGTATGAAAATTAGAAGTCCTATCCTAGTTATCCTTCTCAATTGTGATGAGAATTATTCATTGCTACCACTTAGTTAACCCTTACTAATTAAAGGAAAGTCAAGTGGATGAATTGACTTGAGCCACAAGTCCTAGCCAACTCCCAAGGAAAGACTAGCTTTAGTGCACTCCAAACCAATTAGCAATCTCTCCAATTATCAATCAACAAAGGAATTAGATAACTCAAGTGTCACTAATTACTCTACCTAGGCTAAGAGGAACAAAATCTACACTATATCTAGAAGAGGCATTTCAACAAACACATAGAGTGCAATAGAAGTAAACATTATTAATTGCAAGAATTAAAGGAATCTACAACTACAAAGGCAAGAGATCAACAATAGAAAAGCAAAGAAGAACAATTATTATGAATTACCTCTTATTGAATTGGAAGAATGTAGAAGGAACAATACTAGATCTACAACAAAGTATAAGAACAACATAAAGGAAATTACAACAAAGGAATAGAAGAAGATGAATGTAGCAACAAAGAATTGAAAAGTAGAAGTAGAAGAAAGCAAAGATTAAAATCTAGATCTAAGATTATTGAACTAAACCTAATCCTAATTCTAGAGAGAAGTGAGAGCTTCTCTCTCTAGAAACTAATTCTCACTACTAAACTAAGCTAAAACTAAACTAATGATAACTAACTTCTAAAGTATGAAAAGTATGTTGATTCCCCTTCAATCCTTGGCTTAAATAGCATCAGAAATGAGTTGGATTGGGCCCACAAGGCTTCTAAAATCGCTGGCCACGTTTGCATTAAGTGGGTCATGTGCCACCATCGGCGCGTCCGCGTACCGTGCGCGTGCGCGCCCCTATGCGCGATGCAACTATGGCAAATCTTATATCGTTTCGAAGCCCCGGATGTTAGCTTTCCAACCCAACTGAAACCGCATCAATTGGACCTCTGTAGCTCAAGTTATGGTCGTTTAAGTGCGAAGAGGTCGGCTTGACAGCTTTTGCGATTCCCTCATTTCTTCATGAGTTCTCCATTTTTACATGCTTTTCCTTCATTCCCTTGATCCAATCTTTGCCTCCTAAATCTGAAATCACTTGGCAAACTCATCAAGGCATCTAATGGAATCAAAGATAAATCAAGATTAAACAATTAAGGACCTAAAAAGCATGTTTTCACTCTTAAGCACAATTACGGGAGAGATAACAAAATCATGCTAATTCCTAGGCTAAATGTGACAAAAGGTTATCAAGATGCTCTAAATTCAATACAAAACAAACCGTCAAATTGGGGTTTGTCACAACTCCAAGAGATAATGCCTCAATTTGCTGTACTATTGTCTCTCATTTCCAATAACACGTTCTCTTGCTTCTTTAAATGCTCTATAGACCATTTTTCCATTGATAACGACATTGTAATCTATCTTGATGTGGTCATAAGCCTCACTTAAGGTTATGTGAGGTTGAGTGAGCAACCTCTTTTCTAGCTTGTTGGCCACCCACTTTTGATCTGCCATATTGCTTCCAAATTCCCTTCCGCAAGTGTGAGTGGGCACATATGTCTTAATTTTGTAACTCTTCAGTTGATTATTCGAGGCATAGTAAATTAGCCATGGACAAGGGTTAGTTCTACCACTCATAGCACATGCAGTCACAGCCCACCAAGCACAGTCCCACTAGTCCTAGACTCAGTATTCACAGCTTCTTCTCCCATGGTTCCAACATTGACACCTGCATCCTTTGTATTAATAGGATTCACATTCACACTTTGCACATTGTTTGCTTCATTACCTTGCACAGCTACCTCATCATTACTTTGGCACATTTTCACTTTCACTAGTAGATGCCTCCTTAGCCCCTTTTGGTTTTTTTTTTTATTTTTTTTTATCCTCTCCAACCCATGCTCACAATCACATCTCACTCTCATTTGATCATTCTTGATGTACCTAATCTTTCTCCCCTCATAGATGACATGATCCTTTAGAGCAGTCTTAAAGCTTTCAATTGTTGCAAATTCCATTCCCAATTCAAAGTACACTTCTCCAAAGCCAGCATTTTTATTAAACTGTGAAAACTCATACCTCTCTCTCTCATCTTCATAACTCTCTGGAGTTAGCAGTGTCTCTGACTCATACTCAAAAGTAGGTTCTTCCTCCTCCTCATTTTGTATACTTTTTTCATTATTTTCAGCACCATTGTTGCCAGTACCACCAAAATTTGGCACTAGAGCCTATGATGAAGTTGGACTAGTTTTCATGTGTCTAACATTTTCTGGGGACATAAAATTGGACCCAACACCAGCTGGCCTACTACCCTTTGGGCCACCAAATTTTGATCCAGAACCACTTGGTCTTTCAGTTTTTGTCCTTGCAGATTTTGGGCTCCTAACACTTGGACTAATTGAGCTAGGCCCACTTGTTTGTTTCTTTTCAACCTTTGACTTCTTCTTCTCCATACCACTCTCTGGTTTTTTCCCAATTTTACTACTCTTTTTCTTGACAATCACACAGTCGGAGTCACTACTTTCATCTTCAAATCCTGGAAGGGGTGGTTTATATGGTTCGTCCTCAGTGGTTTCATACCCATCATCATCACTAGATTCCTCCTCCACATCTGCATCACCCTCAAAGTCCAAGTCGGTATCCTCAAGTGGAGTAACTCATCAGTCCCCTTATTCTTTTGTATGTTCTCACGCAACTGATTAATCTCCAAATCTCTTTTTATTGGGTACAATCCATTCTCTAAGTCAGCAGCCGTAACATCATACCAATACATAGTAGTGTAGTTCAAATAGCCTAACTCTTTGAACAGGGTTTGTAAGTCAAAGAAACAGATAAGATCAACATCCATCTTAGAAAATTTCTCAACTTTTTCATCCAGATAAAGAAAAACTCCTTTGTTATTCCTAACAAAATGCCCACCATGGTGAAAAACAAAAACTACAAATTCTTCTATTTATCTGCAAGAACAACACGTTTAATGATTAACAAACATAATCATATAACCCTAAATTCTGACAAATGCCATAACAGAAAAATAAAAACAAAAACAAAAAATCTACCTTCAACACTGTAAAAACTAACAACATTGTATACTAATGAGCAATTGTGAAGGAACATACATGCAAAAACAAAATTAGAACTAGCAAACAATGCCATAGCACGTTTTGTGCTCTGTACCCCAACCCAAAAAATGAATCAGTAAATCTAAACTAGTTTTTCAGACAGAGAATAAGAATATAATACATTCTTACCTTCTTCAACGCAAGTCTTGAGTGGTCATTGTCACTCTTATACACGATTCCGTGCTTCTGGATTTGAGCATGAGGCGTTACGAATGGTAACAGAATGCAAAATTTTATCAACGTCATCACGATGGTGATGTGGGAGATGATGTGGGAGATGAGGTGGGAGATGATGTAGAAGATGAACGTTCCAACAAGGTATGGTTTTCTCTGTAAAAATCTAAACAAAGGTGGGGGTTAAGGTCTTTTACCTTCATATGAAGTGAAGAGAGACTTTTTATATTCCTCTCAAACGCGAAAAACGACACCGTTTTGCTGACGAGGATAGGGACTAATTTGTCCAGCCGCGTCACCTGACACGTAGCAGTCCACGTGGCCTTCAGACATGCCACTTCATCATTTTCCATCGGTCACAAACAGAGAAATCAAGCCAGGTACTGAATTGTCCGCCGGAGAAAATCTTTGGGAGTCTTTTTGTGTATTAATTTTTTTTGAGGACTAAAGTGTCCGCTTTTAAAATCTTCAGGGACTAATTTGGGTAATTACTCCTTATTAAAATTATTAGGTAAAACTAATTCAAAAACTCATTTAACTTAACTAACCTAACGAACATAGTTGATAAAAAAATATATTAATTTAAACTACAAAATCTAATTCACCTAAAATAATCTAATTACAGACAAAGTTAATACTAACAACCTAAATTGATTGAATTAACCTAATAAAACAGAAACTTTCAAAAAAAAATGCAACTTTCAAACAAACTTACATTTTAAAATAAAAAAACAAATACAAAATTAATAAAATAAATAAAAAATAAAAAATAAAAAATTAAACCTGATTGTTGAGTTGTGGTGGAGGTGCCGGTGTGGTGACACCATCAAATTTTTTCTACCTCTGTTATTAATGAGTAGTGTTAGAGTTTTTTTAACAAAAAATTAACAAATTGAAGTATGAGGAGGATTTACCTTAACCTGGATGAGAAACGACAGTGGACAATGACGATGGCAACGGATTTTGGCAGCGATGTTTGGGCCTTTGGTGGCTCAGCTAGAACAATGCAAGAGAGAGACTTGTTTGCTGCGAGGAGGAGGCACTGATGAAGAACGACGACGGCGATGAAAACGGCGAGAGAAAGAGAGAGGAGAGGGAGAGAAGTTGTAGAAGTGAGGGAGAGGATTTCTAATTTTAAATTTAGGGCAATTGTACTGTCGGATTTATCTGTCAGTAAACAGGTAAATCCGATGGTAAGATGTTGGTTGTTGCCTGAATACCGCATTTTACTAATTCATGCTACTGTCAGAAATTGTCGACGAAAAATCCGACACTAAATTTGACGCTAATATAATTAATTTTTGCGCCTCTATTTACCGTCGGATTTACTTGTGGAATTTTGAATCCGAAGATAAGTTATTCTAAGGATGAATTTTCACTAGTGACTGTTGAAAAATTTGTCGCCAAATCCGCCAGTAGCTTCTATCCTAATGGTATTAAGCGCATTTTTTGTAGTGGATCTTATAGGATCGGGTCTGAGCCTAATTAAATTTAGTCTAGTCTGTCCTATGAACATCTCTATTTCTTCTTATCAACTTAAATTTTTAGAAAAAAAAGTATCATGATCAAAATTCTACTTCTAAAAGGCCTAAATTTGATTCTTGGTAAATATTAAAAGAGGAAAAAAATAACATAAGATAAATAAAAAAATAAAAAGAAAAGTTATATAAAAAAATCAAATAAATTTAAAAGAACTTCTTAGTTAAAAGAAAGGGTAAAAAACTCAAATAAGCTAAAGAGAGCAAAATTTTACACAAATTCGCCAAACCAAAATCTGCTTCATGAATCCACCAATGCACATTTATATGTAGTTCGAACCAGCCTGATTCGAACTCCATTTCTACATAATTCGAACCAGCTTAGTTCGAATTATAGACAAACACACGCACACACTAATTCGAACCAGCTTGGTTCGAATTATACACTTATTAAAAAAATTAATAATTTAAAAATTAAATAAATATATATTTTATTTTATACATTAAAAAAAAGCTAACAAAATATTTAATTACGAGACTTCTTTAAAATATTAATGAGCTATCGATTCAAATTCCATACAATACTCTTTTGTCCATTTTTAATAACTCATGAATATTTTTTAATAAATTTTTTAATAAATTTATTTAAATTATACTACAAAAAATATTTGATCCTATGCAAAACAATTTTTAAAAAATGGCTTAAAAAATATTAGGAGTACTATAAAAATTTGTAACGTTCTAATAACTTAGGTAAATACATGCATGTACTCAAATTTTAAATAAAATACTCTACATAGTCAATAATAATTTAGAAATAAAAGAAAATATTTTATTCCATATAAAACAATTAAAAAAATATTTTATTCTATACAAAATAATTTTAAAAAAATGGCTTAAAATATGTTATGAGTATTATAAAAGTTTGTAATATTCTAGTGATTTAGGTAAATATATGATAAAAATATTTTTTTTAAATTTCTAAATTAGTATTGACTATGTAGAGTATTTCTTTAATGTCCTAAGTCATTAGAACGTTACAAATTTTTATAGTACTCTTAACATTTTTTAAGCCATTTTTTTAAATTGTTTTGCATAGGATCAAATATTTTTTGTAGTATAATTTAAATAAATTTATTAAAAAAATTTATTAAAAAATATTCATGAGCTATTAAAAATAGACAAAAGAGTATTGTATGGAATTCGAATTGATAGCTCATTAATATTTCAAAGAAGTCTCGTAATTAAATATTTTGTTAGTTTTTTTTAATGTATAAAATAAAATATATATTTTTTAATTTTTAAATTATTAATTTTTAAATTATTAATTTTTTTTAATAAGTGTATAATTCAAACCAAGCTGGTTCGAATTAGTGTGTGCGTGTGTTTGTATATAATTCGAACCAAGCTGATTCGAATTATGTAGAAATGAAGTTCGAATCAGGCTGGTTCGAACTACATATAAATGTGCATTAGTGGATTCATGAAGCAGATTTTAATTTGACGGATTTGTGTAAAATTTTGCTTCTCTTGATTTATTACTGTGATTTGCCTTAAAAGAAATGTTATCTAGAAATATAACCATTAATTTTTGGAAAAGTGATAATAAAAGTTGTTCTAGAATCCTATTTTTAGGAGAGACAATCCCAGACAAGAGTCAAAACCATTAATACTTAGTCTTAATACCCCGACCAAATTAAATAGCGAGTCTTGTGAGTTTGATGATTTTTGCTTTCAGTGCACCTTTCATTAAGGCATTGTTGAAATTCTTTTATGGTCATTGAATCTATCTGACCACGGTGTACTAGCAGTTAGGTGCCTTCAATGGAGATCTTTTTAGAAACATTTAGTTAGCCTAACTTTGGTTCATTTTAACACAATGCAAATGCAAATGCAAAGTTTGACATCATTTCATTTCTTGTGTAGAGTACCTTAATTAATTTGGTGCAGTCAGATAATGTAATATCGATTCCCATTGATTTCTAATAAACTGTAACATATTAAACAAACAAACAATATATATATAAAAGACCGTGTTTGATTTTGAAAATAGGATAAAATAAAATATTAAAAATAAAATATTAAATAAAAATATAAAAATTAATATTTTTATATTTTATTTAATAATAAATTAAAATATATTATAAAAATTTAATTTAATTTTATTTTTTTATACAAAAATTTTAAAAATAAAAATATAATTATAAAAATTTGATAAAAATAATAAAAAATAAAAAATAAATTATGTCTTTTATTAATATTTTAATATTTTTTCTGTTAAAAAATTATAAAATATATTAATTTTAGAGTCTGTAAATATAATCACATAATATTTTATTTATATTTTATCTGTTAAATATAATTTTGTATTTTTTTTATTTCAATATTTTATATCTATAAACAAACATAACTTAATAAAATATATAAATATGAGTATTCTGTAATTATTAGTTAAATTATTTATATAATTATCTTATGAAAAAAGTTTAATATTACATCACTCCATATATAAAATATGATGAGTCAATACGAAGGATCAAAAAAATGTATTTACATTTAATGCTAGTCAATTCTTATACTAAGCAAGTAAGCAAGACTTCGTTATCATGCATGTGTATGCGTGGTTAGACCATAGAGTTTTTTATTTATTTAAATTATTTAAATATTTTATTTACTAAAATGTGTAATATATAAAATATTTATGTTTTTATACTATCATTACATATTTCGAATATATACTATATAGTATAAAAGATAAATAAACATAAAAACTGAGTATTAAAACATATACCAAATGAATTCGGGATATGTTATCTAAGGTGCTGTAAATTTGGAATAAAGCAAAAAAAAAAAAATTAATCAAGTGTATTTAAAATACGTTACGATCTGATTTGTAATTTAAAATTAATTATATTCATTTGTATTGGATTAAATTGAGTCATTATTTTAAATTATATTCATCTAAAGTTCAGATTAAAAATTTTAAATTATTTAAATAAAATTAAAAATAAAAATCAAACCAACACAATACTATTCAAATCATTATCAAAGTATCAAATTCTGAGTTAGTTTTGCATATATTTTAGATGCATTTAACATTTTAAATTGTTAATTTTTAATTTAAAAAAATTAAGTCATTTTTTTAAATCAAATATATAAACATAACTAACCATACGAGTATAATAGTACAAATACATTTAGGTTTATTGAATTAAACTAAATTATTAATTTAAATTATATTAATTTAAATTTCAAACTTTTGAATAAAATTAGATGAAATAAAAAATAAAATCAAATCAAATCAAAATATATTTCGAATATACTAGGATGAATTTTTTTTTGTAACTTTATTTGAGTGCACAACGCCCTAAATATACGCAGATATAGCATATTACAGGTGCATCCAAAATATATATTTTTTTGGTGACTGATGAGCATCCAAAATATATATATTTTAAATTGTACAATACCTAGTGTTTAGTTGTTTTATCTTATTTACAGAAACTCAAAAAATTTTAAAAATAGGGATAAAAATATATATACTAAATAAATTTTATTGAATATTATCAATTATACTAAAAATATAATAGAAATATAACAATTAAAAAGAGTTAGTGAATATTTTTATTTGATCTTAAAATATTATTTATTATATCTAATTTATATAAAAAAATTATTTCTAAAACTTGAATTTAAAATATTTTAATTAAATTATAAATAATTTATTATTCTAACTAATTTAACTTTCATTTATTTTTATACACATTTAATAATAAATTAAAAGACTGAATCATTTGACACGTTAACGCCTAATAATTTACTAATATTTATAATTTAAAATTAAAACTATATATAAATACCAAAAAAATTAAACCTTTATATGAAAAGTATGTTTACATAAAATAATAGAAATTTAATTTATAATTTTTTTCTTTCTTTCTAAATAATTAAATATTTTATATATATTTTTAAATAATTTTGATATAATGTCAAATTAAAGATTTTATGTATCTATTTAATTATATATTATAATTAAAATTTTTTCTATTATTATCTTAAAAATACAAAAATATATTCTAAATTAATAAATTGATCAATTCACTTTAAAAATTTATATGCAACAACATAATTATATATGATAGAACGAAAGATAAAAAAATAATAAATATCCATAAGTTGAGAATAAAATATATAAAATCATAAAAAAAAATAAAAAATTAGATCAATACTTAAACTATAATTGATTAAATTAAAATTTATAATTAAAAATATTAAAAAAAGAAATAAAAAAATTAAAAGATACATAGACTCATGGAGAACTATATAATAAAAAAAAATATAGAGAATTTATAATTTACCTTTTGATGTAGAGAAGATAACCACTAGACAAGGAATAAAAAAAAGATTGAAAATATAAAACTAATAAATAATAAAAATTTGGTGTCTTACTATTTTATTTTCTTTTTACTTCAATATTGATAATAACTTAAAAGAAAACTAAGAAAATTTAAAGGAATATATAAAGAACGATTATGACTTAAAAATGAGAGAAGACTAAATTTAAATAAATTAACCAATAATCAAAATGCTGGAGAGATAAAAATTGAGTTTGAAACTTTAAATAATTGAGTTTAATTTATTTATAGTAAGATCATTTAAAATTTAGAATGAAGGCATATTATATATAAATATAATTAAAAAATTAAAATTTTAGTAGGAACAAGTGCCCCCATTTGTTATATAGATTCGTGCCTATCTGAGATGTATAATGACAGTATAAAAACATAAATATACTCAATAATATTTATTAAATAAAATATTTATTTTATTTATAAATAAAAAATCATTATTTTTAAGTAGAAACTTTTATTTGTAACAATTTTAATTATAAAAAATGTAAATTGATTTGAACTTATATAATATTAAAATAATTTGATAAAATTACACAAATCGTTCAATAAACTATTTTGGGTTTTAGTGAAATAATTTAAGTTCTTATAAATATTAAATTAATTTATATTTTATAGTTAAATTTATGATGTTTGAAACTTTTCGGTTAAAAATAATATAATTTACTCTTCGTTTAACTATAAGGACTAGTTTGGCTAAATTTTTTAAATAAGTTCTTTTGAAAAATGAATTTAAAATATAAGAATTTTTATTAATAAGAACTTTTAAATAAGTTATTTTGTATTTGAAAAATTATTATAAAAGTCCTTGTTTTAAAGTTGTGTATTGGAGTGATAAAATAGCTTTTGAAAATAGGAGAAGTCACATTTTTTAACTTCTTTAAAAGCTCTTAAATAACTTTTTGAAAAATTAAAAATTTACCTAAAAAATTGTACCAAATATTATTAATATAACTTTTTATAAGTCAAAAATTAAAAAAAATAATGTTTGGAGTTCCAAAACGGACCCTAAATATCCTACTATAGGATGAGTCAAATAGTAGAGTATAAGACTAAGATATATTCCTGGATGTTGGCATAAAATGTGGCTTTCTAGCCACCAGTATGATATAAACAAAGTAAAACAAGACAAAGTTAATTAAATCCCAATAATCTTAACCAAAAAAAGAAAATGTGTTTAGTTTTGTCTTTCTTCAAATTCAAAGCATCTCTTCCTTTTTAGATTCATGCATCCAATGTACGCAAAACCCTCGTTCTTTTATTTTGTTCACATTTTTTCAGCTGACCTTTTTTCATTTTGTTCATATTAAAATTTATTTAAGAAAAATATCTAAATAATTCTCAAATTGATTTTATATTTATTTATTAATTATAATGACTAAATTAATTTAACATTAAACTAAACAAATATAAAATTAATCTAAAATATATCTAAATACTATATTAATATATAATATCTTAAATATATTCTAATAATCCATATTAATACGATTGAGAAAAAAAATGGAAAGTCGTTTCGTTTTTTTTTTTTTTTTGGTAAATTGAAAATTTTTGGTAAATGGAAAGTTGTTTTGTTTGGAAATATATATTAGTTTTAGTATTATATTACAAATAAAGAATTATGCACCGCTTCTTTCCTTCATGATTATATATATAGCAAAACAGTAGCATTTAAGGGATATTCACATTCACAGTTGTAAACCACAAACACAAGAGCAAAAGAGAGAATACATCTTTCTCTTCTAATTTCTTGTGTTGTTGTTTGCACAAGCTAATAAGCATTTATTTATTTTAATTTTCTCTCAAAATTCACAGAAAAAGGAGTTTCTTCATCAAAGGCTTATTAGGTTGTAATGGAACGAGAGATGGTGGACATTGAATCTCAAACAAATCATCAAGAAGTGCCTAACAATGTCTTCCACAAGAGAAAAACTCCGGTGACTCTCAAGGTATGGTTGGTTGTTAGAAAAAGAAGACTTTAGGTTGTTATTCTTTCCATGCATTTCAAAAATGGACCTTTCCTTTTTCCTTTTCTCATTGCGAATTTTAAGTAAAGTATATCTGGAAGGAGCTTTTTTCTGTTTTGATTACTAGTCTTTAAACCACACACATCGAAAATCCATTGATAACTTATTTTAATAACTGATTTCTGTTTTGATTACAATGCTCAAATTAGTAATTGATTTTAATTTTAACTGAATTCACGTGATTTATAAGTTAATTTTTGAGTCTAATTAGACTTTTTTTTAATTGATTTTTTAATAGTAAACCTTATTTTCTTTTTAAATCATAGTGTATTTATATTTCTAACCAAATAAATATCTTTTTGTCAGTTAGGACGACTTAAGCTGATGTGTTTAGTAGTTATTTTATTTTTTTATAAGATAAAAAATTTGATCTAGAAATCAAAATTAGTTTTATTTTACTGAAAACCTTTTCAATATTATTATATCATGGCTAATTTTATTTGATCCAAATTTGGATATTAATTTTTTAATTACAATAATATTCACAAAAATTAATAACTATCACTATAAAATTATATTCCCAATGCAGTCAAATTTTGGTTTTCCACCAAATGTTTAAATTGATTTTCAAAAAATTTGAAGTTAAATACTTTAATGCTTAATAAATTTTTATTATTCAAATAATTTTGAAAACGGACTCGTCCTTCTAGAAGGAGACTATTTTTTTCTTATAATTACATTTATGGAATATATATAATTATGTTCTAATAAAAATTGTTAGACTAACTTTTTTTTATAAATTTTCTTTTTTCGGTTATTTAAAAACTATGTATGCCAATAAGGATCAACCAGTAATTATAACTTTTTTTTTAATTTTTTTTAAAGTTAAAACTCGGTAACTAAAAGTAGTTAAATAATTTGATTGATTTAATTAAATTTTTATCTGATGACTCTTAGTTTTTATGTGAAATTTACTGCATATGAGTTTTTATTTTTTTTTTAATATTGTTATTTTACAGTTTGAAGATGTCGTGTACAAAATCAAGATTGAGAATGTTGGAATATTGGAGAAGAAGAAAAAGGCATCAGAACGCAAAGTGATATTGAATGGAGTGTCAGGAATTGTTCAACCGGGTGAGATCCTTGCAATGTTAGGTCCGTCAGGAAGTGGCAAGACAACACTGCTGACTGCATTGGGCGGCCGGCTCGGCGGCCGCCTCAAAGGAAAGATAACATACAATGGAGACCCCTTCAGCAATGCCATGAAGAGGAACACCGGCTTCGTCACGCAAGACGATGTCCTACACCCTCATTTGACAGTAACTGAAACCCTTGTTTTCACCGCTCTCCTCCGGCTACCTAACACGGTAGCCAAAGAGGAGAAGGTGGCATTGGCAAAAGCCGTCATGAACCAACTTGGATTGGTCAAGTGTAAGGACAGTATTGTTGGAGGCCCCGGCCTTCGAGGGGTTTCCGGTGGAGAAAGAAAAAGGGTTAGTGTTGGTCAAGAATTGCTCATAAACCCTAGTTTGTTGTTCCTTGATGAACCAACCTCGGGTTTGGATTCAACTACCGCCTTAAGACTTGTATCAACTTTGTTTGATCTTGCAAGAGGAGGAAGAACTATTGTGATGACAATACACCAACCTTCTAGTAGGTTGTACTATATGTTCACTAAGGTGTTGCTCCTTTCAGAAGGGAACACTGTTTATTTTGGAAAGGGTTCGGAGGCATTGGATTATTTCTCTGGTGTTGGATTTTCTCCAGCATTAGCCATGAACCCTGCTGATTTCCTTTTGGATCTTGCTAATGGTACGTTTTTAATTCCTTAATTAATTCTTCATGTAATTGGATGCATTTCTTGTGATATTTTGTTAAATTAACCTTGGAAATACATGCTTTAGATGAATTCCTAATAAGGTAACTATGTTTTTAAATTTTAAAAAATATGACTTTAATTTTAATAATAATTATATAATTACAGTATCGAAAGGCACTAACCATAGAAGTCACCTCCAAATTAATATGAATTGTGTTAATCTTTGGCATGCTTTGAAATTCTCAAGTGTCAAAATTGACCAATTTAATGTTGTTGACAATGCAAATTCAGGGATATACACCAACGAATTGAACGAGGATGTTGTGGTGGACAAAAAACAATTGATTCAGGCATACAAGAGCTGTAACGCTGATTCCCAATTGAGGCAAATGGTTCAAGTAACGAATAGCAACTCATCAAGTAGAGTTGAGAACACAGCAGGGTTTGGAAAATGGCCTACAAATTGGTGGCAACAATTCACAGTGTTGTTGAGAAGAGACCTTAAAGAGAGAAAGCACGAGGCATTCGCTTCCTTCAATATTATTCAGGTCGTCTTGACTTCTTTCATTGTAGGACTATTGTGGTACAAGTCTGATACCGCACACATGCAAGATCAGGTAATATAATTAATAATTTAATTTTGATGCATTTTTTAGTATAAAATAATTTTTCATATACATTCAATTATGTAATATGAGATTAACAAAAATAATTATTTTTTATTTTAACTGTGTGAATAATCATAAAAAAAATATAATTATACAATTGTGTAAAATACTTTATACTGTCACTGCATTAAAATTAAACTCTACAATCAATTAAACTTTTCAAATATTTTACATAAATAATGATATATCTAACACGTCTTTTTCATGTACAAAAATAAATTCTAGAAATAACAATAAGCATTTTGAAATTTTTTGGTTTTATTTGTTCTTTTATACTTTATAATGGAATTTTACGTGTCATACAAAATTTATAAATTTAATTATTTTGTTGGTTTTTATAACTTTATTAAATTTATAATTAGGTTTTTATATTTTTTTAATTGAATCTTTACTTATTTTTAATTTTATAATTAGATTATTTTCGTGTCAAAAATGTTAAAATTAATGAAATATTTTTCTCAAAAAAATATGATCAAAGATCTAATTATATTTTTAATTGTGAATACTTTCAATTTTTAGATAATATTCTGTTAACTCTAATATTTTTTATACTGATAAGAACCTAATTACAATACAAAATTAAAAATAATGTAAAAATTAATCAAAAAAATATAAAAATTTAATTATAAATTTAATAAAATTAAATAAACCAACCAATGATTAAACCAAATTTATATTACTAAATAAAGTTATATAAGTTATTCTCAAATTAATGTATTTAGTCACAAAAGTGCTATACATACAAAAAATTAATTATTAAATTATTTATGATATATTTGTGCAATTTTTTTTATATATTTTTAATATATATTTTATACGAATAGTTAATTTTTGTATACATATTAATCATTTCTAAAGTATTGTATATGAATCATAAGATGTAGTCTTTAACGGGAACTAATTATTAATTAACGAGATTTGAAATGTTATATGATGTATTTGCAGCTTGGACTTCTATTCTTCTTATCAAGTTTCTGGGCATTTTATCCGCTGTACAGAGCAATCTTCGTGTTCCCAGATGAAAGAGTGATGTTGGAGAAAGAAAGATCTTCCGGAATGTACAGACTATCCTCATACTTCATGGCCAAGATGACGGTAGACCTTCCAATGGAACTCGTCCTCCCAACCGTTTCTATTCTCATAACCTACTGGATGGCAGGTCTGAAAGCTACCGCCGCCGCCTTCATCTTCATGCTCCTCACTATCCTCACCCTTGTGTTGGTCTCACAAGGCATAGGACTCGCTCTCGGCGCCTGTGTCCAGAACACCAAAGTGGCCACCACCTTCGCCTCCGTCATAGGGCTAACCTTCATGATAACAAGTGGATTCTTTGTCCAGAATGTTCCCAAATTCATAGCATGGTTGAAGTACATTTCTTTCATATATTACGCCAACGAACTCGTTATATTTTCTCAGTATCGTGAAGGTGAGACTTACAAATGTGGTACGGGTAAGTGCTTGATTTATGAGTACCCTGGAATCAAGGGTTTAGGGTTCGTTAATAATAGAGAGAGTCAATTAAGGGCTTCATTGATTTTGCTAGCAATGCTGTTTTTCTATAGGTTTATAGCTTATGTTGCTCTTATGAGAATTGGAGTCACAAAGAAATCAAAGTCTAGCTAGGTCAACATGATTATGAGAGATTATTAGCCATTCTATCTATATATAATATATAGAAATCAGTGAAAGGGGTGCATGTAGACAAAACTTTTAATTTATTATTGTGGTCATTAGATGAAATGATAGGGAAAAGTATGTGTCGTAGTAGTTAGGAAGTGGAGAGCGTTATCAATAAAATATATACTTGTACCCCATGACTTTAAAAATAAAAATGCATGAATAATATGCAGTGAAATTTCTTACTATGCTATTTCATTATTCTTTTCCCCCATATTGATAACTTATTTAAATTTTTGTAACATTTCATACAACTGAAAGTTTATTAATAGGACGATGAGTTGTGTTAGATTCCTGAATTCAGAGTTTGAAGTGGAGAGGAAAGAAAAAATAAATATTAAATATTAAATACCAAATGGAATTTGTATTTTGAACGAAGCTTCGATTCTTAGTAGTGAGCAAAAAATGATAAAATCATAAATCAAAGTGTTGTTTAAAGATGCTTTTGATCCAATTCCAAAATCATATTCTATACACACAAAAATTTTGTCAAGTTAAGTGAGCAGTGGATTGAGTGGACAATCTAAATTGTTTTCTATTATGCTAATAAAGGAGTTCGTTAGTTACTATATTCTAATTAGGGGTGACAAAACAGGTTGAATCTATCATATCCATATGCCAAATTCTCTAAAAAAGTGGGTCCGGTTAAAATTTGGAACCTGCTAAATTTGTGAGTTTTGGCAGGGCGGGTGGGTCAACTCAATCAGGATAAAGGCTTTTATTTTTTATTAATTTTATTTTTTTTTAAAAAGAATCAAGCGGGCTCGCCCGCCAATCCGCCATAAAGCAAGACGGGCTAGCATTTTGAACCCACCTTAATTGGTAGGGCGGGCCAGTTCGCCCCATTTATGGCGCGGGCCTAGGCGAGCAGGATGGGTTGGGACGGGCCAACCCGCTTTACCACCCCTAATTCTAGTATTGGATTATTTTTTTTAGTGTATTTAAAAATTTGAATGGTACACATCAAACATTATTAAATGTAATAATCAAACATTACTAAAGATAATAATTAAACATGTCCTAAATCATATTTTAAAATTCAATCATAATAACTAGCTATAAGAAAAATATTTAATACGGTTGAATTTATTGTCGAATTTGTCGTCGAACATTAACGGTAGGTTTATCAACAGATTTACCGACGAATTTGTCGGGTAAAAAAATTACCGTCGGATTTGAATTTCCGACTGTAAATTTGTCAGTAATAATTGGAAGGAAAAAAAAATTGGCGCAATCATTACCATCAGATTTATCCGCGGTAATCTGAATTAGTAGAACGCTGCGTTTTGGTCATTTGCAAAGCGTTACCATTAGATTTATCCGCCGATAAATACGACAGTAATCTTGTCCTAAATTCGAATTACGAACCTTCTTCCCTTTATTTCTGAACTACTCTTCTAACCTTCTCCTTTCTCTCTCCCCTCTCTCTCTCCCCCACAAACCAACTCTGACAGCCCCTCCACCAGCGTCGATCATTACCAACAACGTTTAAAGATGGCGACATAAAGTCAACGTCGATAAACGGCATGAAGATGTACACAATAGCTTCCTAGCAACCCTCACTCCTGACTCCCCACTAAGAAGCAAAAATCACATCACAAGGTCAAAAGTACTTCCCCTTTTTTATTTTCTCTATTCCTATTTTCCACTGTTGGGTTTGCATTGTTCTTTTTGTTCATCACTTTATTTATTCACTTGTTTGCTAGGTTACATGCAGAATGTGCAATTGATTGAGAATTTGAGGTTCACAACTACAACTACCAAAATTAAGGCAACTCCTGATGCGCGTATATCATAGTTTCAGGTACTTCAAATTCATGCTTATGTGTGTGCACGTTAATAATTAGTAATGATGATTAAGTAACAAGGAGAAAAATTTTGTGAAGTGTGATAAGAAAAAATTAGTCATTGATTATTCATGGATTATTGCACCAAGTACTATAAATAACAGTTTGAGCAAGTAAAACATGTCTAAAGACCATGGTTAGTTTTCTTTAGAGAGGATGTTGCGAAAAAGCACTTACAAATTCAGAACTAGCAACTTGGGGCTTGAGAAAAATTGGACAGCAGTTGCAACTTGCAATTGTTATCAATCGCGGGGGGAGGGGGGGGGGGAGATGATAGGATATTAGCATTTTAGTGAGATCTCTTGAGATTTTATAAATGACATGATGGTGTAGGAAAAGTGGCATGAAAAGATAGGTAATTAGATATTAATTTCAAAGTTTGGCACTCATGGTGATTCAATATTAGAGGTATATATCTACCACAAGTAAAAGTATGTGAGGTACCGGAGCTAGAGGCGTTTGGATTCAGAGATTATTAATTTTCAGGTACCGAAACCATCTTTAGTTTAAAGAAAAAAGTGGTTAGCAACTTTATTGTTTTTGTCTTAGTTTTTTATTATGTGTTTTAAACTGTCCTCTTTTGCATATTCATTTGTTGCTTGAGTTTACCTACATATTTTCTCAATTTGTTATTTTAGTAATTGAACAATTTTGTTTATGCATGTTCTAACAGATGACTATTTCAAACTAGCATTTTTATGTGCTGACTGCTCTGATTGTCTACATGCAAAATATGAAAATATTACAGTTTGCGAATACCAAAGTTTTATTCCCCTCCATACTAAAATATAATGATGAATTCTTTAGGTGCTTAGCATTTTGGATTATAAAAATGTAAACTTTTGGTGACTGAATGGTAATTTATCCTTCAATAAAGAAATGTGTATTGACAATTAAACTTGAATGTTAGTATTAGTTGATCAAAATTCATGAATCTGATTACATGCCTTGATGTTCTTGTTTGACAAAATGGGAAGGGATATTACATATGACAATTGATCTTGTGATTTGTTTGTGCTGCCTTTTTCTCAGAATTGTATAGAATTAACTTAAAGTAAGTATACAAGCTTTAATTTTTTGTTCAAAGGAATCACTAGTGTCATGAATATTGATTTTTTCTATTGGTTGAATTTTGTGAAAGAAATCTGAAGATTCAAATTTTAAATTATATTCTCATGACACTATGAAATTTGGAGTGGAATTCTTATATTTGGTATAAACATTATGTTTTGTTCTGTATTTTGTTTGGTGTATTTCTTGCAAAAAATAGGGACGACAATTGTTTTTACTTGTCTTACTTATAGATCTACCTATCTTTACATGTAGGGGAGATTTCTTTACTCCCTTGTTACACAATCCCCTGCATTAAATGTGATTTCAAGAAGGTATTTCAATACACAATCCCTTACATTGAATGTGGTTTCAAGAAGGTATTTAGTGGAACTCAAATATTGAGTGACTTTATTTTCTTTTGTTTATAAGAGTACTGTATCATATACTTTGTATGAATAAGTGTAACTATAATTGTATCTGAAATTCTGAATTTGTAAATTTAGCAAGCTTTATGGACTAGTTGTCTGTGGTGGTGAAGATAGTGCTGTCGAATGCTTTGACATGCGTGTGAGATCTTCAGTTGGCAGAATTGATGCAGTCGAACCTAGTGGCAATGTTGATCAGGTAGTAGAACATGTGGAGGCATTCAAATTTTCTGTGTATCTGAAAAGATGATATTTATTATTTACTATTTTGGATGTGCTAAAACCTTTGGTGCAAGGCAAATATCATTGACCAATTTTTTAAGTTTATTATTGTCAATTTTCTAAATTTATTATTATCTGAGTTAGTTTTTTGAGTTAATTATTGACTTATTATTTATTGTTGTTAATTTTTTAAATTTTTATTATTATCTGAGTTAATTATTTTCTGAGTTAATTAATATTGTATTTTCTGATTTATTAGTTTAGAAATGATTGAACTTAAATATTTAAAATTATATATTAAATTTTAAATAAATTTTTTAAAAAATTTAAAATTTAAGTTTACCGTTGGATTTATTGTCGGTTAAATCAGCTGGTAGTTATTAATTTAATTATTAATTAATAATATATTACCATCGGATTCATCAGGATAAAATCCGATGGTAAAATTTACCAGTAAAAATTTTTCGACGGTAATTAACAGCAGACGAAAAAATTCGATGGTAAATAGTTACCGGCGAAGTTTATACCGTCGAATTTATTCCGCAACTAAATCCGATGATAAATCCGACAATATTCAACATTTTTCTTGTAGTGAATTTGACATGCTCAAAGTTATAATTAATTTAAGAATCCAAATCAAAATTAAAATCATATTATAATCAAACATTATTAAAGACAATAATCAAATATGCTCAAAATTATACTTCAAAATCTAGTTACAATCACACGCATTCAAAATTATAAGCAAACTCAAAGTTCAAAAATCATATTATATGAAATACGCACTAAATCGTACTTTAAAATTCGGTTATAATCAGGATAATAATCAAACACAGAAACCTATAAAGATGAATTCAAGAAGCAAAAATTGATAAGAGCATAGTAATAGCAACTAGAACTGTCAAAATTGTCAAGTTCATTGGGCTAACCCGTTTAAGTTTGTTTAAATCTTAGGTTACACAGGCTAAGCCCGATTAACCCGAAAAAATGATAGGTTAAATGAGTTAACATGGGGACTAAACGGACGATCTATTCAAATTTTTTTTGCATTAAAAAATATTTTTAGCCAACATCTTTTTTGATCCATCCCAAAAATCCGACTCATCAACTAACAAAAACTGTCTATTTAAAATTTTTAACTAAAAGTGATTTTTTTGTCAAAATACTTTTCAAAAACTAAATTAAAAAGTTAAAAAGGCTAATCCGTTTAACTCATTGGACTCGTTATAAACAGTCCTAGCTGAAAAATTATGATTCATGAATAAAACGAACTTAAACGGGTTAGCCTACTTAACACACGGGGACAAACAGGTCCTAAACGAGTCAGGCTAACTTGTTTGACAGCTTTTGTAGCAATAAAAATTCAATTATAATCAAACACCAAAATCCAAATCAAAATTTAAATGTATTAATTAGCATATTTATAGTGATAAATAAATATATTTTAAAATATTGTTATAATCCAACATGCATATACTTAAGATAATAATCAACCATAAAAAACCTATTTATTTCTTTTTATAGGGAACAAATCCATATTAATAAGAAGATTTCACTAACGTAAATAAAACATAATTTTGTTCATCTGAAAACAAGTTCTATCTAAATTAACACAGAAAAAGCAAAAAATGCTACATTTTGGATCAAACAGCCTAAGGCACACATATAGGTGCTTGTGACTACACATAAATCCTCTTCAAAAAGCCAACTATTAGAGTATAATTAGAATTAATTTAGATCAATTAGTACCATTCATATTTATATAACATATCTATATATTAATTATAAGATTGTGTGTTTTTATTACTTTAATTCTTTTAGCACCTATATATACCTTTGTACATTGTATCTTTCGATACATATTTAATAATGCATTCTTCTTATTACTCTCTTGTTTCTAACATGGTATCAAGAGCATAGGTTCTTTTTTTCATGAAAATTCGTTCATAGCCCCTTTATTTTTTTCTTTCGGCAGTGTTCTTTGGCCTCTTTTTTTATCCTTTTTCCGATGCTTTGGTTTGTCAGCAGCCGCCGAACGCGCCCTCATGTGCCGCCTGAAGATCGGTGTCTGCTTCAAGTTCTCCTCCCTCCAGACGCTCCAGCACTGTTGGATCCACGTCCAAGATCAACGGCATCACAGAGTGCCACGTGTAAGCCAGAAACGACCCAGGACCCGCTTTCCACCTGCGTTCTTTCCGACCTGGCCCTGCTCCCAACCCGTGTGTCACCTCCCTCTCCACGTCAGCGCTAATGCGTTTTTCTTCTTCTATCACATGTTGCCATGTGGCCTTCCCTGCTGATGTGGCAGACAATGGAACCTTCCCTAAAATTTTTTGGTGAGCTCTTTCCGATTCTGCTCTCTGTTTCCTCATTTTCTATCTCGAATTTACAGTTTTTTCTCTTTTTCATCTTTGTTTCTGCTATTGTGAAAAAACCAGATATTTTTTAGCCTATTCCTGTTATCCTTAATGGCTCCAACAATACTCATTGGGTTGAAGCTATGCGAGGATTTCTTATAGGGTGAAAATTATGGCGCTATGTGACAGTTGATATTGTTTGTCATATTAAGCCAACTGTGACGGAAAAATCAAAAGATGGGACTTCCAAATCCAAGGAGGATGTTGAGAAGGACTTTGCAGAGAAATTGAAAGATTGGGATAATCAGATTATCACTTGGTTTCGCAACACTTCTAATCTCAGACATTCACTTACATTTTGGGCGTTTTGAAACTACTAAAGAGGTATAGGATTATTTGACAAAACATTACATTATTTCTGATCTCTCCCATCAATACCAACTACTACAGGAGCTTCATAGCCTTAAGCAAGAACGTGGCCAAGCGATCTTTTATTTTCTTGCTCAGATAGAAATTATTTGGGATCAACTGACCTTTTGTAAGCCTATTCTTAAAGATTCCACTAATGCTAAGGCATAAGAGGATTATCGGAACCGAACTAATCTCATATAGTTTCTTATGGCACTTACTAATGACTATGAGCCGGTTAGAGCTTCTCTTCTTCATCAGAATTCCTTGCCTAGTTTTGAAGATGCTCTTCCTTGTCTTAAGTCTGAAGAATCACGTTTGTGGTTGACTCGCTTTAAGAGTGAAACTGTATTTTCTGCCACAGAGAGTGATGAGCGGATAATTTATACGCTTTTTGGCATTGTTTTTAGTATGTTTTTAGTATATTTTAGTTAGTTTTTATTATATTTTTATTAGTTTTTAAATAAAAATCACATTTCTGGACTTTACTATGAGTTTGTGTATTTTTCTGTGATTTCAGGTATTTTCTGGCTGAAATTGAGGGACCTGAGCAAAAATCTGATTCAGAGGCTGAAAAAGGACTGCAGATGCTGTTGGATTCTGACCTCCCTGCACTCGAAGTGGATTTTATGGAGCTACAGAAGCCCAATTGGTGCGCTCTCAATTGCGTTGGAAAGTGGACATCCTGAGCTTTCCAGCAATATATAATAGTCTATACTTTACTCGAGATTTGATGGCCCAAACAGGCATTCCAAGTCAGCTTAAGAATTCTGGCGTCAAAACGCCAGAACTGGCACAAAAGCTGGCGTTTAACTCCAAGAAAAGTCTCTACATATGGAAGCTTCAATGCTCAGCCCAAGCACACACCAAGTGGGCCCGGAAGATGATTTCTGCATTAATTACCTATTTCTGTAACCCTAGGCTACTAGTTTTCTATAAATAGGACCTTTTGCTATTGTATTTTCATCGGTTGACCATACTTTCATAGACCTTTTCACGTTTGGGGGCTGGCCTCACGGCCATGCCTAGACCCTTTTGTTCTTATGTATTCTCAACGGTGGAGTTTCTACACACCATAGATTAAGGTGTGGAGCTCTGCTGTTCTTCATGAATTAATACAATTACTATTGTTCTTCTATTCAATTCACGCCTGCTTCTTCTCTAAGATATTCATTCGTTCTTCAACTTGATGAATGTGATGATCCGTGACACTCATCATCATTCTCACCTATGAACATGTGCCTGACAACCACCTCTGTTCTACTAGCAATGGCTTGAATGCGTATCTCTTGGGTTTCTAATCTAAGATTGGAACCTTCGTGGTATAGGCTAGAATCAATTGGCAGTCATTCTTGAGATCCGGAAAGTCTAAACCTTGTCTGTGGTATTCCGAGTAGGATCTGGGAAGGGATGACTGTGACGAGCTTCAAACTCGCGAGTGTTGGGCGTGTGACAGACGCAAAAAGATCAATGGATCCTATTCCAACATGATCGAGAACCGACAGATGATTAGTCGTGCGGTGACAGCGCATTTGGAACATTTTCACTGAGAGGACGGGAAGTAGCCATTGACAACGGTGATGCCCAACATAAAGCTTGCCATGGAAGGGAGTATGAATGATTGGATGAAGGCAATAGGAAAGCAGAGGTTCAAGAGGAACAAAGCATCTTCATACGCTTATCTGAGATTCCTACCAATGAATTACATAAGTATCTCTATCTTTATTCTATTTTATGTTTTATTCATCTTTTAATTATCAATCCTCCATAACCATTTGAATCCGCCTGATTGAGATTTACAAGATGACCATAGCTTGCTTCAAGCCGAAAGTCTCCGTGGGATTGACCCTTACTCACGTAAGGCATTACTTGGACGACCCAGTGCACTTGCTGGTTAGTTGTGCGGAATTGTGACAAAATGTGATTCACGTTTGAGAGCTCCAAGTCTTTGGTGCCATTGTTGATGATCACAATTTCGTGCACCAAGTTTTTGGCGCCGTTTCCGGGGATTGTTCGAGTATGGACAACTGACGGTTCATCTTGTTGCTTAGATTAGGTAATTTTATTTTATATTTAAGCTTTTTACTTTTTATTTTCGAAAAAAAAATTTCAAAAATACAAAAAAAATTTCTATTTTGTTCTTCAAAGTTTTTAAGAATGAATTCTAGAGTTTCATGATGATTTGTTGAAGTCTGGCTGGCTGTGAAGCCATGTCTAATCTTTTGGACCGAGGTTTCAACTTATCATCACAAGAGCTTGTTGATTTCTATCAATTTTGCTGTTGTGAGCAATGATCTGCTGAAGCTTGGCTGGCCATTGGCCATGTCTAGTGTTTTGGACCGGAGCTTTCATTGAAAGCTTGGCTGGCTAGTAAGCCATGTCTAATTCCTGGACCGGAGTCTTAGACTAGCATTGCAATGATTCCTGGAATTATCATTAAAAATTTTGAATCCCTTTATTTTCTTTTCCACTCAATTTTCGAAAAATCACAAAAAAATTTTTAAAACCATAAAAATAAAAAATATTTTATGTTTCTTGTCTAATATCAATTTTTAAGTTTGGTGTCAATTGCATGTCTTTATTCTTCTTGCATTTCTTGAATATATGCATTATGTTCTTCATTGATCTTCAAGTTGTTCTTGATGATTTCAGTGCTCTGATCTTTAATTTTTCTTATTCTGTGTCTTTTGTTGTTTCTTACATGCATTTTCAAATTGTTATAGTCCTTAGTATACAAACTTCTAAGTTTGGTGTCTTGCATGCATTGTTTATTTGATCTTAGTTGCATTTTTATTATTTCTCATCATTAAAAATTCAAAAATTTTCAAAATTGTGTCTTTTCAAGTCAATAACACAGAGAATTGAAGATTCAGAACATTCAGCAGAGGAATTACACAGAAAAAGCTGGGCATTCAAAATGCCCAGTGAAGAAGAAAAACTGGCATTTAAACGCCAGCCAGGTACCCTGGCTGGGCGTTAAACGCCCAAAAGGGTAGCATTTTGGGCGTTAAACGCCAGAATGGATACCATTCTGGGCATTTAATGCCAGGATGACATAAGAGGGAAGATTTTGTTTTTAATTCAAATTTTTTTCAAGTTTTCATAAGTTTTCAAAATCAAATCTTTTCAATCATATCTTTTCAAAATAAATTTCTTTCCATTCTTTTACTATTCTCGAAAATACTTGCTAACAATTAATGATTTGATTAAAAAATTTCAAGTATGTTGCTTTCTTGTTAAGAAAGGTTTAATATCTGAATCATATCTTTTAAATTTCTTGTTAGCCAAGTCATTAATTTTAAAATCAAATCTTTTTAAATTGTTTTTCAATTATATCCTTTCAATCATATCTTTTTAAAACCATATCTTTTCAATCATATCTTCTTAATCACATCTTTTTTAAAATAATTTTCAATCATATCTTTTTTATTTCTAATTTTAAAAATTTTTTTCAAAAATCACTTAATTTCTTTCCCAACTTTAATTCTCGAAAATCATCAATCAAATTTTCAAAAAATTTTTTAATTATTTCAAAATCTTTTACTTTAATTTTGAAAATTCTTCCCCTCTTCTCACATCCTTCTATTTAAAGGACTAACACTCCTCCACTATCAACAATTCGAACTCTATCCCTCTTGATAAGTTCGAATTCTTCTCTTTCTACCTTCTCCTTCTATTCTTCTTTTCTTCTGACACTTCAAGGAATCTCTATACTGTGACATAGAGGATTCCATACTTTCTTCTTCTCTTTTTATATGAGCAGAAGCAAGGACAAAGGCATTCTTGTTGAAGCTGATCCTGAACCTGAAAGGACCTTGAAGAGAAAGCTAAGAGAAGCTAAAGTACAACTCTCTATAGAGGACCTAACAGAACTTTTCAAACAAGAAGAAGCCATGGCAGCCGAAAACAACAACAATGCCAACAATGCAAGGAAGGTGCTTGGTGACTTTACTGCACCTACTCCCGACTTCTATGGGAGAAGCATCTCAATCCCTGCCATTGGAGCAAACAACTTTGAGCTTAAGCCACAATTAGTTTCTCTAATGCAACAGAATTGCAAGTTTTATGGACTTCCATTGGAAGATCCTCATCAGTTCTTGGCTGAATTCTTGCAAATCTGTGACACTGTTAAGACAAATGGGGTTGATCCTGAGGTCTACAGACTTATGCTTTTTCCTTTTGCTGTAAGAGACAGAGCTAGAACATGGTTGGATTCACAACCTAAGAAAAGCCTGAACTCTTGGGAAAAG
This sequence comes from Arachis hypogaea, assembly GCF_003086295.3. Classification (NCBI taxonomy): domain Eukaryota; kingdom Viridiplantae; phylum Streptophyta; class Magnoliopsida; order Fabales; family Fabaceae; genus Arachis; species Arachis hypogaea. The sequence goes on along the minus strand of NC_092053.1, from coordinate 23,068,820 downwards.
CTAGTCAATGCATTCTTGGCAAAGTTCTTTCCACCTCAAAAATTGAGTAAGCTTTGAGTGGAAGTCCAAACCTTCAGACAGAAGGAAGGTGAATCCCTCTACGAAGCTTGGGAAAGATACAAGCAATTGATCAGAAGGTGTCCTTCTGACATGCTTTCAGAATGGAGCATCATAGGAATCTTCTATGATGGTCTATCTGAACTGTCCAAGATGTCATTGGACAACTTTGCTGGAGGATCTCTTCATTTGAAGAAGACGCCTGCAGAAGCTCAGGAACTCATTGAAATAGTTGCAAATAACCAATTCATGTACACTTCTGAAAGAAATCCTGTGAATAATGGGACAAATCAAAAGAAAGGAGTTCTTGAGATTGATACTCTGAATGCCATATTGGCTCAAAATAAAATATTGACCCAACAAGTCAATATGATTTTTCAGAGTCTGTCTGGAATACAAGCTGCATCAGTCAATACTAAGGAAGCTTCCTTTGAAGAAGAAGCTTATGATCCTGAGAACCCAGCAATGGAAGAGGTGCATTACATGGGAGAACCCTATGGAAACACCTATAGTCCTTCATGGAGAAATCATCCAAATCTCTCATAGAAGGATCAACAGAGACCTTAACAAGGTTTCAACAACAGTAATGTGGAAGAAACAGGTTTAGCAATAGCAAGCCTTTCCCATCATCTTCTCATCAACAGACAGAGAATTCTAAGCAGAGCCACTCTGACTTAGCAACCATTGTCTCTGATCTAACCAAAACCACTCAAAATTTTATGACTGAAACAAGGTCCTCCATTAGAGATTTAGTGGTATAAGTGGGTCAGCTGAGTAAGAAAATTACTGAACTCCCTCCTAGCACTCTCTTAAGCAATACAGAAGAGAACCCAAGGAGAGAGTGCAAGGCCATTACCACATCTCACATGGCCGAACTTGGAGAGGAGGAAGAGACAGTGATTTCCGCTGAGGAAGACCTCAATGGACGTCCACTGGCCTCCATGGAGTTCCCTGATGAGGAACCATGGGAATTTGAGGCTCACACTGAGACCATAGAGATTCCATTAAATTTACTTTTGCCATTCATGAGCTCTGATGAGTACTCTTCCTCTGAAGAGGATGAAGATGTTACTGAAGAGCAAGTTGCTAAGTATCTTAGAGCAATCATGAAGCTAAATGCCAAGTTATTTGGTAATGAGACTTGGGAGAATGAACCTCCATTGCTCATCAAAGAACTGGATGACTTGACTAGGCAGAGATTACCTCTGAAGAGACAAGATCCTGGAAAGTTCTCAATACCTTGTACCATAGGCACCATGACCTTTGAGAAGGCTCTGTGTGACCTAGGGTCATGTATAAACCTTATGCCTCTCTCTGTAATGGAGAAGCTAGGGTTCATTGAGGTACAAGCTGCTAGAATCTCACTAGAGATGGCAGACAATTTAAAAAAACAGGCTTATGGACTTGTAGAGAATGTCTTGGTAAAGGTTGAAGGCCACTACATCCCTGTTGATTTTATAATCCTAGAGACTGAGAAGTGTATGGATGAATCCATCATCCTTGGCAGACCCTTCCTAGCCACAGCAAAAGCTGTGGTTGATGTTGACAGAGGAGAATTGATCATTCAAGTGAATGAAGACTCCCTTGTGTTTAAAGCTCAAGGATATCCCTCTGTAACCATAGAGAGGAAGCATGAAGAGCTTATCTCAATACAGAGTCAAACAGAGCCCCCACAGTCAAACTCTAAGTTTGGTGTTGGGAGGCCATAACCAAACTTTAAGTTTGGTGTTGAACCCCCACATTCAAACTCTAAGTTTGGTGTTGGGAGGTTCCAACATTGCTCTGAACATCTGTGAGACTCCATGAGAGCCCACTGTCAAGCTACTGACATTAAAGAAGCGCTTGTTGGGAGGCAACCCAATTTTACTTATCTATGTTAAATTTCTATTTTCCATTGTTATTTTATGTTTTCTATAGGTTGATGATCATGAGAAGTCACAAAAACAACTGAAAAAGCAAAAACAGAATGAAAAATAGTATTAAAAACAGAACACCCTGGAGGAGAAACTTACTAGCGTTTAAACGCCAGTAAAGGCAGCAGAATGGGCGTTAAACGCCCAGTCTTGCACCATTCTGGGCGTTTAACGCCAGAAATGGGCACCAGACTGGCGTTTAATGCCAGAAAAGAGCAAGAAGCTGGCATTAAATGCCAGAAATGGGCAGCAACCTGGCGTTTAATGTCAGGATTGGCAGAAAAGGGCATTTTGTACGCCACTTGGTGCAGGGATGAAAAATCCTTGACACCTCAGGATCTGTGGACCCCACAGGATCCCCACCTACCCCACCTCTCTCTCTCTTCCTCACCCATTCACCAATCACCTCAATACCTCTTCCCAAAAAAAAAAAACCCCTCACCTATCAAATCCTACCCTCTTCTCCATAAACCCTTCACCAATCCACATCAATCCATCATAAACCCCACCTACCTCACCATTCAAATTCAAAACACTTTCCCTCCCAAACCCACCCTATATGGCCGAACCCTAACCCTCTCTCCACCCCTATATAAACCCATCTTCACCCCTTCATTTTCACACAACATCAACACTACTTCTCCCCCTTGGCCGAAACACCAACCCACCTCCATCTCCTCCATTTCTTCTTCTTCTACTCCTTTCTTTCTTCTTTTGCTCGAGGACGAGCAAACCTTCTAAGTTTGGTGTGATAAAAGCATTGTTTTTTATTTTTCCATAACCATTTATGGCACCTAAGGCCGGAGAAACCTCTAGAAAGAGGAAAGGGAAGGCAAAAGCTTCCACCTCCGAGTCATGGTAGATGGAGAGATTCATTTCAAAGGTGCATCAAGACCACTTCTATGAAGTTGTGGCCAATAAGAAGGTGATCCCCGAGGTCCCTTTCAAACTCAAAAAGGGTGAATATCTAGAGATCCGACATGAGATTCGAAGAAGAGGTTGGGAAGTTCTCACCAACCCCATTCAACAAGTCGAAATCTTAATGGTTCAAGAGTTCTATGCCAATGCATGGATCACTAAGAACCATGATCAAAGTGTGAACCCGGACCCTAAGAATTGGCTTACAATGGTTCGAGGGAAATACTTAGATTTCAGTCCAAAAAATGTAAGGTTGGCATTCAACTTGCCAATGATGCAAGGAGATGCACACCCCTACACTAGAAGGGTCAACTTTAATCAAAGGTTGGACCAAGTCCACATAGACATTTGTGAAGAGGGCGCTCAATGGAAGAGAGATTCAAGAGGAAAGCCGGTTCAATTAGAGAAGACCAAAGAACCATGAGAAAGGAACAACAAAGGCAAGGAAGAGACATTGAGGAGCTCAAGCACTCCATAAGATCTTCAAGAGGGAGAACAAGCCGCCATCACTAAGGTGGACCCGTTCTTTGATTTTCTTGTTCTTTATTTTCTGTTTTTCAAATTTTTATGCTTGATGTTTATCTATGTTTGTGTCTTTATTACATGATCACTAGTGTCTAAGTGTCTATGCCTTAAAGCTCTGAAAATGAATCCATCACCTTTCTTAAATAAAAAATGTTTTTAATTGAAAAAGAAAAAGAAATGCATGAATTTCAAATTTTAAAACAGTTTAATTATTCTGATGTGGTGGCAATATTTTTGTTCTTCTGAATGAATGCTTGAACAGTGCATATTTTTGAATTTGTTGTCCATGAATGTTAAAATTGTTGGCTCTTGAAAGAATGATGGAAAAGGAGAAATGTTATTTGATAATCTGAAAAATCATAAAAATGATTCTTGAAGCAAGAAAAAGCAGTGAAAAGCTTGCGGAAAGAAAATGGCGAAAAAAAAGGGAGAAAAAAAAAGAAGAGAAAGAAAGAAAAAAAAAAAGCAAGCAGAAAAAGCCAATAACCCTTTAAACCAAAAGTCAAGGGTAAAATAAAAAGGATCCAAGGCTTTGAGCATCAGTGGATAGGAGGGCCCACAGGAATAAAATCCTGGCCTAAGCGGCTAAACCAAGCTGTCCCTAACCATGTGCTTGTGGCGTGAAGGTGTCAAGTGAAAACTTGAGACTGAGCGGTTAAAGTCGTGGTCCAAAGGCAAAAAGAGTGTGCTTAAGAGCTTTGGACACCTCTAATTGGGGACTCTAGCAAAGCTGAGTCACAATCTGAAAAGGTTCACCCAGTTATGTGTCTGTGGCATTTATGTATCCGGTGGTAATACTGGAAAACAAAATGCTTTGGGTCACGGCCAAGACTCATAAAGTAGCTGTGTTCAAGAATCAACATACTTAACTAGGAGAATCAAAAACACTATCTGAATTCTGAGTTCCTATAGATGCCAATCATTTTGAACTTCAAGGGATAAAGTGAGATGCCAAAACTGTTCAAAAGCAAAAAGCTAAAAGCCCCGCTCATCTAATTAATACTGATCTTCATAGATGTTTTTTGGAATTCATTGTACATTCTATTCTTTTTATCCTATTTGATTTTTAGTTGCTTGGGGATAAGCAACAATTTAAGTTTGGTGTTGTGATGAGCGGATAATTTATACGTTTTTTGGCATTATTTTTAGTATGTTTTTAGTATGTTTTAGTTAGTTTTTATTATATTTTTATTAGTTTTTAAATAAAAATCACATTTCTGGACTTTACTATGAGTTTGTGTGTTTTTCTGTGATTTCAGGTATTTTCTGGCTGAAATTGAGGGACCTGAGCAAAAATCTGATTCAGAGGCTGAAAAAGGACTGCAGATGCTGTTGGATTCTGATCTCCCTGCACTCGAAGTAGATTTTCTGGAGCTACAGAAGCCCAATTGGCGCGCTCTCAATTGCGTTGGAAAGTGGACATCCTGAGCTTTCCAGCAATATATAATAGTCTATACTTTATCCGAGATTTGATGGTCCAAACAGGCGTTCCAAGTCAGCTTAAGAATTCTGGCGTCAAAACGCCAGAACTGGCACAAAAGCTGGCGTTTAACTCCAAGAAATGTCTCTACACATGGAAGCTTCAATGCTCAGTCCAAGCACACACCAAGTGGGCCCGGAAGATGATTTCTGCATTAATTACCTATTTCTGTAACCCTAGGCTACTAGTTTTCTATAAATAGGACCTTTTGCTATTGTATTTTCATCGGTTGACCATACTTTCATAGACCTTTTCACGTTTGGGGGCTGGCCTCACGGCCATGCCTAGACCTTTTTGTTCTTATGTATTCTCAACGGTGGAGTTTCTACACACCATAGATTAAGGTGTGGAGCTCTGCTGTTCTTCATGAATTAATACAATTACTATTGTTCTTCTATTCAATTCACGCCTGCTTCTTCTCTAAGATATTTATTCGTTCTTCAACTTGATGAATGTGATGATCCGTGACACTCATCATCATTCTCACCTATGAACATGTGCCTGAAAACCACCTCTGTTCTACTAGTAATGGCTTGAATGCGTATCTCTTGGGTTTCTAATCTAAGATTAGAACCTTCGTGGTATAGGCTAGAATCAATTGGCAGTCATTCTTGAGATCCGGAAAGTCTAAACCTTGTTTGTGGTATTCCGAGTAGGATCTGGGAAGGGATGACTGTGACGAGCTTCAAACTCGCGAGTGTTGGGCGTGTGACAGACGCAAAAAGATCAATGGATCCTATTCTAACATGATCGAGAACCGACAGATGATTAGTCGTGCGGTGACAGCGCATTTGGAACATTTTCACTGAGAGGACGGGAAGTAGCCATTGACAACGGTGATGCCCAACATAAAGCTTTCCATGGAAGGGAGTATGAATGATTGGATGAAGGCAATAGGAAAGCAGAGGTTTAAGAGGAACAAAGCATCTTCATACGCTTATCTGAGATTCTTACCAATGAATTACATAAGTATCTCTATCTTTATTCTATTTTATGTTTTATTCATCTTTTAATTATCAATCCTCCATAACCATTTGAATCCACCTGACTGAGATTTACAAGATGACCATAGCTTGCTTCAAGCCGACAGTCTCCGTGGGATCGACCCTTACTCACGTAAGGTATTACTTGGACGACCTAGTGCACTTGCTGGTTAGTTGTGCGGAATTGTGACAAAGTGTGATTCACGTTTGAGAGCTCCAAGTCTTTGGCGCCATTGTTGATGATCACAATTTCGTGCACCAGAGAGAAAGGGTAAATTTTATCGAAACTGTAACCGTTCTGGGCACTCTTTCTCAGGCTGTCCCTCTATTAAGTGTTGCAAATGTAAACAAAAAGGTCACGTTGGCTTTAATTGCCTGAAACTGTTCTGCCATTATTGCAAGCTCTCAGATCACTTGATTATTATCTGTCCTACTCGACCACCACGTTCAGATCAGAATAAGTATCACTCTCGTCCCATCAACTCTCTGAATGTGTCTGCTTCTACTGCTACTGCTGCTGGTACTAATCCCACTAATTCTACCTCTGTCAACCCACCTTCTATCTCTCCATCCGACATTAAATCTCTACTTAAGAAACTTCTCTCTTTTTCTGGTAATACCTCTGCTGCTCTTTCCATCCCTCCAGGTAATTCTAAATGGTATTTTGATTCTGATTATTTTAATCACATGTCTCTTTTGTGTCACTTTTTCTCGTCATTGTCTACAACTACAAATGCACCTTTTGTCAACACTGCTAATGGTTCCCTCTTGCATGCGACACATTAGGGTTTTATTTCACAGTTAAATATTAATCTTCCTGATACTTATTTTATTCCAAAATTAAACTTTGATCTTATCTCTATTGGTCAACTTGTTGAGCTCGGTTTTAATGTCAGTTTCTCTATTTCTGGTTGTCGTGTGCAGGATCATTGGACGGAAAAGATCATCGGGACTAGGTGTAAGGTCAGAAGATTGTTTGAACTCGAGAACCTTCATGTTCCTTCTACGTCAAATCTATGTGTTATTTTTTCTCCATCTACTCTTCACTTGTGACACCGTCGTCTTGTCCACAGCTCCTTAGGAAAATTGCGTCCTCTTATGTCATGGGTGTTTTGGGTAAAGTTCAAAACGAGTTTTTTGACTGCATTTCTTGTCAAACTACAGAACAACCTGCTTTACCTTTTTATAATAATTACTCTCTTGCTTGCTCTCCTTTTGATCTTATTAATTCTGATGTTTGGGTACCCGCTGCCACCGCTTCTACAGGAGGGGCTCGATACTTTGTCGTCTTTATTGATGATTATTCACGTTTTACTTGAGTTTATTTGATGACTAATCATCATGAGCAGCCTCAGATTTATATTAACTTTGCCACTATGATTTGAACTCAGTTTTCCAAAGGTCATTAAAATCTTCAGGCACGATGATGCTATGGAATATCGTGACTCCAAACTTTTAAATTTTCTCGCTGAACGGGGTACTTTGTCTGATTTCTCTTGTCCTAGTACGTCTCAACAAAATGGTAGAGCTGAGCGCAAAGACTGTCAAATTCTTGACTCTGTTCGTGCAATACTTATTTCTTCTTCCTGTCCCAAGCATACTTGCGGTGAAGCCGTTCTCACTGCTGTTCATGTTATCGATAGACTCCCTTCTTCTATCCTTGGTAACACTACTCCTTTTGAGTATCTTTATCATACTTCTCCCAATTACATCTCTCTTCGTATTTTTGGTTGTGTCTATTTTGTCCTTCTTCAACCTCATGAACATAATAAGCTTAAACCTCGGGCTTGTATGTGTTATTTTCTTGGTTATGGCACTGAACACAAGGGTTATCGTTGTTAGGATCCTATCTCTCGACGTATTCGTATATCTCGTCATGTTGTCTTCTGGGAGCATCACATGTTCTCTAGTTTTTCCTCTTTTGAGTCCATTCCTTCTACTCAGTTACCATTTTTTACAAACCCCAATATTGACCTTTTTTCCTAGAAATAATGTTACATGATCTATCTCAAGTCAATCCCTTGAGCCCCTCCTTTTTCATCTTCTCCATCTCCTGATGATTTCGGATCGGACGATGCTCCTGCTCCTGCTGTCATACCTCCTTCCTCCGCTCGTTCTTTTAGGGTAAGAAATTTACCTCCGCACTACAAGAAAATAGAATATTTGTAACAAAAATTTTGTAACAAATTTAAAATTATTACAAAAAAATTTTTTAACAAAAAATTAGTAATTGTTACATAATAATACTATTTTGTCACAACAATACAATTTGTTACAAAACGTTTTGATATTTTGTAACGACTTGATTTTTGTTACAAATTATATTGGCTTTTATAACAAACCAGTATTTTGTTGCAAAATTTTAAAATATTTTGTAACGAAAGATGAAGTTATTGCAAAAGTTTAAAATATTTTGTAACAAAATATCCATTTGTTTCAAAAACTTAAATTATTTTGTAACAAAAAATTAATTTGTCACAAAATTTAATATTATTTGTAACAAGTTATTTGTTTGTCACAAAATACAAGATTCTTAAGTAATTTTATTATAATTGAAATATTTTGTATAATTTTAGTAATTGAAAAATAAAATAGTATTGTACAATTTAATTTAAGTAACTTTTATTATGAAAAGTTATGAGTTATTATTAATTTGAATTTCTTATTTTATAAACTAATATATTAAGAGTAATTAAATTACTTTTATGAATATTTGGAGTTAAGTTAGTTAATGTTCTTGTGTAAATTTTATAATTGGTTATTTTATATAATTCCAAATTAGAATTCAGTAATAGGAGTACTATATAATTGAATTTAAGAAATTTCTATTATGAATAAATTATGGTTTATTTTATTAATTTGAGCTCTTAAAGATTAATTTGTTAGGAATGATTAAATTGATTTTTTTTAAATACTTTAAGTTTAAGACAATTAATAGTTATGTATAATTTTTGTTATATGAGCTATTTTATAAAAATTGAAATTTAAGTTTTGGTAACAGAAAAATAATGAAAATTTATATCATATCATATAATATGAATAATTAGTATTTTCGGGTTTAAACTATATTTTATAAAATGTAATACATCCAATTTATAATTTAAATTAAAAAATAATTATTTTGAGCTCATTGATAAATTGATAGATAAAATTATGTGTTCCAAAATTAATTTTTATAGTATTATATTTGAATCCTAAATTATTATTCTATCTCAAATACTTTATAAAATTGTTATATTACTCATATATATTTTACTTTAATCCTAAATCCACAAATAAAATCCTAATTCTCAATTCGATTTCAATTAAAAACACAGTGCGCACACATACGTTCAGAAAGAAAGGGAAGGGGGGTTTGAAGGGGAAACGGAGAACAGAGAGGGCTCGAGGGAGAAGAAGAAGGAAGAGAGGAGAAGGGATGTCACTGACAGAAGAGGAAACTACTGCCGTCGCCGTTGCTATCGCATGGAAGGGGAGAGAGGGGGCCGAAGCTGTCACGCGAGAGAGGGTGGAGATACTGCCCGCGTCGCTCTGTTTCCACCACTGTCAATCCATTGCCGCTGTTGCTAAGGCTAGGAGAGAACGTCGCGTTCTATTCTGTCGCCATTGAGGGAGTCGCCACCGCTGTGCTCTGGTCATTGCTGCTGCTATCCCACGCAAGAGGAAAGAAGCGATGAGACGCACGAGAAGCACCGGAGGCAGAGAAGCAGAAACGCGACAAGGAGGGGAAGGATGAGATCCGTTCTCGCGCTGTCCTGCTCCGCCGTCACCGCTGCCGTTGATTAGGGTAAAAACCATTGTGGTTGCGTCCTGTTCCCATCAATAGAGCCGCCGTGGGAATCGCTGCTTCGATTCCAATTCCTCCATTCACGAATCCGTAAGCTTTAATCCTTGCTCTGCTTCCATCTTGTTCCTTAGTCTTTTTTTGTTCTGAGTAAGGAAAACCTATGTCCCTGTTTAATACTACTATTATGCCTCCCTGTCTGCTGATGAAACTATCATAGGTGATATTATTGATAATAATAAAGAACTGTTAGAGTTGTTGCTGCTGCTGCTAGTTCAGTTCGAGTCTGTTGCTACTACGAATTAAAACAAAAGAGGGGTTTGCTCCGTTTAATTATCGAATTTTGGCTAATCGAGGTAGGGGTTTAATTTAAACGGTTTTAATTTAAAAATGCTCACAAAGTTTATTGAGTAATTGTAAATAGGTTTAATTGTTGTGAATAATTGATTGGCTATATGGATATTGAATATGATTGAGCTTGTTGATTTTATGAGATTGATTGATTATGTGTGAATTATGAATTGTTGATAAATGATTGCTGAGAGTGCTGAATCTTGATGTTATTGGTTGACTGCTGTTGAGCTGGTTATTAGATATATTATAATAGTGGTGGGCTTGGTTGGTGTTTGTTTGAAATTAATTTTGAGAGGAATTGAAGGTTGAATTTTGAAATATTAAATTTTTGTAGGATGCCTGATTTTTTGAGATAAACGGAAATTTTGAAAAGCAAAGCAGTAATTCAATCATGATTGAAATAATGAGATTAAAAGTTAAAGTGAATTACAATGAGTTTAGTTGCTAATATTTAAATTTTAAAGGTTTCGTATTAACTGGAGAATTAGTTATGATTTTTCAAAGTTGAATTGTGAAATCTGATTTTTTGCATTACTTTTAAACGAAGCCAGAAACTTTGAAAAGCTATAACTAATTCTGTGATGATATAAATTGTATGGGACTAAGTCTGGATTAAACTTGGAAATGTATAGAGCTGGACTGGAAAATTTGAAGCATTTTTATTAAATACACAATTTATGGCGAATTTTTAAAATTAGGTCGATAAATCTGTCCTGCAGCAGAAAAGTTCAAACAGAGCAGCAACTTGTTTGTCTTGCTGCGATTCCTACAAGCTGAGTTTTGGGACTAAATCAATTTTGTTTTAAAATTTGATTTACTTGATTCATTCCTCTGAAACTTCAAAATTTTAGGAGTTAAGGATTGGGAGTTGTGAATTTTTGAAAGTTAATGATTAAAGCTGGAGAGAATCAGTTTTCAGTAAGTTATGCATCAATTTCAAATGCTTGTAACTCTTAGAATTGAAATGAAATTGGGTTGCAACCAAGACACACTTGTTGCTAGATAAGTTAGGAGTCTATAAACTAAACTTTAACCTATTTGAAGTTTTGTAGTAAAAGTTATACAAGTTGAAAGATACTAACCTTGTTGGTTTCTAAAATAGATTTTGACTTATTTTTACCTAACTTTCAAATTATGTAACTTCTTTATTAAAAATGATATTGACTTGGAACCAATTGAGAAAGAAATTTGGATAAGTTAAGTTTAATCATATTAACTCTAAAGGTAGTTGGATTTAATTTGGATTTTATACAGAATTTTGAATGTTGTACGCTGCTGCTGTTTTCTGGTTTTTAAGATACTGCAGAGCAGTCACGGTTTTGCTTATATTTCTGAGGTTAGAGTAAGTAAAAATTTGTGAGTTTTGGTTTAATGGAAAGCCTAATCCGAGACGGTCGCATGGATATAAAGTTTGTACAATTTCGAATTCATTTGGTATTTTAAAAACAGATTTGAAATTAGACTGCCGTAGTTATTTTTGGTAATAACCTTGGCTATGGTCTATGGGACTTAAGAATAGGTTTTTATGCTATTATCAGATATTTTTGAGAGTGTATTATTTTGATAATTGTAGAGAAAAGGTTGATGAGTTGTTGAGGTTGAGAAAACCCGTAAGGGTGGTTTAAATCCATTTTTAGTAGAAGTTATATCCAAATTTTTATAAAAATATAATGATTTAGTTAAACCTTTTGGTTATGTTGGCTGTGTGATTTTCTCACATATTTATGCAAACTAAACAATTCGAAACTATAGGTACTAGAGAAAGTAAAGCTCAAATTTTTTAGACAATTTTTTAGAATTGCATTAATTGACATCATATTGTTATTGATCTTGTCCTAGATATTAATTGCTAATTTTATTTTATAACTATCTTTTGATCTTATAGGTACTTTACATCAACAAAGTGTTGGTGCTGAAAGTTTGAAAACTGTTTTAAATCTTAGGAGGAATGGCTCTACTGCATCTAATATAAGTAGTGTTGCTTCTTATTGTGTTGCAATATTATGCTTACTATTTCAGATTTTGTTTGTAGCTCCTTTAAAGTGCATGAGTAGCTTGTGTTTCGATGAAAACCTATTTGTTCTATCACTTTACAAGGTGAATTAATTTTCTTAAACTTCTATTATCTCATATTTGATAACAACCTACTCTGTTACATAGATTTCGAAAAAAAAAGTTCTAAGAACATTTTCTTTGTGCAGGTCTTGGTTTTTATCTCAGAAACTGCTCCCATCATTTTATACATTAGAGATGTTGAGAGCCTTGTTCTACAATCACCAAGGTTATACAACTTGATACATAATACTTCACTGTTTTTGAAAAAAGATGTATGAACATGATATGGAGTTTGTAATTTGTAGTTTATATTTTGTAGATCTATAATTCCTTATTTTTCTTGTCCTGTGTATCTATCTAGTTCATTAGGGTTTTTTAATGTGTCTTGTTAGTTTGTACTTTAAAGTTTATATGTTAAAGATTTATAAAACAATCTTAGTTAAATGAAAGATATTTGAACTATCTATGTTATTATATATTATAGAGAAAATTCCACTCCCCTCCCTTGCGAGATGCTAAAATGACACTCCCCTTCCCTCTATTTATAAAATGTACATTTCCCTCCCTATAACTTTTAAAAAACCTTCTCTTTAATCCATTTTAATTTTTTTGTGTTAACTAATTTTAATTTTATCCATTTTTCAAGAAAAAATAAATTATTTTTTTACAAAAATACTGTTTAACAAAAATTTTATTTTTTGTTATTAATTTTACTTATCAAAATATTATTTAATAAATTATTTTTTTATTGATTAAATTTTATTTTTACCAAAATATTTTTTAAAAAATTAATAATTAAATTATTTTTTCTAAGATACCCTTCATTAATTTTTTAATTATTAATTATAATTTTACCGAAATTTTTGTTAACAATTTTTTTATATTTTACTATTAATTTTTCAATATTAATATATATTAATTGTTATACATATTAACAATGGTAAGAATTTTTTATTTGATGTTAAAATAATATACATTGATATCGAAAAATTAGTAGTAAAATATAAAAAATTATTAACAAAAATTTTGGTAAAATTATAATTTAATAATTAAAAAATTATTGAAGGGTATCTTAGAAAAGAATAATTTAATTATTAAATTTTTTAAAAAATATTTTGGTAAAAATACAATTTAATAAATAAAAGATAATTTATTAAATGGTATTTTAGTAAACAAAATTTAATGATAAAAAAATAAAATTTTTGCTGTATTTTTGTAAAAAATAATTTTTTTTTGAAAAATAGTTAAAGTTAACAGTAGTTAACACAAAAAATTTAAAATAGATTAAAAATGATGTTTTTTAAAGTTATAAGGGAGGAGAATGTACATTTTATAAATAGAAGGGAGGGGAGTGTCATTTTAGTATCTCGTAGGAGAGGGGAGTGAAATTTTCTCTATATTATATAAATGTTGATTTGCTGAGTAAATTAGTTAATATATTAATTAATTAAAAAATAATATAATTTGGCAAATTGTGCGTGTAATTTATATTAAAAAAATTATTATAAAATAAATAGTATTTTGTAACTAAAGAAAAAAATATTACAAAATCAAGTTACATTTTGTAACAAAATTTTATGATAGAAAAAAAATATATTGTCACCAAAAATATTTTGAAGATCAAAATTTGTTATCACTTTTGTAACGACTTTTGGTTTTTTCTATTAGAAAAATTTGTTACAAAATATTACTTTGAATTGTAACAGTTCCATTTTTTGTAATGGAACATACTGTAACGGTCCCTTTTTTTGTTATAAAATCTTTTTGTTTCAAAATTTCGATTTTTTGTAACAATTTTTTTATTACAAATATTGTTTTTTCTTGTAGTGATCCACATTATTATTATTATTATTATTATTATTATTATTATTATTATTATTATTATTATTATTATTATTATTATTATTATTATTATTATTATTATTATTATTCATGAACCTAAGTTATTTTGAGAAGACTCCACAAATTCAAGTTAGCAGCAAGCAATGCAGGAAGAAATCTAAGCACTTGAAAAAGCATACACTTAGGACTTGGTTGATCCTCAAGAAGTTGTGGATAGTAAATTTGTATATAAGATAAAAACTCTCTCGAATGGTTCTATTGACCGTTATAAGGCACAATTGGTTACTAAAGGTTGTACGCAAGAGTATGGTATTGATTATAAAAAAATTTTTGCTCATGTTGCTCGTCTCACATCTGTTCGAGCTCTCCTTGCTATTATTGCAGTCAAAATATAATCTCTTAATCAGATGAATGTGAAGAATACATTTATTAATGGGAATCTAAAAAAAAAGTCTATATAAAACTTTTTTCGAAATATCCTTATTTCTTTAGCAAAATTTATTTGTTTCGCAAAATATTTTATGGTCTTAAGCAAATTCTTCATGATGAAGAGAGATTGAAGTTGGTTTTGTAGTTTTTGAATATTGTAAAGTATATTTATATTTTTATACTAGTGATTGATTAGTACATATCTAGATTTTAACATAACTGTATTATAATTTGTATTGATGAAAAACAGATCCAATACATAGCAAGGGAAATAAAATAGAAAATAACAATTTTGTCCTAAGAGGATATGTAAGGCCCAAAACTTTTGAAAAGTCTTATTATGATCAAGTCTCAAATCATATAGTTATTTATAGCCTTAATTTCGGAAATCATTTTATTAAAGATAATTAAGGCAAGTTGTGATTTATTGAATTTGAGACAAGTTATGATTTATTATCCAATTTTACAACTATTGGATTATTTTCTATATTCAAATTATAAAGTTGGTAGTTGCGAAATAATAAGGATTTCTATATGATTTGGATTAAATAATTAATATTTTAAATATTAATACTACTATTTTGGAAAATGAAGAAATTGAGTATATTATTTCTAATTATTTGGTTGGGACATTTTATTGAAAATAATTTATGAAATTGATGAGCAAATAGTATTTTTATACATTATTATTAATGGATTAGAATTTATTTCTAATTACTATAATATCCCTATTTTTATTTGAAATTACCAAAATGCCCCTAACCCTAATTTTTGAAAGAGAAACCCTAACCCTAAAACCCTAACCCGGTAACCCATTTCTTCCCCCCACAACCCAGCACACACAAACACTCCCTAATACTACAGCAGCAGCGGCTGCAACGTGAAAGGGGGAAATAGGGGAAGGGTTTACGGAAGCAGCTTGAGAGAGGAGGAAAGGCGGCGCGGTGGACGCCACTGCCACCGTCGCCGCCGCTGCTAACAAGGAGGGGAGAGAGCTGTGAGGGCCGAGGAAGGAGAAGGAGAGAAAGACCCGCGCCGGCATGCGGGCTTCACCGTCGCCATCGCGCCGTCGCCTGGCCGAGGGAGAAGACCGTCGCGCCTCACTGCCTCGCCACCGCCGAACTCGCGCGCAGAGAGAGAAGATGCACGAGAGGGAGCCACCGCGGGGAAGCCATCACCGCCTGTCACCGTCGCCGAGCGTGGGGCCTTCGCCGTTCTCCTCGTTGCCGACCAGCTTGTCGTATCACTGCTGACGCGCCGTCACCGCGCCGTCATCCTCGTCACAGAGCCAGCCGCCGCCGAGCTTCCACAGCCGTCGCATTTCACCGCGGTTGAGGGCGTCTCCACCACCGCACCTTGGCCGACGGTGCTGCCAAACTGCTGCTCTGCGGTGCTTAGCTGGAGCTTCTGTTACTATTGTGGGAAACCTGTGGTGGCCGAAAAGCACCACTGTTATTGCTGCCGAAGGAGGAAGAAACCGTGTTACAGTTCTGGCCGCCAGGAGCAGTCTTGTGGCCACCGGAAACACCGCTTGGGATGCCGCTACATGGCTCAGTCACTTCTCCTTAGTTGCGGTAAGAGTTACATTTTCGGAACCCTTGAAAATCTGCACTGTTATAATTGGGTAGAAATCCTAAGGTTTTGATAACATAGGGCTGAGTTCGAGTCATTGCCTATCGCGGTTAGAGCTGTTGTTGCTGTTACGAGTAGCTGGAGCTGAGGCTGCCTCCGCCGCTGGAGAACGCTCTGCCGGTAAGGGTTTTAATTGTAGTTTCTGTCCTTTTTGAATTCCAAGAATACTATAGTCGCTGCGTGTTGGTTTCAGATGTCATAATCGGAATTTGTCGCCGTTGCCGCTTGAGGTGGCTGCCGGGCTGTTGCCGAGTGGGCCCGGAGACCGCCGCTATTTCGGTTCAGCCGTCCTTTCTTAGTTTTGGTAAGTAATTATGTTTCGAAAGCCTTACGTTAGTGTCCCGTACGTGTATTAAAGCCTTTACGGTATTAATGTCCTTAGAATTTGGTAACTGAGGTTGCTTGTGGTAATTTAGAGCTGTTTACACTGCAGCGAAACGTGTGGGGCTGTGCTTTGAAGCTGCCTTTGATCTCGGGTTGAAACGGAAAGGACTCTGTGACGCGTTTGAGTTATAGAATTTGCGTTTGAGGTAGGGGCGCTTTCCAAAAACTGTGTTTCATGTATTGGAATTATTACATATGGATACTGGTGCGAGATATTGTGTATTTGGTGATTGTATCTGCCTTATGTATTATTTGATTGACTCGAATGACTATGGATGTTGGTTTGGCTGAATTGTGGTGCGGCTTTGTGAAATGTAATGTCTGAAATTGATTCTTTAAAGATTTGGAATATGAGTTTAATCCGTTGAGGATTAGTTTGAATTGAGTCAATTATTTTGATGATGTGAAAGATAGAATATTCTTGAAAGTCAGCCTGGGTCGCTTTAATTGATTTGGTTTTGATAAATGATTTAATGCTGCACCGATTCTTTAAAGCTTTGAAAATGAGTTAAATCGGTTGATATTGAGTTGATTTTGAAATGGTTTTCTTGAGATATGCCACTGAGGCAACTATTGGATTTAGTTTGCTTTTGAATTGATTTCTGGTTTTGAGCTGTTGAAAAGGAAGGAGAAACGGTTTAGTTGGGACCCGAACCGGGTGGCAAAAGTCCAAGTTTTAGGGGAGGTGCTGCCGAAATTTCTGCAAAATCCTAGTCGTGTTTGAAAAGTTATTTAAAAAAATGGCTGGATTTGGGAAATTGTATTATGTGATTTATTAAGAGAATAATTATGTTTTCAAGCTTAATTTATTTAATGAACTTTATGCGTTGAGTTCGGCCCATTTAGAAATGAACTATTTTTACCGTTTGAATCACTGAAGGAAAGAATGATGCTCTACTATTGATTTCAATATAAAAAGGGTCTTTTAGTGATTTCAAAGGAATCTGGACTTTTGATTGAGTAATTAAGCTTGAGGCATTTTGGAAGAGTTATAAAAATGGGTTCCAAAAAGAAACCTGAAAGTGGTTTGATTCAAATGAACCGGTTCTGTTTCAAATGAGTTGATTTTTGGACCGGGTTGGAACTTGTGATTTTGTATGGTCGGTTTCATAATAAATTCAGTTTTATTTACTTGGACCGAGAATCTATGATTTTAAGGAATTGATATAAGCTGACCTTCCCTAAAGACTTGGGACTCTGCCGAGAAACTTTGTTATAAAATCCCATTGTTGAATGGATGATTTTGAGTGTCTCCAAAAAGAATCTTTAACTTGCCATGGTTATGGAAGTTTGGAAAGAGGATGCCGAGAGTGGCATTGTTTTCAAAGGGAAATTTACCTTGAGTAAAAGTGGCTTATGAGCCTAAAATGATTTGAGAAATGAGATCTTTAAAGCCAAGGCTGAAAAGAGTTGAAACTCGATTTCAAAGTGAAATGAATTTGAGGAAATGATTTATGGCTTAAATGCCGACTTTATGAATTTAATGATGTTGAATGGTGGAAGTGCTGTTTTGTTGTGAGCCGGAATGGCTGTGTATGATTATACATATTGGTTGGTTTTGGATTGAACCGTGAGCCGGAATGGCTGTGTATGATATGAATATTGGCTGGTTCTGGACTGAACCGTGAGCCGGATGGCTGAGATGGATGTTGATCCATGGATGAGATTGAATGCATGTTTATGCTGAATCATTGATAAATGTGAATGTTGCACTTCCACTATCTGAGATACGAGTTTCCCTGGGTAGTAGCAGTGGCTAGCCACCACGTGCTCCAGGTCGAGACTTGATACTCTGTTGACCCTATGTCGTAAGTGTGGTCGGGCACTGTGAAAGGCCCGGATGAGCTCGCCCCCATAAATATTCACCAGTGATGGTGATGGATAAATATTCACCAGTAAGGGTGATGGATATGGATCATGATTATGATCAAGTTTATGATGAGTATAACTCGAGTTGGGGATGCACGACAGAGGGACAGTCCAATGGTTAGCTACCAGGACTTGTCGGGTTGGCTCTATAACCGACAGATGATATCATCAGCCACTAGGGACAGGCATGCATCATATGCATTTGTGTGACATTGGTTGGGTGTGCATATTATACTTGGTTTGCCTATGTGATTAATTGCTAACTGTTCTACTTGTAATAACTGTTTGTTTGTGCTTGAACTTCCTTCTTGTGTTTGCATCTGGGACTCTGTTGGATTGTGATGATTGGTTGATGGTTGGATTGTTTGGGCCTAGGGCCGTGGTTGGAATGAGCTGAACCGATGGTTGATTCCGGTTTGTGTTTCTGGTTTGGAATAAAATATGAAAGGCTATTTTGGTTCAGTATAGATAAACCGTTTTGAAAGACTTTTGAGTTTTTTGAGAATTGAACTGTTCCTCTTTCAAAAAAGATTTTCGATTTCTCTTTTACTGTAAATCGTTGTTTTTGAAAAGAGGCATAAGACGGTTATTAATCACTGGTACGGTTTATCTTTATGTATCCTATTACAGTAATTCCCAAAAACCCTCTACTGAGAACCCTTTCGAGGATGATGTTCTCACCCCCCTTACATTTTTCCCCTTTCAGGATATGGGCGCAGAAGTTACGAAGAGCTTATTTAATTGTTGTTGTGATGCTCTGTATTGTTTTGGTTATGGTTTACTGCACCCTCGCCTTTATCTTGATATAATCTGTAAGAGGGATAGGAATTGTATTGAATTATGTTTGTAATATTATTTATATATATTTATGTATATATATATGGATGTACTCTGTATGAGTTGTTGTAAGTTGAATGGTATTTATGGATGTACGTCATCGAACGAAAGTATCTTTGGGAGCGGTATTGCGGTTTAAAGTTTTAAACAGGCTCATATTTTTAGTATTAAATAATATAAAGTCGTCGTAATGTCCGAACTATCAGAGTCGCGCAGCCGGAAGTGTGAGCTTTGGTAGTTAGGGTATTACAGGATAAATTCTAGAAACTACTCCACTAAGACTACGTTTTGGTTATTGTGAATGGTAAGATTATAATTGCCGCAAATAGTAAAGAGTGCAGTAGATAGTTAGATTAATTAGAGGTATTTTACTTGACTCTTTTTATATATGTGTGTACTATTTAGTATTGGAGTACCTCAATTTTTTATTTTAATTTGTTTTATAATTAAGAACACTTAGTTCTAATTCATTCTTAATTCTTCTTTTCTTTCCCAAATGCTTTAGTTTGCTACCTTTTGTTATTCTCATAATTAGTTTTTTTATGGTTGAATCATATATTCAGGAATAGATTCAATTATGATGATAAGATATAAAAATTATTATTTTTATATTTTATTTAGTGATAAGCTAAATATAAAAATAAATAAATTAAAAAATTTTAATTTATTATTACTTTTTCATACAAAAATTTTTAAAAATATATAATTATAAAAATTATATAAAAAGTAAAAAAAAAAAACAAATAAAATATATTAATTTAATGTACTTAGATATAATAATATTTATATCTTAATTGTTAAATATAATTTTATATTTTTATATGAGAAATACTAATATAATAATTATCAGAATTTAATATTTTTTATTATTATTTAATAATTTTATATGAGAAATACTAATATAATAATTATCAGAATTTATTATTTTTTATTATTATTTAATAATTTTATGTATTATTACTTAATTATTAACTCAGTTTATTTAGTTTAATTTTTTTAATCGATTAATTTAATAATATATTTTATTCTATATTTTAAATATTAATAAATAATTAATAACAAAAAATAATAAATTTTAATGACTTTCTAAGTTTTTTTTCTTCTTCTTAGATTCCTATTTATTATGCTAAATAAGTCTAGCAGAATAAGAGAGATCATATACAAGTTTGATGTGCATGTGGACGAGCGACAACTAACTTTGAGTCAAACTGTTATTCATTAGTCAACGTGTAATTAATAGTATATATTTAAAGCAATCATTTATTTTATTTTGAAAATGAGAAATAGAATAAAGTGTATGTGTATGTCTAAAATAAATACAATAACGTTTATAAAATATAGACATAAATTAAATATATGTCAATATTATATAAATATCTCAAAAAAAATAATATTACGTAGTATATTAAATTTAAATATAAATCTTTTTTTATTTATTAAGATTAATTATCCTATAATAAAATTTTTTAATATTAAAAAATATATTAAAATAATTTTTTAAATTACAATATAAAAATATAAAATAATTAAATTTTATTTTATATTATTTGATAAATAATTAAATTATTATATTAAAATATTTATAAAATATAATTTATTTAAAATATTATATGTAATACATCAAAATGTTGACATTTTTATTTTTCTATTAAAAAAATATATTAAAAAATAAATACATAAATAAATAAATGATAAAGCACAATGCTGCAACAAATTAAACGACGTAATTTACATTAATAAATTGATTGGAGACTAATATTACACAAATATTCTAAATAAAAATTAATTATATATTTGTTTTAAATAAGTCTATATAAATTAATTTAGCAAATTCAATTTAAGCATATATATATAAATCTAATCAATCCAATTTAATTTATAAACAAATGTTCAAATTCAAATAAAAATCGAACTAACATGATTCTATTTACTAACAGAGAGAAATAAAAAGTTTGTATTATATTAGTAAATTAGTAAATTGAATTATATTATTTTTATTTACTTGAATTTGAACGTTTGTGCATAAATTAAATTGGGTTTTGGGTTCATTCGATATATGTGTATATGCTTAAATCGAGTTTATCTGATTCAATTTATATAAATTCGTTTAAAATAGATGTGTAATCAATTTCTATTTAGAACATTTATATAATATTAGTATCTAATTAATTTATTAATATAAATTACTCTTCATGCGACTTCTAAACGATTTTTTTATTTTCTTTTTTTTTTTCATAAAAGATGTGTATCCTCTTTTTCTTATAAAAATTAAAAAAATAAAAAGGTCAATATTTCTATGTATTATATATAATATTTTAAATAAATAATATTTTAATAAAAATGTATATTATATAACAATATTTTAAAAAAATTTTAATATAAAAATATAATTATTTTTTAAAAATATAAAATAAAATTTAATTATTTTATATTTTTATGTTATAGTTTAAAATATTATTTTAATATAATTTTTTAATATTATAAAAATTTTATTACATGATAATTGATCTAATAAATAAAAAAAGATTTATACTTTTGTATTTATATATTTTATATTTATTACTTAAAAATAATGTTTATTATTTAAAATATTGTATATTAAAAATACTTATTTATTTATGTACTGTGATGTCTAGTATATTCTATATTTATTATAGTTTATCAATACTTTTTTTTATAATAGTTTTTAATTTATATTTTTTTTAGTTGCTCACGGTATCTTTCAATCTGAGAGGTTAAGAACTAATACGTCGCAGATCTGAGTTTCATTTAAAGATCTGTCGGTAGCCAATAGATTATTGTATGCACAAAGTAGAATTTGAACCCCAATACTTACTTAAACAGACAGATGAGCTGATCACTTGATCAACTCAAATTAATTAGTTTTTAATTTATACACTACTAGAAAACTAGTTATTACAGACGGATATTTTCGACGAATTTTATCTCACGGAAATACAGATGGAATTTCAGAGAGATTTTTTGTCGAAAAACAAAAAAAAATGAATTAGCATAAATTACAGACGGAAAAGAAAATTCGTCTATAATTCTGTCGGAAAAATTAATTTTTTCGTGGGAAATAGTTACAGACGGAAAATCCGTCTGTAATTCAATAGACGAAAACACTGTATTTTATTAAATTATTATAGACGGAAAATCCGTCTGTAATTTAAAATTTTCCGCCGGAAAAAAAATCTTATACCTAATCTACCCCCTCTCTCTCTCGAGCTCCCATCACAAATAACTCTAACCTAATCTACCCCCTCTCTCTCTCTCGACTCAATTTACAAAGCACTCCATGAAGATGAACACTGTCTTCATTGTGCCTCAGGAAGATGATTAACCTAGCTAACCCTAACCTGTATTCATTGTGCCTTACTGTACCCTAACCGTCTCTTCATTGTGCCTCACGAAAAACCCCTAACCACCATGAAGAACCCCTAACCGCGACGAAGAACCCCTAACCCTCCTTTGAGTTTCTTTGCTCTTCTCTCGCCACTCTCACCCTCAAGCTCACTGAGTCTCACCTCTCTCACGGCTGATCTCGCCGTCGACCTCTCTCTATCTCTCCGTTATATCGCTTCTCTCGCGGGCGTTTCAGACTCAAGGTCGTCGCGCTCTGTTTTCGTCGCTGCTCTATCGCGCTCTGTCGCAAGCGAATCGATGGAATTCAACCCGATCCCAATCGGTTCTTGCTCCAAAGAGAACCAGAGCATCTACCAGCAGTTGTTTAAATTACGCTGATTCAGGTATGCATTGTTTAAATTACGCCGATAAACTTTAGGGCTCAATTTTTCTACGCCAGTTTTAGCTAGGTTTATCATACTCTGCTTTTGTGGCTCAATTTTTTAATGGTTCCAACTATTGCCATGCTTGTTGGTCCTGATGCTCCCATTTTTATTACACAGTAAAAAAATGGTTGATATGGTTAAGTGTGGATCTGTTGTGCTGTAGCGTGTTCATCATCCTTGCAATTTGGTTTCTTTTAGTTTTATTTGCTGCTTCATTCATTATTCAGATCATTTCTTTTCCTTATTTAACTCTGTTTATTCAGCTTTTCGTTTTTTGCTGTTTGAATCTACTTGCTTTATGGATTGAGATATATAAATTAACTCTTTTTTTTATGTTGCTTGTTGTAGAGTTTTCTTCTGCTGCAGCAGATTCCATTCATTCAGATGAAGATCAGGTAACATTTTTTTTAAAAAAATTCAACTTGCTTTTGGTATTAATGTGCTTTCTTTGTCAGACATTACATCCCTAGTGCTTTTGTGTGTTCCATTTTCTTACATGGCACCATATGTTGCTTTCATTGGCTGCAGTTTGATGTAATCCCACCAGAAATCGGTTTCGTAAGCTCACTTGGAAAGAAGAGTATTAGAGAAGAACCATCTAAGAGAAAGAATCCTGGAGCAGTCAAAATTAGTCCTTGGACATTGGCGTGATCAAATGCAGAAGAGGTTTCCAAGGTTGCTGCTGAAGCAAGAAAAAGGTCCAAAATTCTTTATCCTGTTTTATTTATGCACACAAAAGGAATTATTTTGTCCGATGTCTTATCATTCTCTCTGCTCTCATTTATGCTCTAAATTTGTTTGTTTGATGTATGTGAACACGCAGCTTAAGATAGAAGAGATTGTGACTGAAATGGGTGGTCTTCTACATGCTAAAGCATCACTGGATTTGAACTTTGTTATTGTGAAAAATATTTTGGCTGCAAAATACAAGATTTTGTTAGTATCTAAAACTTTTTCAGGCTTTGGGCCTTGCTTACCAGTGACTGGGCAGGTATACTGCAGCTATAAAGGTACCTTCTGTTTGGGTTCCTCTTAAATCTTCTGGATGATTAATTCCTCAACCACCAACTTACTTTTGAATTCTCCATCAGTCTTATGGCCGTGCCATCAAGTTGGATGATAAGATGGTCTTTGCTTTGGTTGAAAGCCGAAATATCTCGTTGACACTTGGTTTATTTAGGAAGGTACTCTTCGATAATAATGAATTCTATTTTCTTGCAAATCCTTTCATGAATTTATGGAAGCTGTTCAACCACATCTAATGGTTTATATTCTATAACTATCTGTGAAATTGTCTTTTGGTTTTTCTACATGAAAGGGAGTTGAACAATTTCGACAAGCTTTGGAGATTTCATCACAATGTGTGCCAGCACAATATGGGCTTGCTTTGGGGCTTCTTTGTTTAGCAAAAGATTGCATGAACCTGGGAGCATTTAAGTGGGGCCCTTCTTTATTAGAGGTTTGTTTTATAGAAATTGTTTGGATGTTGTGGCATTCGTTTTTAAGTTCAAATAAAATCTTCCATTTCAACAACTTTTAGTAACCGTTGAAGTGACTGCAGGAAGCATCTGAGGTTGCAAGAGCAAGTGCTTATTCTGTTAGGAATGTCTCATGTAGGAAAATGCTGCCTTGATTTTCTTGAATAGATAATCAGAGCTTAATTCCTTGCCATCTGTGTGTTTCAGGTAGGAAAGGATGAATTCGGGTATATGTTATGTGATATTTTAAAGCAGAACTTTGTTGATACATCTGGCGTGCGGTTTGACTCTGAAGCTAGAACTGCATTAGCTTTTGTCACGCTTAGAGCTGACGGCGAGCGCGAGTTCTTGTTTTTCCGGAAATCTTTTAGAGGAGAAATTCTACAAAGCTAGAAGCTGGACTCTATTCTGTTCTTCACATTGATCCGTATGTTTGTGCTGAATGAAATTACGGTGGGATTCTTATGTAGGTTCATAATCTCCCCGGTGTTGAGATTCGAACCCAACAATCCTAACAGTCCTAAGATGTGGACTGAAAATTGGGTAGGCTGATATGTCTATCTCTCTCTCTCTCACTACCTTATATAATTTCCAGAGAGGAGGCACATTCCAAAACTATGACATGGTAAATTATTATATTAATCATAAAATTTTATATATATAAATTGTTTTAGTTAATTTCATGCTAAATGTGTATATTTATTTTTGGTCAGTATCATGGTGGGACTAACTTTGATAGAACCGCTGGTGGACCATACATTGCCACTTCATACGATTATGATGCTCCTCTTGATGAATATGGTAAAATTGCATTGATCAAAAAGAATCTCATTTTCTAATATTTTTCCATAAATGATCCTTGAGTAATTAATTAATTATTGTATGTAGACAACAAAGCTCAACCAAAATGGAGTCACCTCAAAGAACTCCACAGGATTTTGAAATCAATGGAAGAGAGTCTTACAAATGGGAACGTTTCTCAAATTGATTTTGGCAAGTGGCAACTCTGTCACGATACCAAAATACATGAAAACAAAATTACAAGTCTACATTATTTTTTCTCTCTAATTGAATTAGAGCAATAATGAATAATTACTTTTCAAAAATAATTATTTCAGGCCACTGTGTATGCCTCAAACAAATCATCAAGTTGCTTCTTGACCAATGCCAACACTACCACCGATGCTACTGTCTCATTTAGAGGAAGAACCTATGCAGTTCCAGCATGATCTGTTTAGCTTGGCTTGGCTTGGCAAATATACACGCCAAGAGATTTTTTATTCCATAAGATTTGACTACATACTCTTTTAATTAAATATTTGTTTGTGATGAATTATAGTTGATGTATCAACACACTTTGATGTATGGTTGTTACTTAATATTATAGTTGATGTATTAATACATTTTGTTTATGTTTTGAATTATATTAATTTGCTTGTTTATAGTACTTTTCTTTTAGTTTGATAATACGATGAATTTGTTTATTTTTTGAAATATTATAAATATTCGAATACAAAATAGATAAAAAAATTATATTTATTAAATTTATATTTATTTTGTATGAAAACAGGTTTATTTTTGTAATAGAAAAATTAAAAAAAAATTATTTTACCTTACCGACGGATTTATAGACAGATTTTCTATCTGTAATCAGAGTGTAAATGATTTTCCAAAGTTCAAATTACAGACAGAAAATCTGTCTGTAATTATAGACGGAAAATTCGTCTGAAATTCCGTCTGTAATTACAGACGGAAAATCTGTCGGAAAGTTCGTCACTTTCGAAAAAATGGATGCAGAATTTACAGAGAGAAAATCCGTCGGTAACTGGTAAAAATTCGTCTGTAATTTTCTGACGGAAAAAAAATCCGTCGGTAAATAATTTTCGACGGGGCTTTTACAGAGGGACAAAATCTGTTGGTAACCAAAAATCCGTCTATAATAAAGACTAAATCCGTCTGTAAATCTGTCTGTATTAATCCATTTTCTAGTTGTGATAAAAATATATGCTAGGTAGACAAAAAAACAGCCAGAATTTGTCTTATTTAGCATTAATTAATTGTCGCAATAATTAATGAATACTAAATAAGGCAAGTTATGGCTGTTTTTGGCTGACTAAATATTTTTCGATATCTAATATATAAAAAGTTATGCTTATTTTAGGCATATTGGAATAGAATAATAATAAAAGATATGATATGGTGTATGATCAATTAATCAGACAAAACGTATAGAAGTTTATCAATTTATTTTATTTTATTATTTATTTGGTGGGTTGTCCTACCTATTTCTCCTTTTCCGTGTAATAAGTCAAGAAACGTGAAATAATATAGCAATAAAATTTGTTGTTGAAATGTTTTTTTGACAATTTCTAGTAGCGTGCATAGGTCAGATCACATTTATAAATCTGCAATGTTTATTCGTATTTGATATTTAATTTGCGGATATAATTTAATTCATAGGATGATCAGATTATATCGAATTTCATTCACATATTCGCAGGTTCATAAGAAATAATACATAAATAATATTGTATTTATATGTTATTTTAATTAATAGTGATTATTTATATATATTATATTATTTTTATTATTTAAAATAATTAGTTTAATAATATTTTAAAAACAAATATATTTAAAAAATAAAAAAATTTATTGACTTATTTATAAAGATAATTTTTTAATATATTTTTTATTTTATGGATATATCTAAATATAAAAATATAAAATATTAAATTCAATTTAATGTGATTCACGAACAACCCAATCTCACAATAATTGTACGGAATAGTCACAAACACTATATTTGATAAATGGCACATGGTTGAATCATTACTATTAGGAAAGTGATGTGTGCCTATTGGAGGGTGCTTGCGTTTATACTAGTGAAATTACTAGCACCCAATTGGAGTAGCCATATATAGTGGGCGCCTTCAATTAAATCTTATCAAATATGAATATGGCCTAGGTCAACCTCACAATTATATCATTGTTGGGTTAGGTTGACATTGAAGACTAAGTATCAGGTACGTACTCCTCATCTAGCGTTCTATGAATTCGTTCATGTTCTGCTAGAGTTTTACTGTGCCGCCTTTATGGTTACACCTTTCTTTTTCTTTTCTTTGTCAAAGTCTTTTTCATCTTCTTCTACTTTTTTTTCTTAATTTCTTTTCTACTTAGTTCCCTAATTTTCGTTTTTTCTCCTAATTCATTCCTCTTTTAATTCATTCCATTTTCTAATTCACTCATTCCATATGTCTTATTTCTCTCTGAAATCATTAAATACCAATTTTATTTTTCTCTACACCATGAGCAACAAATCAGAGACTCAAAATCCTCATAGAATTGCTATGACGGTGGAGGGTGCCAGCCTTCAAGTGGCACCCAAAGAAATATGAAACTGCTCTCGTAGAATTGTCGGGGTTTGGGGAGACTCCTGACAATCCACAATCTTAAAGGGATTTGCAAATCCTACTCCCCCGAGGTTGGTTTTATCTGTGAAACAAAAAATCAATCTCGACAAGTTGAAGAAAAACTAAGATCTTGTGGTTTTAAGGAATGATTTATTGTGGATCCGGATGGATTATCAGGGGGTTTGGCAATGGCATGGAGGGATGGTTGCACTGTTCAGATTTTACAGCATGGTAGATTCTTCATTGCGGCATCAGTTTTGACAGCTGGTTCTAATGATCCCTATGGTGTTCTAGGTATTTATCTCAGTTCAAATGATCAACATAGAATGGCTCAGTTTGCTGAATTAACTTCAGTCACCCAATAGTTCGATGGTAAAGTTGTGTTAATGGGTGATTTTAATGCCATTTATAATCAATTGGAGAAAGCAGGTGGGGGTGCTAAATCTCCTTCTTCTATTGAAACCTTTAACAATTTTATAGATGATAATTTTCTGATTGATATTGGTATGGTCGAAAGACCATTCACTTGGTCAAATAGACGGAGGGGTGATGAGTTGATACAGGAAAGACTGGACCGATTCCTGGTAGGAGTTGATTGGCAGCAACTCTATCCCAATTCAACGGTTCTTAGATTGTCAGAATCAGGCTCGGATCACTCCCCTCTTCTCTTAGACTCTAATCCGAGAACTAAGAGATCTAAACGCCGATTCAAATTCCAAAAAAGATGGTGTTCCAATGATGAAATGAGGCAGATTGTTAGAGAGGTTTGGCACGAACAGATTGATGGTTCAGCCATGTATATCCTAGCTCAAAAAATAAAGCGTTGTCGGCATAAGATTGTCAGATGACAGCAAGAACACAGATCTAATTCGAAGATGGAGATTGATTTATTACAGTCTGAATTAGAGGAACTTCGTTTAGCAGGAATTCATGGAGGCGACATCATTTCAGAAATAGAAGACAAACTTGAAAAAGCTTTGCAAAATGAGGAATCTCATTGGAAAGATAAGTCTAGAGTCAAATGGCTCAAATTCGGTGATCAGAATACAGCTTTCTTCCATCAGAAATTTAGAAATCGAACTCGAAGGAATAGAATTTGGCAACTAACTGCCAGTGATGGTGAAGTGGCTACTTCAAATGCTGGTATTGCTTCTGTGGCTGAATCTTATTTCAAGGACATATTTTCCTCCACTTGTCATGAGAACCCTGAACCTATGTTTACTGATTTTGAACCTAAGGTTACAGCTCAAATGAACCGTAGGTTTCAAAGACCAGTGACTATGGAGGAAGTGAAACGTGCAACATTTAGCATTCATCCTCAAAGTGCTCCAGGAGATGATAGTATGACAGCAAATTTTTTTAAAGCTTTTGGAACATACTTAGTGGTGATGTGTTTCGAGCAGTTAAGAGCTTCTTTTCAGGGGGCAGAATTTTGAAAGGTTGTAACCACACTCAGATCTGTCTTATTCCCAAGATTTCTGATGCTAAAGATATGACTCAGGTAAGACCAATAAGCCTATCTTCAGTCTTTTACAAGATTATCTCCAAAGTATTTGTACATAGACTTCAGGGTATGATGAATAGACTAGTTAGCCCTACGCATTGCTTTTATTAAAGGTAGATTAATCTCTGATAATATTATAATTGCTCACGAGTGTATGCATTACTTGAAGAACAAAAAAAGGGGACTCGAAAATGAAATGGCGCTAAAATTAGATATGAGTAAGGCATATGATAGGGTGGAATGGCACTTTCTTTGGTTTATATTGGAGAAGTTTGGTTTTGACTCTCGGTGGATCATGTGGATTCGAGAATTAGTGACAACTGTTTCTTATTCTGTTATTGTGGAAGGACAACCTTATGGTTTCTTCAAACCAAATAGAGGTATTCGACAAGGAGATCCTCTATCTCCCTATCTTTTTCTCTTCTGTGCAGAAGGTCTCTCCTTCTTGCTACACAAGGCAGAACAAAACAGACTAATTCAGGGTCTTCAGATACATAGGCGATGTCCCAAGGTCAACCACCTCCTCTTTGCTAATGATTCCATCTTATTTTGTAAGGCTAATCCTGAAGCATGTTCAAATATGTTGCATTTATTGAATTCTTATGAAAGCATCAGTGGCCAGAGGGTAAATCTTAATAAATCTGCTGTATTTTTTAGCCACAACACTCCCTCCACTACTCGAACACTACTGGCTAACTCTATGAATATTAATCATATTGGGGCTCAGGATAAATACCTTAGTTTTCCTTCTACAGTCTCTAAATCGAAAAAGGCTTCTTTTAGTATGATCAAAGAAAAGGTTCGGAAAAGAATCTAAGGGTGGAAGTGCAATCTTCTATCATCAGGTGGTAGACACGTATTGCTTAAGGCTGTGAGAGAAGCTATTCCTATTTATACATTGTCTTGCTTCAAGTTGCCTGATGGTTTAATTTCAGAAATTCACTCTCTACTTTCTCAATTCTGGTGGGGACAAAAATGTTTTGAAAGGCGGATGATTTGGATTAGCTGGGACACTATGACTCGTCCACGAAAAGAAGGAGGCCTTGGATTTAAAGATATCAGAATCCAAAATCTGGCGCTTTTAGGCAAACAGTTTTGGCGACTCGTAACACAGCCTACTTCCTTATTATCCAAAATCCTAAGAGGTAAATACTTTAGCAATGGTAATGCTATAACGGCAGAAATTGGAGTCTTACCTTCTTGGGGATGGAGGAGCATACTGGAAGGCTGAAAGATTGTTGAAAAAGGTCTTAATTGGGCTATGTGTACTGGAGAGAATATCCGAACCTTTGAGGATCCTTGGCTGCCTCCTCCATATCCTTTAATGATTTCTGACATGCCAAATAGACAGGCTATTTCTGAGTTGGTTCCAAGAGTTAAAGATCTAATTACTAAAGATAGGAATTGGAATCAGAATCTCATTCAAGAATTATTTCCCCAAGACGTTGCAAACAGGATTTTGTCAATTAAAATTCAGCAGAGTAGGGACAAATTGCAATGAGATTTGAACAAATCCAAGCAATATGATATAGCTTCAAGTTACAGAATTGGCTATTTATTTTACCATCTGCCTCTAGAGCTTTGCCCTAATTATATGTAGCAGAAAAAGTCGTGGATTGATCTATGGAAGTTGAACTTGCCTCACAAAATTAAGCTATTTATCTGGAAAGCTCTCCATGGCCGGCTTCCAGTGCTTTCTCAGATTCATCACTGCATCCCATCTATATCACTAATATGCCCTTGCTGTCATGAAGCAACCGAGACAGTCACTCATTGTTTGATCGATTGCTCTAGAATTAAAGATGTATGGTCTCAGAGTTATCTTCGTGACTGTCTTTCCCCTCAGAGTCCTAATGACTTTTGGACATGGTGGACTGCATCAACATAGATGCTTAACCCGTTGAAGAATGTTGACCATAATCCTCAATTGCTTGCCATCATATGCTGGAACTATTGGAAAGCTCGCAACCAGTTGATTTTTGAAGGTTCTACTTCAATGCCGTCTGCCATTCTAGCAAGCTATGTCAAGTTGCTCCGTGAAATCCAAAGAACTCCCAGTTTAGGTCGTCATCTCCATGAGGCAAGCTCTTAGTTGCATTCAATTTGATTTATCATTCTTTCTTCTTTAGAATTTTTCTTCTTTTTTCGACCACGCACCGTTGGATGAATACCTTCAGTGTAGTGTTTTTGGGAAATCCCTACCTTTCATTATGCTGTCCTACTTTTGGATATCTTTGTATTCCATTTTTCAATAATTAATGAAATATAACCTATTATCTTTTTGGGAAAAAAAAAAAAAAGAAGACTAAGTATCAGGTGTTCTTTTTATTTCTTTATTTTTAACAAAATGATTAAGATCACCTCCTTTATCATTTTTTTAAAGCTCAATTGTCGTTCCGTTCCGTTTTGAGTTATGACTAGCCAACGTAATTTTATCGTTAGAACCCACGCTTCATATAAGATCCATGTTCGGTAATTATTTAAGGGCAAAATATATAATATTGAGATATATACATTTATTTAGAGAGAATAAAACAGATTTCATTTTAAGCTAAAATCTATCCAATTTTCTATTTATAAACAAAATCAGGGATAAAATTATTAGTAGTAGTTCTACGTATACTTACAAGCTTGATCTCTTTCGTTATCTTGGTAGAAGGATTCACATCCAAGCATATATATAAATTGATTTTTTACCTCTACCATTGTCAAGATCTTCATTCGCCGTCTCTATTCTATAGTTTGAGTCCACATCATCAGCTTCTCAATCAAATTAATAAAAGGCACGTGCTCAATATATATATATAAAAGAGCGTAAAGTCAAGGACAATGCTAAAAAATTGGATCATTATTATAGAGATATAATTATTTATATTTTTTTATATAATTTAAATTTTTAAAAAAATAGTATCATCAATATTATTTATTAGGTTACACTACTCTAGTGTGAGGAATATAGGTTGTACGGTAATATACAATGTGCACTTCAAATGTTATATTAGATATTGTGATGTTAACTTGTATTTTAATATAATAGCTAGGTTGTTAATTAGTTTCTCACTTTTGTGTTTCGATTTCTTCTCTCAATAGACAGATTCATATATACAAACGCATCGAATAGCGGCAATTTATTTTAATAGTAATAGTGGCCGTTTTAAATTATTACAAAATCGTATTTTAGTAATTCATCAACTGACATAATTTAGAATGTAAAAATTAGTTTTAGTGATAATTTTTAACAACCACTGATATAATCGTCATTAATCTAATATATTTGCAAATTTTTTGGGAGTTACAACCATTTTTACATAATATTAGGAGATAAAATCATAAAGATCATATCATAAAAGACAAAGTTCCATTACACACTACCACAAAAAAGAGATTTAGCCACCAAATTCTAAATACGAAATGTCATGACAAAAATAAATGAGAGTGTCTCATATTTATCACGAAACATTATCACAGTAGCTAAAATTTGTTACTCTGCCACAAACAACATTTTCCATAGCCATCAGAAGTTTATACTCTTCCTTTTAACAAAATAGTTTTTTCTTTATCCTAAAAATGATAAATCAAACGCTAATCCACCCAAAACTCAGCACCAGAACCCCTTCTTCTCTTCTCTCCTCATCTCTCTCTTCCTGTTCGCCCTTCGAGTGGCAAGTTGCCTCACCCTGCCTCACGTTGTTGTGTTGTCTCCCCTTGCCTCGTGTCGTCGTGTCATTGCTGCCCTGCGTCGTGTCGTCGTCTCCTCCCTTAAGTATGGCTCGCTCGCTGCTCATTTCTTCTCCCTTGATTTAGTTTTTGCTTATCTTGCCTTATTTATTTAGGCTTAGTTGAAAGTTTCTTCCGTTTACATGGAAAATGAAAGGGAAAAAAACTAGGTCTTCAAATTTTGTTATTAATATCTTCTAATTTGCAAGATTTTAAGTCAACTAGGAAAGATATTTGCAAACTTACTTCATTCTATTATTTTTCGCTACTCTTTTGAGAAAGATTGATGCGAATTATATTAGTAGTAATAATGTACCAAATTTTTTGTTGAATCATTCCTTTTATTATCTATGTGATTTGTCTATTATTTTGAATTTTTTTCCTCTAGAATTTGTGTACAATTTATATATTTATTTCTTAATGGATGACAAGAAAATTAGAACTATTACTCATTTGAAGATAAATTCACCGTTAAATGTTTACTTTCTATAGCAATAATCCATTTTTTATATCCTGTGGTGTTATAAAATTATAATGGATTTTTATCATGTATTCTAGAGAATAATTTATTGACTATTCACAACAAGTGAGGCACAAAATACCGGCGATTTTTTTTATGATTACCGGCAGTTTTAAACCGCCGCAAAATCAAAGGTCGCGATTCATTGGACCGCCATGGACCATGGTTATGGGCGCCGGGATTAGGTTTGGCGGCGGTTTCCAATAACCGCTGGTATAACTGCCGCTAAATCACTATTTCGCGGCAATCGTTCAGAAAGCCGCTGCCAAATGCGAGTGACACGATTTCTAGCATGTTTACTGGCGGTTCTAAAACCGCCGCTATTTACTTCTACATTTTCAAGTTGATGCGTATTTGGTGGCGATATTAAAACCGCCGCAACCCAGTGAGATGGTTTCGGACATAGTTACCGGCGGTTGCAAACTGCCGCAATATCGGACAGATTTTTCAAACTCTGAGACACTTTCCACTAAATTAAGAAAAATAAAAAAAAGAGGAAATTTGGATTTTTTGAAAAAGATCGTACAATTTTTTTAAAATATTACAGAACTATATTTTTTTTGCGTTTTAGATTTTTTATTATTTTAAGAGTTAATATCTTCAACCTTAGAATCTAAACTTGTATCAAAAACAAAAAAAATTATCTGCAAAACAAAATAATATATTCATGAAAATACGAAGAAAACAAATCTCTTGCAAAGAGTTGCATAGTCTAATTCAAAAAAATGTTTGCTTTAATCCAAAATATCTCCAATCCTAATATACTAATTTTCACTCTATCATTTCACGGAACTCATCCCTGCAGTGATATCTGGTGGCAGCTCCTCACCTTACTATTGAAATAGATAAATCTGAGCATTCTCCATCTCTGCCTCTTTTTCTTCTCTACTACTGCCTCATCCTCCATCGCCTTCCTCTTCAACTTCTTGCCTTCCAGCTCTGCCTGCAGTTCAAGCAGCTTCCTCTGTGTCTCCTGTACTTGGACTCCGTTTCCCGGAACATGTGAATTCAGACCGAATAGTTGACTAGGAGTCAGTCCGAAACCCACACCACGTACTCTACCTGGTTTCTCTTTTCCAAAAACCTGAGCAATGGAATCATTTTTAGACAACACTCTAGAAGACTCATCCTGTTGCTCAATCTCCTCAATTCTTTCTTACAAATACAAATTAGCAAATACAATCATTTTGTTGATGGGTCCATCTCATGTCAAGAACACGCCAAACAGGATGATTAATTGTATCACTTTTATCATAGTAAAAGAACACACAAATATGAATGAAAAAAATTAGTCTAAAAAATTATTTACATAAAACAACCAAAATAAAGAACTTGTTTCATAAGATGCAAACCATTATAAAAAGAAATAAGAGATAATTGAAATTGAAACTGTCTAGCAACATCTGAGGTAAATTTGGAACAATAATTAAAAATAAGCAGAATTGGAAATTGTAAACATCTTTTGGTCCATTTTGAAGTTGGGGATGAAATTGTAGGTGAAAAGCTGATGGATTAGGATTAATAGAAACTCATATTTGAATATTTTATTACTGTTTCCAGCCTAATACCAAACCAATTAATGAAGTAAACCATTCAGTAAAGAAATAAAAAACAAAATAAAATAGAGAAGTAAACTATTAACGTATTAGAGATCATAATTTTATCGATCAATTATAATAAGTAGTACTTACACTAATTGCTCTTGCTTCATCATTGATATAGGAGCCATCCTTTTTTTTGTGCACTGTAATCCATAACTCTCCTCTACCGACTCTCCTCACTTATTGTTTCGACTATAACAACAAAGCTTATGCCATTACCGTATTCCACACAATCAAGGATACTTTAGTCATAGAGATAGTCTAAAGAATGAATAAAAAAGCAAAGTACCTCTTCTTCCATCCGCCGTGCGAAGCTTTTCGAACCGCCAGTGTGGGTATATAGTTGTTTTGATCGATTAATCGCGTTTTTCCTGCACTTCTCCTATTGGTCCATCAGAGACAAAGGGCGATTAGAAACTGATTTAAAAAGACTCAATGCAACATAAATTGTGTTGTTGTGTACCAATGATATACTAGTTACCTTTGTCTCATTTTAGCGCGATAGTCAAGGAACCATCTCCAATGCTCTTGATCGATTCCCGGCGGACGGTGCTCAATATTTTGTTCAGTCGTGAATGTTGGCTCGTAAAACGCATTATACAACCTCAGACTTGTTTTCTTCCAAGACTTCCCCATACTTTTCAAAATATTTTTCTTGATAGTTCCTTTACTATCTTCATCAAAGTGAAAAATTTGCTATACCGATAATACAATTTGTCAATAATTGTAAAAATAAGCAGATTCAATTCAAGTTGGATATAAACTTTTACCTTGACACGTTTGTTATAAACCTTGTCTTTAGTGGTAATCTTATGCCAACTTTCCTTACAGATAGAAAAATTTTCATAGTCAGATCCTAGCAGACCAAGCACGCTACTCAAAAGTCCAGCTTTGTCTCCAATTGGTTGCTTTTTGTTGTTGAACTTGCGCATGATCCTTCTGCCGTTAGGCCGTTCCATAGCCTCCCTCACGCTTAATCTTTCCGGCTTGATTTTGCCCTCAAAATCTATAAGCCAAATATTATACCTTATATGTGTATCTGTTGTGGACAGCATGCAAGAAAATTAATATACAACATAGAGTCTAAATCATGTTGAACAAAGAAAAATTATTAAATACGTTATCGATGATCTTAACTGTCAAACACTCTATAGTCTTGCGGCTTTTGTGACTCTAAGCTCCAGAAGCAACAGAGGGGTCATCAACTTCTTGATCAAGGGAATCTACATCATTTGCACTAGCTGCCAAGTTTACGTAGCCTGGCTCCGAGTTTTGAATGCTATTTGTGCTCGATTGTGGAGCAAGCCTTGGTTCACTGAGCGGCAGAAGTAATGGGCGTGAAGTTGCAGGGACACTGTCACCACTGTCTGGGGGAATTTGAGAGTCATCGTGGTGGGAAACCGAAGCCGGAGGCGGAGCCGTTTGGGGTTGCTGACATCCTGGTCCTAATTTTGGTTTTTTCATGTAACGACCTTTCCTAGCCATCTTAAAAGATAAACGGCACCTGTTTCCCAAAAAAAAATTGAATCAAGAAGAGTCAAAGCATGATGTATTCTTTCGTAATTCATAATTAAAACCCTATATTACCTATTACAAGAACTTTCACAGATCTTTCATCAAAGGTTTAGTAGGTAGAAGTCTTGTTTTGTATGCACAAATCATCTCCTTATTAAAAGATGTTTACATTTTACATGGCAAGTACTTTTTCTTTTTGTCTAACGTTTAATTAAAATAACAGAAATTCATAAGATTATTAATGACACGTGAAATAAAAAAAGTTAAATAAAAATATACATTTTAAATTCCATACACTCACCACCTAAAAGAAAATAAATCACCTATTTTTTTCTTTCTATGAAAATCAGACATACAAAAACAGAGGTTACAACAAAGTTGCAATTCGAAAAAAACTCGTAGAAGTCGTGTCTTTCTTACGTTCCCATAGTCGATCAAGTCCATGTTCTATGAGTTTGAATTCCTCCCGTGCTGCAATATCCAGTTCAACGACAAGAGTATTTTCATAGCGTGCCTACACAAAATAACAAATTTAATACTAGCAGTAAACTAATTTAAAATGTTTTTATAACCTTGGTTGTGCATAAAGTTTATTTTTTATCTATTCTTTATGAAAAATAGCCAGAGGTGTAACCAGACATTTAGATAAGATGGAACAGCAAAACATGCATGGCCAAAAAAGTATACATAACAAGTAAATTATATGAAACAACTACATGAATCAAAATCAGATTGATTTATCTATCATCCATATAAACTACCATGCAAGAAATTAAATAAAGATGTCTCGCAGCATATTAATTATCTAATAGTCCCTTCAATTTCTAACTACACATCAGGTTTAAATTACATGAATATAAAAAACAAATAAAAAGATATATATATATATATATATACACGGTGGGGTCTTCGACTGGGGTGAAGTCGTAACAAGGTAGCCGTAGGGGAACCTGTGGCTGGATTGAATCCTTCGATCGTCTTACCTTACAAGGATTGGACTTCAATAGTAAACCAAGGGGAATGTGCACTTGATCAGGAGGCCTGAGGTCGGTCAGGGACACCAAACTACCTTCTCTTCTAATCCTGCTACAAAATATCGATTTTCAGGCGGTAAGGTTTTGAGCAAATCAAGTAAGTGGAAATCTCAGTTGACTGGATATAGTGATTCAGATGGGTCTGCTGATAGGGATATATATATATATGGACTACTATATGCTCCTCATTGCTAGTAAAGATTATCATAAATGAAATATTAATCAAAGTCTTTCCTATAATTAACATTCATCTAAAGAAAGAGATAAAATATCACTCTTCCACAATGCAAAAAATAAAAATACAAGTGAGAATACAATTAATGTACTCAGGGCCACTACTTGCCACTGTCTTACAATATGGAAGTAAGAACAGGCTTCAGAAAATGACATCTGATTTTAATCTCTTGGATAGATATTGATATTATTCTTATTCATAGTTAATTCATTGGATTATCGAAATTCGCATATCATGTATTCTTGGAAAAAATGAGCTCAGTGCTTAGTAGCATTAAGACATAGACATGAAACTTTCTTAATAGATTTTTAAAGGAAATATAAAATTTTTCATAGAATACTAAGTAAAGGACACTGTAGCTAACCTCATGTACCATAAAACTTAATTAACTTTCTAAGTAGAATAAATATATAAATCAATCACATTCTTAAATTACCAAGTATCTCACTCTAAACATAAAATATGTGCTAGGTTACACAACTGGACAAGTCTGATTATGAATAATTTTGTACAAGCGCTTGATTATTTCTTGTTACTGTAAGTAAAAGATTTTTTTCAAAGTAAAATCCACAATGCCTCATGTGCACCAGTTCCAGTATCATCTTTTTAAGCTAATTGAGAATTGGTTTGTGAGCCAAGAATCAATCCAACAGCAAAAGTTCCACAAGGTTATAGTGTACATAAATTATCTATGGAATTAGTATCAGAGCAGATAAAATTGCAAAGCAAACTATCTAACCCAGTGAATTCAGATTTATTGAAAACTAAATGTATTTATCTAACCAAATATAAAAAAGCATTTGACGTCCAATGCAGAATTTAGCCTACCTCAGAATAGTTTAGAAGCACCAAAACAACAATCACTTGCAGTTCTTAAGAAGAAAGAGCCGAAAGGATATTGTATAATAACTAGCTAGCTAATCATGGCTTCTCTTGTAACATGGACTACTATATGCTCCTTAATGCTAATAAAGAACTTTTATATAAATACAAGAGTAAACACATGAATATTTACCTTCACCTTATCAAGTATTTTCTGTGAGAACCACGTGTCCGTATTTATTGTAAACTCAAATCCAAATTTAGCGATGTACCTTTGGTCCCATTGAAGCAATTCCTAAAATTTTAACATAATCAACTGAAATCTTTGTCAGGTTTCATCCAAAAAATATGAAAAGGACCTCAAAATTTGTAAGGGCAACAGCAATCAAACCTTCATCATTGAAGCAAGTGCATGACCAATGGCTCGAGTGAGGTGTCTGTGTCCAAAGAAGGCATCCAGCCATGATTGTATACAGGACTCTTTGAACCACAACTGCCTTGCAAAGGATGTTGCGTGGTCCAACAAAGAGAATGGAGATGCATCTATCGTCTTCTCTACGAACCAGCAGCTACTGCAAACCAAAAAGAAGTCTCGGCTCTCTAATTTCTCTGGTAGGCCACAGACATAGAAAGAATGTACAAGGACAATATAAAAATGTGACTGCAAGAAGACTTGAAGGAGAGGTTACAGCATTGTGAAAAACCAGTTAGATAAAAGAGCTTTTTATGAGAGAATAAGCTTTTAAATATCTAAAATAACTCGATCAATCTAATCTATTGTCTAATGATATGACTAAAAAACAAGCCACTGTAAATCATTGGTGAAGCATGAAAGTAATATATATGCAAAATCTCCTATGAATATGAGCTACATGCATGACAGAGAAATGTATTAATAAATCGGCGGCCTCATCACAGTCTTCAACGCCGTTATTAGTGGATTCTTCTAAATCGCCGTCTCTTGTTAACCGCAGGCCTTCGACGTTAAATTCAGGCAAGCTAGTCATACAAGGCTGGGGATGAAGGTCGACCTCACAATGTTCATAATCTTCACCCATGTCAAACAAATCTCTTGGCTTCACATGGACTACTACACTCCATCCGTTGTCAACCTCATCATCCACGTAGAACACAAGACGCGCCTCAGATGCTAAGATGTATGGCTCGTCGTCTTCTCGATCACCAGTGTGAATCGGAGTGGCAAAGTTGACATAGGTATAACCCAAAACATCTTGCCATATGCCTCTGCCCGACATGGTGTCTGCCCAAAGACACTTGAACAAAACTACCATGAATTGACCACTGTAGTTTAGCTCAATGATATCTATTAATCTGCCGTAATACGAGACACCGCCAACAGCAACATTGCTATCCCGTTTGCTTGCATAACTTCTAGTATCTGAAGTGACATAAACCTCGCTATTCTGTGTTCTCATCCTTCCTCCCTCGACATAGTTCTAAATTTAAATCCATTGACGTTGCAAGCCTTAAAGTTTCTAGCCTGAGCAATGGGACCACAGGCAAGCCACTGCAATGTGTTCGAATGACTGGTGCTTCCAAAGAGAACCTGGCATGGAACAATTAACCGCAAGATAGCATCAAAGAGTAGTAGGATCCTGAGATATAAAGGATTACCTTATGCCTGAACCACTTGGAAAACTCTCTGTGCACATCACTATCTATCTGAGACTGGGACCTAGTTTTATTTTGCAACTTTCTTTTTGTGATGGCTCTGAACTCACTGTGCACACAAAACGTTGATTGTTGGTCAGTACTCTCAATACCATATTGGCTCACTTCACACTTGTAGAACTCACCTTCCATACTTACTCCAAGAATTTCTCTACAGTAATGCAATTGACCAGTACATGACGATGTGCTTGAAGGTTTTTGGTTGCTGTTAGCGTAAAAAATGAAGCAGCCCCGACCGCCTTTCCAACCTCTGGGATCATGCTAGCAATATCATTCGGCAGAGCTTCGCTCGGCCGATCATCAACGCGTGTCGGTCAGTTGATCTTGGTCTCCACATTATCTGGGTACCTTGAATAGAATGTGAAAATCTCCTGGGATAAGTAGCCCTCTGCAATTGAGCCTTATGGTTGTGCCTTATTACGCACGACTGCTTGAGACGACATAGATACCTTCGAGAACATAACAAGTAAACTACTAGGTTCAAGCTATCTTAATAATACAGGTCGAGAAGGCTTATTTAGATTTTTACCTCTCAATTAAGTACATCTACCAATAATGCACTGGGCCACCGAGGCGTACCTCCTCGACCAGATGCACCGTTTGATGAACCATGACTGTGAAGAAAGAAAGTGGAAATATCATCTCCATGTGGCATAGAGTATGGACCACACGATCCTGAAGGAGAGGAAATTACTGAGGATCTATGGATTTACTGCATATTTGTCGAAAAAGGGTTGATAACTCTGCCAAGAAGGCGAACACTAGGGTGGGTAAATACATGTTTTGACGTAATTGGCAATGGATGTTCCATTAGAATGTGGCAGTCATGACTCTTCAAGCCTAATAACTTGCACTATTTTAAATCAACACAGCGAGAGATGTCGCTAGAGTATCTGTCTGGAAAGACCACATTCTTGATGGTCATTAGAAAAACATCCTTCTGTGGATTAGACATGGTAAAGACTGCAGAAGGATACTTTCCACCTTCAAGTGGCCACATATCATGCCTGATTCCCATCAACTGGAGATCTTTTCGAGCTTTTAGGTGGTCTTTGGATTTACCACTCTTGTTCAACATGGTGAAAACAATGTTGTCCCACACATTCTTCTCTATGTGCATCACGTCAAGGTTGTGACGTAATTCGTTGTTCTCCCAGTATGGGAGATCAAAGAATATACTCCTCTTTTTCCAACGAGACTTGTCTTGCACCACGGTCTGCTGTCTGCGTCTTCTTTTACCGCCAACCGCTTGCACCTTGCCAAGTGAGATGTGCACACCCTCCAACTGTCTCAAGATATCCCTGCCAGTCAATTTGACAGGTGGGGATCTATCCTCTACCTTACCATCAAATCTACTCCGGTCCTATCTATATTTGTGATCGTGATTCAAGAAGCGACGGTGACCCATGAAACACCATTTCTTACTGAAGGTGAATCGCTTAGTCTCGGCATCTAAATTGCACGTGGGATAAGCTCTCCCACCGTACGTATTCTAGCCAGATAAATTGCCCAAGCCTGGAAAATCGCTGATAGTCCACAGCAACGCAGCATGCATCTTAAAGGTTGTCTTCTCACTTGCGTCGTACGTATCAATACCAGCCCACAACTTCTTCAACTTATCGATCAGGGGCTGTAGGTAGACATCTATGTCATTTCCAAGCATTTTAGGACCGAGAATAATCATGGAGAGAATATAGTTAGTTTTTTTCATGCAAATCTAGGGGGTAGGTTGTACGGAATAAGAATCACTGGCCATATTGAGTACTTTGAACTCAGGTTTCCAAAAATTAAAGATTGAAGCCATCACTGGCAAAGGCTAAGCGAAACATTGCGCGGATTGCCAAAAAAGTCAGTATATCTCCAGTCAAATGCTTTCCAGGCCTCGCTGTCCTTGGGATGCCTCAAAGAACTGTTAGAGTTGGTTCCTCTCTTTGCCACAACATGTCCACAGATGTCTTGCTGGACCTGAATAATTGCTACAACCGTATAATCAGAGGAAAGTAACGGAGAATCTTCACCGGCAGAGCTTTCCCATTCTTCTTGACCACGATGTTGATCCTTACTAAAGAATTCTTCCGGGTCTTTTGCTTTCACCTGGATGCTCCACACCATTTGCATTTAGACAGGTCTTAGTCGGAGCCCTGGTACAGCATGCAGTAATTTGGACATGCATCTATCTTCTTGTACTCGATACTGAGCTTCCTTATGATCCTCTTGGCATCGTGCAAGGTCTTCGAAATCTTTGCATGCTCAAAGGCATCCCCCAATAGCTCTAGAATCAAACCAAAAGCCTTGTCGCTCACTCTGCATATGCACTTTATATAGTACAACCTCACCAAGAAAGACAGCTTCAAGAATCTTGAGCATCCCGGATATAATTCCT
Organism: Arachis hypogaea; assembly: GCF_003086295.3. Lineage (NCBI taxonomy): Eukaryota > Viridiplantae > Streptophyta > Magnoliopsida > Fabales > Fabaceae > Arachis > Arachis hypogaea. Next base: position 23,026,056 of record NC_092053.1, on the reverse strand, counting down.
GCTCGCCATCCTCAAGCAAGTCATGAAAGGCACGAGCCTCACGGCTATGTTCGTCGGATAAGTACGGCAACCCCTCTACACCATCTCCGACATGTTCATCCATCGGGTCTTCGTCATCACCCTGCAGTCCCAGGAAGTTGAATGCCTCGTGGACCATGTCATGCATTTGATATACTGAGTTTCCAGTGGGTTCTAATTCTTCTCTACTGCTGGAGCTCTCGTCTACGATCCTCTCACCGTGATGTAACCAAAAAGTATAATTTGGGGGAAAGAGTTTCATCAGAAGATGATCATACGCATCCTCTCTAGTTTGGAAAAACCGGAACCCACACAAAGGACATGGACAATGTATCATCCCATCGGATGATGCATTGGCAAATGCAAAGTCAAAGAATTTATTCAAACCATCCTTATATTCTGCACTATCTCGTGACTTTTTAATCCAGCTCTTTTCAATGTCTAATTTAATGCAATAGCACAAACAAATAAATAAACAGTAAATAAAGACATAAAACTAAAAAAACTTTTAAAAAAATGGGTTGTGTGTCAAGAGAACCAATAATAGTTTATCACAATTATGAGACGGGAGAGTAATATACAAGTAATATTCGACAATTTATTGCAAGCAAAACCATGTACGAGGCAACAGAATAACTCAAAACGATAACAGAAACAAAGTTACTTGCATCTCGAATAACATGTAGTACACGAAAGGTATATGAGGATTGCTTACTCATTGTCAAATTCTGTACTTTCTAAAAAATTACTGGGAGAAAGAATTGTTGGTTCCAAGTCCAAAAAATGAAAAGATAAAGAAAAGCTTCCTTAAAAAATGAAAAAGAAGACGGCGGTGGAAGTTAGATTTAAAAAATAATTAAAACAAAAAATATAACTAAACAATCATAATAGATAGAGAATAAAATCTTGAAATTGTAGATATATGATTTTAGATATGCTTCTAAAAATATTTGATTATAGTTTTCCTGTCCTGTCTTCTACCATGGAGATACAAATAATTGGTTCAACGAGAAAGTACATAAAAAATAAGAATAAAAAAGGCAGGACAAGAAGAGTAAGACACAAAAAAAGGAACCAAAAATGCTAGCAGGTGAAATATCTTTTGCTTCATAAGTTGTAGCCCCAAAAGCATATGAAATGTAGAAACAAGCCAAAAAACACTACCTGAACTAGAAGGGTCATCTAAATAACAAGAACACCAAAACAAAAAAGTCCAAAACATCAACATTAATAACTCCCATCAAATTAGGATAATCCATCAAAACAAAACACAACATCCAACCAAAAAAAAAAAAAAAGAATAGAGCCCTTGAGTTGGTCTTTGATAAAAACAGAGCGCACATTGCTTCTACTTGTCTAAAGCTTATTGAAAATGATTAATAGCAGAAATATATTAACATACATCATAAACAAATACAAGATATCAAATAAGTAGTATATAAAGTAAACAATCAAAAAACACAGTCACATTATTACAATGTGGAGCTCAAACGATATTTTATTTACCACATTGCACAACTTTATACAATTATACATTACAATTTCCAAAATGTAATATTAAATGACACCAACTTAACTTATATGCATGACGCACATTGTTAAACACAGTAATTTGTACAACCCACATATAGTTATGCATAATTGAAAGAGAGCATTGAAAGGAAAAAAATATCGAGCTCTCATCACATTGTTATACTAAGAAAATTATGAAGGGTACTAGTAGCATACAAAATAAAGTGAGCTTTTCTTCTTCAATTTTTTTTGCTTATATTCTGTTTTCACATTTTTTTATATGTCTTATTATTTTTTTGAATAGGTCGAAAAAGAAAAATTGATTTATGATGATGATTTGAATTCAAAGTAGGCACTAAGTTAATTTATCATGTACACTATGAATCAATTTGTATTGTTAAAATTTCTATTTTTTGAAAAAAATGTTATAAATTATTATAACAATATGCAAATGCATTAGGGAGAACTCTTACCGTAAGAGAAATTTTTGACATCCTATTTGTATTATTGCTTTGAGAAGCATTATCATTGTTGAACCACTTGAAGTTAAAATTTTTGCTACTGCCTTTCTTTTTTCTCTTATTTTTTTTCTTGATAATTATAAACTAATGCTATATATCTTTTAATAACTCTTATTTATTTTATTTTCAAAAAAGGGTAATTGCCTAAACTTCCAATTCCCTATCATCCAATATGGCAGAAACTAATTCAGCAATCATCATAAATTAATTTGATTTATTCTATACAACTTATAATAAATAAGTAGCAATCAACATAAATTAACTCAGCAAATTCAGATTTCATTGATTTATATATGCATTAAAAAAATTGAAAAGATCATCAATAAGAAATGGAGGGAACAAATAAATTCATCCAATAAATTGCATACAATACAAGACAAATGATATAGTTACAACCCACAGCAAAGAAAACTTCACCTACTTATTTTTAGTTTTAACAAAAGATCAAACAATGCCAAACAAGGTGTAATTTCGTACAAGCCTACTTTCACTTTTCTTCTTAAAACTCTCAAACATCTAAACCCCCTTAACACGTTATTCTTCCTCTCCGCCTACCCTTTTCTTACATTTTCTTTCTTGTCTACTATCTATCACTCAAAATTAGGCTAGTTCAAGCAGGTTAATAGTTTACCACATACCAAAATTAAAATTTTCTATTCCTTAATATATTTAGTGTAATCAAAATCCCATAAAATTTCTGTCCTGTCTTCTTTTTTATTCATTTTTTATGCAGAAAAATAGCAGTAAACGAACTTATAAGACAAGCAAGATTGTCACAAATAAAATAAGACATGCAAGATGAATGAAGTATGTGGGAGCTATTCTTTTGAGAATTACAACAACCAGGTCCCATAAATTGACATTGCCAATGGATAACAATGCCATATAATACAAATTACCTGAACTAGAAGAATAAATACTAACAACAAATAGTTTAACATGTATAAGAAGGTACAAAGGCTACCACGTCGTGATGCAATGCTATTCCCATCAAATAATGAAAACTAAAATTAAAAATCAGAAGGGAAATAGCAGACTAAAATTTGAAAAGTAACTTGAGATGATATTGACAGAAATTTAATCATGTAAAACACAAGAACAAGTCATATAAGCATCAACTTGTCACATATGGTAAAAGGAACCGAGAATTCAATAGCATGATTTAGTTTTTTCTTGGATTTAGATACATAGAAAACATAATGTGTGAGGATAGATACTATGACAATCCTTTTAACAAATGACACTAAGAGAACTTAAAAAAAGGTGAAGAAATCAAGATTACTTAACTGTAAAGGGCCTAGTAAGTTCATGGTGAGTGATATAAGCAGCAAGTGTGACTATTGATCTACCTGATTACTATTTTTGTTGATAGACTAAAGCAATTCAATGACCAAAATCAACTTAAATTTAAGCTAGAAGGATACTTAACCTATTAGGGAATGATTAATTAGTCTAAGATCACTACAACTTGTCATAGTAAGCATAGTAGCAACCAAATAGCATCACTTAGAATAAAATAAACTAAATTAGTTAGGAGTAGAGTAACACGACAATGGCAGCAGCATAACAATTGGTAAGCAGCACATCAGTAACAACTCAGCATTGTAAGGAACATAATTGTGCAATTAATAAATGGCAACAATCAGCATCAAAATTTGCAAGTAATTCCCCTAACACACATCATTAGACCAGCAACTATTAAACCAAACAATCTCAGCAATTCCAAGCTCAAAAGCAGAACATAGCTGCTAGTAGCATACAAATAGCATAATGGAGATCAGCATGAACACCTTAGCGTTTTTTTGTTTTTGATCTATACACGCACCTAAGTCCCTCTTATTTAATGATTCCAATTCCAAAAATAGGAAGCATGATCCATGACCAATTCATTCATCTAATCATGATAATGACCCTTTTTCATTTATCTACTCTAACTATCACTTTCAATACAAAGCACCCATTAAATAAAAAAAGTGGTACCTTCAAATCTCTAACTCTAAACAACATCAATTAATCACAATTAAAGGAAGATATGGACAAATTCTTTTTTAAAATTTTGAACTAAGAAGGAAAACAAGAAGGAAAGATCAAAGTGTCAGAATGAACCAGTGACAGGGGAGAGGCCGTGATAACTCATATTGGCGCACGGTGGAGGAGGATGTAACGGTGTCACGCACGATCGAGGAATTAGGAAACTTCGACGCCAGTGGGAGAAGCACGGATGGCAGCTGCGTGACTTGACAACCCAAACAGAGGCGCAGGGTGGAGCAGATGCTAGGGATTTCGCACACCTTGGAAGAGGGAGTATGGGTTTCAGGAACTATGATGAGGCAAAGGCTCGACGGCGGCCAGAGGACGATGGATCGGCAACAATGGTGCGGTAGAGCAGCAACAGCAGTGTTTCGTGCGCTGCCAAGGACTCTTTGCAGGTTTATGCAAATTTGGGGAGGAATCAATTAAAGGTTATAAGATAAAAATGGGTAAAACAGAAATTGAATTATGATTAGATCCTCACCTAATAGCGTTTCTTGTTGCAATCACCGCTGATGTTGCGGCACACGAAGGAATCCTTTTTCTGCAGTCTTATTTTGCGGCGACAAGGTGAAAGACCCCCAATTTTTTGCCGCTGTGCTTCGTTCCTGTTATAGTGATTGGATTAGAGACCAGCAATATATTAGCTGTGGATTAGTCATGAAGATTTTGAAAAAGTTGTTGTTTCGTAAAATTAGTCATGAATCATCATGAATAATAGAATATTCCTTCCTTAACTTTTATTTCTGTATGTTTTGTGAATTTTTAGATTAAAATCCCAGCCGAAAAAAACTCAACAAACTAATATATTTATATAATTTTTTACTGTTTAAGTGATACAAAATAGTAATTTTATCTCAGCACGATGATATATCGTTACCCTATAATGCACGGACACTGATACAGACACGGGACACGACACGACACGGGATACGTCAATACGCAAATTTTAAAATCTTATGTGACACGGGGACACGCATACATATAAAATATAAAGTATTTTTTAGATAAATCGTAACGATATTTTGATATTTTATTGATATTAAAATATAAATTAATTTTTTTAATTATTTTTAATGTCTTATTTTAATTATATCAAGTATTTAAAATATTTTTCTGTTTAATAAATAATAATATATACTATATCTAAATTTATTTTAAGAATATATGTTAAGAATAAGACTGGACACGCTGACACGTGATGATATTTAGGTGTGTTCAGGCATGTTTGGAGAAGAATTTATTTTTTATTAATATACGGTTGGACACAGCAAACATACGTATCGAACAAGTGTCGATGAGTATTATATCCAAAATGTGTCCGACATACAAATATGACAACTCAGCAAAATATCCGTACTTCACAGTGGTTACCTCAAATCCCATAATCTTACAGCAAATCCTCAAATTGGATCGTTATGGAAGAGAATGATTTTTATCATTACTTTATTATATAGCTTAAATTATAGATATACATGCAGTACTTTTTGTGTCTATTATCCTATTATGAACTTTAATTTTACTCTGCCCTGTTTGTAGAATTAGGTTTTTTTTTCACTTATTGCTTTTTTTTTAACTTAAGATGCTCTATGCCTCTAGTTTTAATAATTGTTATAAATTATGGAAGAGAAATTGTCTTTGAGAAAAATATATAAAGAAGTGAACATATTATTTTAGTAATGTTGATAAAGTCTCTATTTTTGAAAAAAGAATTTGAGTGGATACACTAGTGTATAAGATACTACATTTGGAGATATTATCATGATAGATATCCATCATTAGATATGTGTGATTATATATTTATATTTTATTTGTTTGTTTAGTTATTAGCATGATACATATATTTATATTTTATTTGTTGGTAAATTCTAATATACCCTCTCTAAAATAAAGGATAAATTATCTCTTGTGATATATATATAGTGATTATTGATAATTATCTTTTTACCAGAGTTTCAAGATTCACGTTATCTTCTCTTTTCTTTTCAATTGACGATATGTTTCTCTTGATACTTGATAACAATGTCATTTTCATCATCCCCACCAAATACACTTTTTCTTCTCCAATTTTAAAATTCTAATTCCTTTCAAATCAAATCACCATTTCTAATCAATTAAATTAGGATTTTGAACTTGTTCTTACGCTTTTAATCTCCAATTTTAATGAACACAACTATCAATTTTTCAGCTCTCTTCTTTTTAAGATTTTTTTTTCGTATTAGAAGATATTACGTTCGGAGAGAAGCAAGAGGGTATGAATTTGTATGACAGATATGAATTTGTACCATAAATAAAATTTTTGTAAGTAATTAATGGCATGAATAATAAAATAATTAATTAATATTTGAGGTGAATGTGAATATTAAAATACTTATTCTATTTTGTCTTATTGTTATCTGAATAATAATTTAATATTTTTTGTGACAATATAATAGTTTAATATGCTCCCACCAATGCATTGGTTTTTTTTTTTTTAATTAGGGAAGAGATGTATTTGGTGGAGATAATAAAAATGACACTGTTATTAAATTTCAAGAAAAATCTAAAGAAAAGAAAAGATAACGTGAATTTTAGAATTCTGATAAAAGAATCATTTATCAATAATTACTGTATATGTTACAAAGAATAATTTACTCTTTATTTTAGAAAGGGTATGGTAGTCCTCACCTTATTTGTTTGGTTGATTACTGACTTGATAGATGTTTTTAGATATGTGTGATTATATATTTATGACTTCTATCTTTGTTTAGTTATGGATGCTTGTAACTCTTAACTCTTTAATTGAATTTGGTGATGTAACTACTATACGAAAAAAATTGTGTTTGATAATGCCGCTAGCATTAAGGTATTATTTGTTTGGACTGAAAATCAAGGGAAAGAAAATAAGAGGAAGGAAGTGAAAGGGAAAACGTTTATTTTCCCTTGTTTGTTTGGAATGAAATTTTGAGTGGAAAATTAAAACAGTTTAAAATTAAGAATGGGTCCCACTCAAAATTTTTCCTTCCAACTATGGACGAAAAAGTGAGAGAAAAATGAAACCTAAAAATATTATTCCATATTTGTCCTTTCATAAATTATATACATAAAATACCATTTTTATAAATACAAGGACAAAAATGTCATTTACTACTAATTCATTCTTCTTTCTCCCTAATTTTCTTTCTAACCAAACAAAGAAAATTATTCTTTCTTTTCTTTTCTTTCTTTCTATTTTTCTTTCATCCAAACAACTCAAGAGAAAATAAAAATACATTTAAATTCTTTCCTTTCTTTTCTTTCCTTTCTATTTCCTTCCTTTCTATTTCCATCTTTCCATCCAAACAAACCCTAAATGGGCACTAAAAACTTTGGGTAATTGATGAAAACTCTACAAATATTCGATATAAAATATTTACTTTTATCCTAATAAGGCAAAAGAAAAAATTCTAACAACTAAAATTGATTTAAATACATCTCCTATTAAATGAGTTATTTTTGTGCATCACTACACAAATCTTAAGACAAATATAATAGTTTATTTTTTTTTTACTTATTTCAAATAAATGTTAACTTTGTAACCTTGCTTTTCAGTTTGCTTTTAATTTTGGACTTGTATGTTTATCTGGATTATGATTTGTTGAATTGTTCCTACCTCACAACTTTTGGATTATTTAGTGAGCTATGTACTTATTTTTTTTTTTAAAAGTGTGCCATATATAAATTTCTAGAATAATTCATGAGTGTTGTTATATAGAGATAAAATTTTAATATATTAAAATTGTTCAATTAATAAACTACAACAAAGGCTACAAATTCTAAAAAATCGAAAATAGTCTGATTAACTAATTCGATATTAGCCACCAAAAAAGGTGTAGCTGAAAAATCTAACTTGCATAAATTAACTACGGATAAAATGTGGTAGAATTATACTTTTCGATTTGATTATTTTTATTTAGCCACGGCATTAATTATGAAAAATGATATACAAATGTGACTCTTTAAATGTCTTCATGATATTTAAAACTGTATATAATAACCCCAAAATCATGGCAAACTAAAAATGCAACTTTCGATTACCCACAAATATTTTTTTGTAACTAATGTATGGTTGCTACAATTTTTGAGGACTCTCTAGCTATAATTTTTTCCTAGTTAAACCCTTTGTTTTTTGAATTATACAATTCAAAATTTAAAATGCAAGTACCATATCCGCAACCAATTATTCAAAATGGTTTCAACAATACTACAATCAGAGTAATGACTTCTTGCCTCGATTGATGCTTCATTCAAAAACTACAAATAGTAAAATGTTCTTTGCTTTATAAATTTTGCAACGATTGCAAATGTATTTTGCTAAATCAACCACATAATAGATTTGGCAACTTAGAATTTCAATAAGAATAATATCAAGTAATTAATTTTTTCGGTCAATATTAATTAATTTTTAAATTTTTTATCTTAAATTTAAATCCTATATTATCAATCTAAATTTTAAAATTAGCTAATACTGACTAACTAGTTGGTTCGTATACTTTCTCTTTCAATAAATAAAATCGAATCATAGTGGATTCTTTAATTTGGTTTACATTGGTATATACAATGTCACAAAGGAAGATCACATTTAAACACTTTGTGAATGGTTATCTAATGAATTTTTTAGTTGCATTACATTTGATCAAGCTAAACAGAGAATCGCTTAATATTGGTGAAATTGAGAATCTTTTAATTTCACATGAAGAATAACAGGCAGCAATGGCGGCCATAAGTAGCGGATATATATTCTTTTTGTTCCATATCTCTTATTTTTCCTTGTTCTCTGCATGGTAGATTTTATAATTTTTTCTCTGTCTCTTCCTTTATTTTTGCTATTTTTTAAAAGGAGTAAATTGTAGTCTAGTATTAGAATTGTCACGTAGGATTATGATTTTTTATTTGGATAAATTTTAAATTTTTTTTTCTAACAGCATTAGCAGCAATAAAAATAATAATAAAAAAAAAGAGATAAAGAAGAATGAAAAAGAATATTTATGATCTGTTTTAAGAAGAAGAATTAACGTTTTATTAGTTTGTCAAAGATATTTTATATTTTGTGAACATTAAAGTAATCTCAATTCAATATGATTAGTTTTGTCCATCATTGTCTAGATCTTTATTGGTAGTCAAAATTAACGATTTAATCAATAAAATATTAATCTTATATTTAATGTAATTTTAAAAAAGAATAAAGATTTGAACAATGTTTAAACGATAATACCATTTTAAACTTTAAAATGATATTATAATTCTTTTTAATCAATGCACACTCTAAATTGAATTTTAAATTTGTTAATATTACAAGTGTGAAGAGTAGTGTGTAATACCCTAACTACCAAAGCTCACACTTCCGGCTGCGCGACTCTGATAGTTCGGACATTACGACGACTTTATATTATTTAATACTAAAAATATGAGCCTGTTTAAAACTTTAAACCGCAATACCGCTCCCAAAGATACTTTCGTTCGATGACGTACATCCATAAATACCATTCAACTTACAACAACTCATACAGAGTACATCCATATATATATACATAAATATATATAAATAATATTACAAACATAATTCAATACAATTCCTATCCCTCTTACAGATTATATCAAGATAAAGGCGAGGGTGCAGTAAACCATAACCAAAACAATACAGAGCATCACAACAACAATTAAATAAGCTCTTCGTAACTTCTGCGCCCATATCCTGAAAGGGGAAAAATGTAAGGGGGGTGAGAACATCATCCTCGAAAGGGTTCTCAGTAGAGGGTTTTTGGGAATTACTGTAATAGGATACATAAAGATAAACCGTACCAGTGATTAATAACCGTCTTATGCCTCTTTTCAAAAACAACGATTTACAGTAAAAGAGAAATCGAAAATCTTTTTTGAAAGAGGAACAGTTCAATTCTCAAAAAACTCAAAAGTCTTTCAAAATGGTTTATCTATACTGAACCAAAATAGCCTTTCATATTTTATTCCAAACCAGAAACACAAACCGGAATCAACCATCGGTTCAGCTCATTCCAACCACGGCCCTAGGCCCAAACAATCCAACCATCAACCAATCATCACAATCCAACAGAGTCCCAGATGCAAACACAAGAAGGAAGTTCAAGCACAAACAAACAGTTATTACAAGTAGAACAGTTAGCAATTAATCACATAGGCAAACCAAGTATAATATGCACACCCAACCAATGTCACACAAATGCATGCCTGTCCCTAGTGGCTGATGATATCATCTGTCGGTTATAGAGCCAACCCGACAAGTCCTGGTAGCTAACCATTGGACTGTCCCTCTGTCGTGCATCCCCAACTCGAGTTATACTCATCATAAACTTGATCATAATCATGATCCATATCCATCACCCTTACTGGTGAATATTTATCCATCACCATCACTGGTGAATATTTATGGGGGCGAGCTCATCCGGGCCTTTCACAGTGCCCGGCCACACTTACGACATAGGGTCAACAGAGTATCAAGTCTCGACCTGGAGCACGTGGTGGCTAGCCACTGCTACTACCCAGGAAAACTCGTATCTCAGATAGTGGAAGTGCAACATTCACATTTATCAATGATTCAGCATAAACATGCATTCAATCTCATCCATGGATCAACATCCATCTCAGCCATCCGGCTCACGGTTCAGTCCAGAACCAGCCAATATTCATATCATACACAGCCATTCCGGCTCACGGTTCAATCCAAAACCAACCAATATGTATAATCATACACAGCCATTCCGGCTCACAACAAAACAGCACTTCCACCATTCAACATCATTAAATTCATAAAGTCGGCATTTAAGCCATAAATCATTTCCTCAAATTCATTTCACTTTGAAATCGAGTTTCAACTCTTTTCAGCCTTGGCTTTAAAGATCTCATTTCTCAAATCATTTTAGGCTCATAAGCCACTTTTACTCAAGGTAAATTTCCCTTTGAAAACAATGCCACTCTCGGCATCCTCTTTCCAAACTTCCATAACCATGGCAAGTTAAAGATTCTTTTTGGAGACACTCAAAATCATCCATTCAACAATGGGATTTTATAACAAAGTTTCTCGGCAGAGTCCCAAGTCTTTAGGGAAGGTCAGCTTATATCAATTCCTTAAAATCATAGATTCTCGGTCCAAGTAAATAAAACTGAATTTATTATGAAACCGACCATACAAAATCACAAGTTCCAACCCGGTCCAAAAATCAACTCATTTGAAACAAAACCGGTTCATTTGAATCAAACCACTTTCAGGTTTCTTTTTGGAACCCATTTTTATAACTCTTCCAAAATGCCTCAAGCTTAATTACTCAATCAAAAGTCCAGATTCCTTTGAAATCACTAAAAGACCCTTTTTATATTGAAATCAATAGTAGAGCATCATTCTTTCCTTCAGTGATTCAAACGGTAAAAATAGTTCATTTCTAAATGGGCCGAACTCAACGCATAAAGTTCATTAAATAAATTAAGCTTGAAAACATAATTATTCTCTTAATAAATCACATAATACAATTTCCCAAATCCAGCCATTTTTTTAAATAACTTTTCAAACACGACTAGGATTTTGCAGAAATTTCGGCAGCACCTCCCCTAAAACTTGGACTTTTGCCACCCGGTTCGGGTCCCAACTAAACCGTTTCTCCTTCCTTTTCAACAGCTCAAAACCAGAAATCAATTCAAAAGCAAACTAAATCCAATAGTTGCCTCAGTGGCATATCTCAAGAAAACCATTTCAAAATCAACTCAATATCAACCGATTTAACTCATTTTCAAAGCTTTAAAGAATCGGTGCAGCATTAAATCATTTATCAAAACCAAATCAATTAAAGCGACCCAGGCTGACTTTCAAGAATATTCTATCTTTCACATCATCAAAATAATTGACTCAATTCAAACTAATCCTCAACGGATTAAACTCATATTCCAAATCTTTAAAGAATCAATTTCAGACATTACATTTCACAAAGCCGCACCACAATTCAGCCAAACCAACATCCATAGTCATTCGAGTCAATCAAATAGTACATAAGGCAGATACAATCACCAAATACACAATATCTCGCACCAGTATCCATATGTAATAATTCCAATACATGAAACACAGTTTTTGGAAAGCGCCCCTACCTCAAACGCAAATTCTATAACTCAAACGCGTCACAGAGTCCTTTCCATTTCAACCCGAGATCAAAGGCAGCTTCAAAGCACAGCCCCACACGTTTCGCTGCAGTGTAAACAGCTCTAAATTACCACAAGCAACCTCAGTTACCAAATTCTAAGGACATTAATACCGTAAAGGCTTTAATACACGTACGGGACACTAACGTAAGGCTTTCGAAACATAATTACTTACCAAAACTAAGAAAGGACGGCTGAACCGAAATAGCGGCGGTCTCCGGGCCCACTCGGCAACAGCCCGGCAGCCACCTCAAGCAGCAACGGCGACAAATTCCGATTACGACATCTGAAACCAACACGCAGCGACTATAGTATTCCTGGAATTCAAAAAGGACAGAAACTACAATTAAAACCCTTACCGGCAGAGCGTTCTCCAGCGGCGGAGGCAGCCTCAGCTCCAGCTACTCGTAACAGCAACAACAGCTCTAACCGCGATAGGCAATGACTCGAACTCAGCCCTATGTTATCAAAACCTTAGGATTTCTACCCAATTATAACAGTGCAGATTTTCAAGGGTTCCGAAAATGTAACTCTTACCGCAACTAAGGAGAAGTGACTGAGCCATGTAGCGGCATCCCAAGCGGTGTTTCCGGTGGCCACAAGACTGCTCCTGGCGGCCAGAACTGTAACACGGTTTCTTCCTCCTTCGGCAGCAATAACAGTGGTGCTTTTCGGCCACCACAGGTTTCCGACAATAGTAACAGAAGCTCCAGCTAAGCACCGCAGAGCAGCAGTTTGGCAGCACCGTCGGCCAAGGTGCGGTGGTGGAGACGCCCTCAACCGCGGTGAAATGCGACGGCTGTGGAAGCTCGGCGGCGGCTGGCTCTGTGACGAGGATGACGGCGCGGTGACGGCGCGTCAGCAGTGATACGACAAGCTGGTCGGCAACGAGGAGAACGGCGAAGGCCCCACGCTCGGCGACGGTGACAGGCGGTGATGGCTTCCCCGCGGTGGCTCCCTCTCGTGCATCTTCTCTCTCTGCGCGCGAGTTCGGCGGTGGCGAGGCAGTGAGGCGCGACGGTCTTCTCCCTCGGCCAGGCGACGGCGCGATGGCGACGGTGAAGCCCGCATGCCGGCGCGGGTCTTTCTCTCCTTCTCCTTCCTCGGCCCTCACAGCTCTCTCCCCTCCTTGTTAGCAGCGGCGGCGACGGTGGCAGTGGCGTCCACCGCGCCGCCTTTCCTCCTCTCTCAAGCTGCTTCCGTAAACCCCTCCCCTGTTTCCCCCTTTCACGTTGCAGCCGCTGCTGCTGTAGTATTAGGGAGTGTTTGTGTGTGCTGGGTTGTGGGGGGAAGAAATGGGTTACCGGGTTAGGGTTTTAGGGTTAGGGTTTCTCTTTCAAAAATTAGGGTTAGGGGCATTTTGGTAATTTCAAATAAAAATAGGGATATTATAGTAATTAGAAATAAATTCTAATCCATTAATAATAATGTATAAAAATACTATTTGCTCATCAATTTCATAAATTATTTTCAATAAAATGTCCCAACCAAATAATTAGAAATAATATACTCAATTTCTTCATTTTCCAAAATAGTAGTATTAATATTTAAAATATTAATTATTTAATCCAAATCATATAGAAATCCTTATTATTTCGCAACTACCAACTTTATAATTTGAATATAGAAAATAATCCAATAGTTGTAAAATTGGATAATAAATCATAACTTGTCTCAAATTCAATAAATCACAACTTGCCTTAATTATCTTTAATAAAATGATTTCCGAAATTAAGGCTATAAATAACTATATGATTTAAGACTTGATCATAATAAGACTTTTCAAAAGTTTTGGGTCTTACATCCTACCCACCTTATAAAAATTTTCGCCCTCGAAAATTGATACAAAATGAAAGAAATTCCATAACAGTTCACCCTTGAACACATTTAAAGAAGAAGCAAAAATATCTCAAAATATAATCATATATATGATTTTCAAATACTTTGATTGTCATATGCATAAGGATGTAAAGGTAGGAGTGATTGCAAAGCAAACGTTACAAGGTAGGCTCAATGTAAAAGATAACATGGGTCAATCATGTGATAGGAAGGCAAGGCCTCAAAGGCTATCAAACAGGATGGAGTTAAAACGACGTGCTCAACATCCGCACACTAATCTCACATCAACCTCAAAGCTTCAGCTTTCCAACTCCATCAAGCACTTTACAATCCTCATACTCGATCACAAGCCTGACAACCGCAAACCCATTCGCAAAGAATAAAACACCCACAACTTATACGTTGCACACCTACCGCTTCAACTTCCGTATACACACATCACGTCTTAAAGAACTAACGCATCGCGTTACTATGTCTACAAGTCGCACGTGATATCAAAACAATTCTCGAGTCTACTCAGAAGGATATAAGATTTAAAAAGGAGAGTCAAATGTCAAGGATAATACTCATAGATTTGAGAGAATGTATCCAATCCCCGGATAGACAAAGATGTCCAAGCAAAAGAGTTTGCTAGAAATAAATCGATTGACAACTCCAAAGAAAACACTTGGATCCAAGAAATCCAATAGGACCAATCAAAAGAGAACCAGCGCCTTAGTTCGAAACAAATTCAAGTTGAGTCGAAGAAGTAGGAGGTTTACAAAAAGGAATATCAAACCCAAGACAAAGCTCACAAAATTCAAGAGCACGATTAAAAGTACTTCCAAATACATTGTTCATAAAGGAACCGAAACTTGCGGAAAAACCACTTCGCAATCTAAAAGAAAGGTTAATTAACAACATCCTTCAAGAGAGTAACAAAAGCATAATCGTGGCTTTGCTTTAATGCAAGTTCATGTTGAAATAGATTTTGTCGAGTTCTAAAAACAAGGTGCACACGGGTTTGGCTAAAGGCTAAAATATTTCTTCAAATATTTTAGAAAGATAATTAGATGCACAACTTAACCAGAAGCAGTTCATAAAACTCGGGAGAGAAATCAAAGGCTTGTTCAAAAATTCTCAAAGTTCATATTCAAACAAGCGTGTATAACATCCGTAGCAAGGATGAAAGAGAAAATTAAACTCCTTTTAGAAAAGAAACTCCAAGGTAAAAATTTGCACACAATCTGGTAAGGAAGTAAGTGGTGTGTTACAAACAAACCGGTTTCCACTAAACAAGGAAGCTTTCCAAAACTTCATTTAAAATGGCGCATGCCAACTTTAAATTAATTTCGTCAAAATTGGACAATGGTTTTAATCTCAATCAAACAACAGAAAGTAAATTCCGTTTAATATTTCGTCAAGGAGAATTCAAAACTTCTTTAAAAGGTTCAAAACAAGACTCCAAAAGTGTTCTTGAAATCACCATCTCAGAAGAACATTCAAGAAGTTTAAGATGTACTAAAAAGGAGTCCAGCCTTGCAAGAAAGGATCTTAAACCAAAGTAGTCCAAACAAGATTCACTAGGCATGAGTCATCAAACAAGCTTTCAATTGATCCAAAAAAAAAATACAAAAGTCATAGGAAAAGACAACTTAATCATTAGTAATTTCTCAAAGGTAAATCTTTAACTAAAAATTCTTGTAGAGAAAATGAGAGAATAAACAATGCACTAATTTAAAACGAATCAATCTGGCTCACATACGAATGAGATTCACAAGAGAGGACAAACCAAGATCAATGGTAATTTCACAAGATGTAAAAGATTAGTTAAAAACAGAATCACGTATGACATTCATAGAGGTGAAAAGCTTAAGAAGGAGCGAGTCTGATCATAAGAAGAAAGCTATGAGTCCAACATTTTCAAAAGAACAACAATAGCATAAACCATGTAGTATGCTAAATCAAACTCAAATAAAAATGAATTAAGTAAAGTTTATCAAATGAAACTCAACCGGGATAAAAGCGAGAAATCCCCTTTCTTTCCAGAATTTTGAAGAATACCTCAAATATATAATCAAATGAAGATGTACATTGGAACTATTGTAAAATTACTAGAAAGTCAAATTTACTTTTAAAGTAAGTGCAATTCCGTAAACTAGTAAAAGTACAGGCGAGGTATTAGAAAGAAATAGTTGTTAAACTGTATAAATAATCTCAAAGTCTCATATATAGAAAAGTATATATCTAATCAACAGCAATTTATAAAATCTCAAAATTGGCTGTGATCACTGTCAAGTAAGAGAAAAACTAAATCAACAATTTCTCAAAGAATGGACTCAGAACCCGAAGTTAAAAGGGCATAGCGCATTAAGACAAATTCAAAGCTATATCAAAGAATACTTGAATCAAGAAGAACTCAAACAGAGGAAGATAGACGCAACAAGGATTCCAAACAAGCATATGCAATTAAGATCAAACAAGAATGCATATGAATAGAGGAATAAAGTTGAAAAATCAAACTACTTTTCAAAAGGATTAGAAAACAAGAACTTCAAATTAGGACATGAAGGAATAGGTCGACTCGAACAGAATTCAAGACACACAACTGAATAGCCTCGAGAAATAGTTTTCAACGTTCCCAACACCCGCGATTCGCTTTACTCAAAACTCGTATATCGCCTATGATAACCCATTAGTGCTTTCATATACATAATTCACTAATATTAAGCCGGCCAAACTTAATATCAGGAATTATGCAACGCAAGACTAACAGCGTTAATCAATAGACCGTCATGTGCATAAAGCTCTAATTCTCGTCATTCAACAAGACCTAATACATGACAAACGCTTAGAGTATGCAACTGAAGCATAGTCAGTCCATTCCTCAGGCTCTACAGGAAGAACTGCTCTGATACCATAATGTAATACCCTAACTACCAAAGCTCACACTTCCGGCTGCGCGACTCTGATAGTTCGGACATTACGACGACTTTATATTATTTAATACTAAAAATATGAGCCTGTTTAAAACTTTAAACCGCAATACCGCTCCCAAAGATACTTTCGTTCGATGACGTACATCCATAAATACCATTCAACTTACAACAACTCATACAGAGTACATCCATATATATATACATAAATATATATAAATAATATTACAAACATAATTCAATACAATTCCTATCCCTCTTACAGATTATATCAAGATAAAGGCGAGGGTGCAGTAAACCATAACCAAAACAATACAGAGCATCACAACAACAATTAAATAAGCTCTTCGTAACTTCTGCGCCCATATCCTGAAAGGGGAAAAATGTAAGGGGGTGAGAACATCATCCTCGAAAGGGTTCTCAGTAGAGGGTTTTTGGGAATTACTGTAATAGGATACATAAAGATAAACCGTACCAGTGATTAATAACCGTCTTATGCCTCTTTTCAAAAACAACGATTTACAGTAAAAGAGAAATCGAAAATCTTTTTTGAAAGAGGAACAGTTCAATTCTCAAAAAACTCAAAAGTCTTTCAAAACGGTTTATCTATACTGAACCAAAATAGCCTTTCATATTTTATTCCAAACCAGAAACACAAACCGGAATCAACCATCGGTTCAGCTCATTCCAACCACGGCCCTAGGCCCAAACAATCCAACCATCAACCAATCATCACAATCCAACAGAGTCCCAGATGCAAACACAAGAAGGAAGTTCAAGCACAAACAAACAGTTATTACAAGTAGAACAGTTAGCAATTAATCACATAGGCAAACCAAGTATAATATGCACACCCAACCAATGTCACACAAATGCATATGATGCATGCCTGTCCCTAGTGGCTGATGATATCATCTGTCGGTTATAGAGCCAACCCGACAAGTCCTGGTAGCTAACCATTGGACTGTCCCTCTGTCGTGCATCCCCAACTCGAGTTATACTCATCATAAACTTGATCATAATCATGATCCATATCCATCACCCTTACTGGTGAATATTTATCCATCACCATCACTGGTGAATATTTATGGGGGCGAGCTCATCCGGGCCTTTCACAGTGCCCGGCCACACTTACGACATAGGGTCAACAGAGTATCAAGTCTCGACCTGGAGCACGTGGTGGCTAGCCACTGCTACTACCCAGGGAAACTCGTATCTCAGATAGTGGAAGTGCAACATTCATATTTATCAATGATTCAGCATAAACATGCATTCAATCTCATCCATGGATCAACATCCATCTCAGCCATCCGGCTCACGGTTCAGTCCAGAACCAGCCAATATTCATATCATACACAGCCATTCCGGCTCACGGTTCAATCCAAAACCAACCAATATGTATAATCATACACAGCCATTCCGGCTCACAACAAAACAGCACTTCCACCATTCAACATCATTAAATTCATAAAGTCGGCATTTAAGCCATAAATCATTTCCTCAAATTCATTTCACTTTGAAATCGAGTTTCAACTCTTTTCAGCCTTGGCTTTAAAGATCTCATTTCTCAAATCATTTTAGGCTCATAAGCCACTTTTACTCAAGGTAAATTTCCCTTTGAAAACAATGCCACTCTCGGCATCCTCTTTCCAAACTTCCATAACCATGGCAAGTTAAAGATTCTTTTTGGAGACACTCAAAATCATCCATTCAACAATGGGATTTTATAACAAAGTTTCTCGGCAGAGTCCCAAGTCTTTAGGGAAGGTCAGCTTATATCAATTCCTTAAAATCATAGATTCTCGGTCCAAGTAAATAAAACTGAATTTATTATGAAACCGACCATACAAAATCACAAGTTCCAACCCGGTCCAAAAATCAACTCATTTGAAACAGAACCGGTTCATTTGAATCAAACCACTTTCAGGTTTCTTTTTGGAACCCATTTTTATAACTCTTCCAAAATGCCTCAAGCTTAATTACTCAATCAAAAGTCCAGATTCCTTTGAAATCACTAAAAGACCCTTTTTATATTGAAATCAATAGTAGAGCATCATTCTTTCCTTCAGTGATTCAAACGGTAAAAATAGTTCATTTCTAAATGGGCCGAACTCAACGCATAAAGTTCATTAAATAAATTAAGCTTGAAAACATAATTATTCTCTTAATAAATCACATAATACAATTTCCCAAATCCAGCCATTTTTTTAAATAACTTTTCAAACACGACTAGGATTTTGCAGAAATTTCGGCAGCACCTCCCCTAAAACTTGGACTTTTGCCACCCGGTTCGGGTCCCAACTAAACCGTTTCTCCTTCCTTTTCAACAGCTCAAAACCAGAAATCAATTCAAAAGCAAACTAAATCCAATAGTTGCCTCAGTGGCATATCTCAAGAAAACCATTTCAAAATCAACTCAATATCAACCGATTTAACTCATTTTCAAAGCTTTAAAGAATCGGTGCAGCATTAAATCATTTATCAAAACCAAATCAATTAAAGCGACCCAGGCTGACTTTCAAGAATATTCTATCTTTCACATCATCAAAATAATTGACTCAATTCAAACTAATCCTCAACGGATTAAACTCATATTCCAAATCTTTAAAGAATCAATTTCAGACATTACATTTCACAAAGCCGCACCACAATTCAGCCAAACCAACATCCATAGTCATTCGAGTCAATCAAATAGTACATAAGGCAGATACAATCACCAAATACACAATATCTCGCACCAGTATCCATATGTAATAATTCCAATACATGAAACACAGTTTTTGGAAAGCGCCCCTACCTCAAACGCAAATTCTATAACTCAAACGCGTCACAGAGTCCTTTCCGTTTCAACCCGAGATCAAAGGCAGCTTCAAAGCACAGCCCCACACGTTTCGCTGCAGTGTAAACAGCTCTAAATTACCACAAGCAACCTCAGTTACCAAATTCTAAGGACATTAATACCGTAAAGGCTTTAATACACGTACGGGACACTAACGTAAGGCTTTCGAAACATAATTACTTACCAAAACTAAGAAAGGACGGCTGAACCGAAATAGCGGCGGTCTCCGGGCCCACTCGGCAACAGCCCGGCAGCCACCTCAAGCGGCAACGGCGACAAATTCCGATTACGACATCTGAAACCAACACGCAGCGACTATAGTATTCCTGGAATTCAAAAAGGACAGAAACTACAATTAAAACCCTTACCGGCAGAGCGTTCTCCAGCGGCGGAGGCAGCCTCAGCTCCAGCTACTCGTAACAGCAACAACAGCTCTAACCGCGATAGGCAATGACTCGAACTCAGCCCTATGTTATCAAAACCTTAGGATTTCTACCCAATTATAACAGTGCAGATTTTCAAGGGTTCCGAAAATGTAACTCTTACCGCAACTAAGGAGAAGTGACTGAGCCATGTAGCGGCATCCCAAGCGGTGTTTCCGGTGGCCACAAGACTGCTCCTGGCGGCCAGAACTGTAACACGGTTTCTTCCTCCTTCGGCAGCAATAACAGTGGTGCTTTTCGGCCACCACAGGTTTCCGACAATAGTAACAGAAGCTCCAGCTAAGCACCGCAGAGCAGCAGTTTGGCAGCACCGTCGGCCAAGGTGCGGTGGTGGAGACGCCCTCAACCGCGGTGAAATGCGACGGCTGTGGAAGCTCGGCGGCGGCTGGCTCTGTGACGAGGATGACGGCGCGGTGACGGCGCGTCAGCAGTGATACGACAAGCTGGTCGGCAACGAGGAGAACGGCGAAGGCCCCACGCTCGGCGACGGTGACAGGCGGTGATGGCTTCCCCGCGGTGGCTCCCTCTCGTGCATCTTCTCTCTCTGCGCGCGAGTTCGGCGGTGGCGAGGCAGTGAGGCGCGACGGTCTTCTCCCTCGGCCAGGCGACGGCGCGATGGCGACGGTGAAGCCCGCATGCCGGCGCGGGTCTTTCTCTCCTTCTCCTTCCTCGGCCCTCACAGCTCTCTCCCCTCCTTGTTAGCAGCGGCGGCGACGGTGGCAGTGGCGTCCACCGCGCCGCCTTTCCTCCTCTCTCAAGCTGCTTCCGTAAACCCCTCCCCTGTTTCCCCCTTTCACGTTGCAGCCGCTGCTGCTGTAGTATTAGGGAGTGTTTGTGTGTGCTGGGTTGTGGGGGGAAGAAATGGGTTACCGGGTTAGGGTTTTAGGGTTAGGGTTTCTCTTTCAAAAATTAGGGTTAGGGGCATTTTGGTAATTTCAAATAAAAATAGGGATATTATAGTAATTAGAAATAAATTCTAATCCATTAATAATAATGTATAAAAATACTATTTGCTCATCAATTTCATAAATTATTTTCAATAAAATGTCCCAACCAAATAATTAAAAATAATATACTCAATTTCTTCATTTTCCAAAATAGTAGTATTAATATTTAAAATATTAATTATTTAATCCAAATCATATAGAAATCCTTATTATTTCGCAACTACCAACTTTATAATTTGAATATAGAAAATAATCCAATAGTTGTAAAATTGGATAATAAATCATAACTTGTCTCAAATTCAATAAATCACAACTTGCCTTAATTATCTTTAATAAAATGATTTCCGAAATTAAGGCTATAAATAACTATATGATTTGAGACTTGATCATAATAAGACTTTTCAAAAGTTTTGGGTCTTACATAGTGTATGAAATTAATTTGATACTTTATGTTTTTTCACTTAATTCCTCTCTGAAACCATCCCAAAACCACCTTAGTGGTCATGAACTTCCCATGGTGGTCCTTCGTTCAAAAAAACAGTAAAATAAAATTATTATTATTATTAATTGCACAATAATATTGTACCATAATTTTTTGTATTTTTGGACAAAAATAATAATAAATTTATTCATTAAATTTTTATGTATGTATTTATAATATAAAAAGTATATATATATATATATAGTCACTCAATAATAATAATAATAATAATAATAATAATAATAATAATAATAATAATAATAATAATAATAATAATAATAATAAAATTATCAGAGATTATTTTACAAGAAATTCAGTAGCTACTTTTTTTAGTAGTGAACTCTAGTAGCAGTGGTGCCAATGGCAGAACAAGAATGAAGCACGGGCTGCGAGCTTCTCCTCTCTCTATCTCAACGATCGCGTCTTCCTACTCCTTTTCTTTCTCTGTTTTCGTCAGACCAGAAATGACAACAGTGGTGGTGTCCTCCCTCAATAGCGTCATCACACTACAAGAGGCGCGGGACTTAGCAATCTCAAATTGCTGGCCATTGTCCCCAACAGCCTCAAATTGGCTGATTTGTTGCGATTCCCTTTGCGTAATTAACCCCCGCTCCAAATAAATTAACACGAGGCGGTATTGGGCCCTCACCGCAGCAAATAACTTTGGGGGGGGGAAGGGGGTTTTGCCTTACTAAAATACCCAGACCAAAATTATTTTGCGCCATAACCTTCAAGTATTTGGCGCGAGAATCCTTCGTCAGAGCCAAGGTATAGCAATCACTGGTCTCCTTCCTCGTCGTCCTTACCCTTCCGTCTGTCAGATCCAACTGAGTCCGTTTCATCGTTGTTCCGGTCACCAGGCTCCTCCCTCAGCCGTGACGCTCCCCTGCACGAAGGTGAAATAGAAGGGGTCGTCCGAGTCTTCTCTTTCTGCCGTGCATGTGTGTGACGTCGTCGGCGTCATCCCAAGCCATCCGTCCCTGTGTCATCCTTGGTAGCCTTCTCCCCTTTGGCCCTGCTTCGCGTTGCCGATTGCAATAGACTCCCCTCTCAGTCGTATATTCCTCTCCCTCGTCCCAATTTAAGTTTTGGGGCTGTTGAGAAACTTATTCTTGCATCAATTTAATCTTTGTGCTTTCTAAATTTTGGTTTGAACAACGTTCTTTGATTAATTTTGGCCAAATTTTTCTTCTATTTAACACTCAGATTGAATTTTAGGTGTTAGGTTATGACTTGATGATGAAGAAGAAGCATTAGTAGTGTTATTAGGAGTTAGTTGATTTCCTAGTTAAATGCTGAAATAACCTGCTTGCATTGCGTAGAACCTGTGATTGCTTTCTTTCTTATCAAGTCTCATGCACTTTCATATTTTCTTTTATTTTACTTTTTCATTTTTCATTCCCCGAAAGTCTGATCTTGTAATCTCTGCACATTGTTGTGGAAGATGATTACTCTTAGCTTGGGAGTTAATTTCATAGATTCGCAAATGTCATAAATTTCGATTTAATTATGATATAATATTTATTTATTTCGATTATTTGTGATGGTGGCTGGAGATATATGAATGATTGGTTGGTATTCTGTTCACGTTATCAATCGGCGATAATTTTGGAATAACATCAGGATCGAATCAATTTCTTTTTTATTCAAAATTTTTATATGAGTTTTAATTTGAGCTAATCACAATAGAACATTATCTTTTAAAATCAAAGTAGAACAACTGACATAGTATTAATGAAATTATTTATAGTGTTGATTAATAAGACTCTGAATAGTCTTCATCATTATTTCGATTATCTCTTTCGAATGTTTCTAATTCTTGCTTCTTTGTTAAGAGTTCTGCATTTTTCTTTTCTAGATCATTTACCAGCTTAGTAACATCTTTTCGAGAATCTGTTTTGAATGTTTCTTTTCCATGGTTTTAATCTTAAGATCTCTCATCAGCTTATCAATATCTTGGTTATCATTGTTCAATGTTTCCTCTAATTCTCGGAGTTAAATTCTGACTTTGTCTTAACTTAATTTGTTTGCATTGAATCAGGTTCTCTGACGAGCGGGTATCTCGGAACTCTGAAATAATTTACTTGGGGTGTATTCCTGTACCTGCAACTGTGACAGGTATTATCAATGAGGAAGATGCTCTGTCTTCATTATTTTGATGAGCATGGAGTTATATGAGATGTTATATTTTTAGTGATTGACTCATTAGTGATATTTTTAGTGATTGACTCATTAGTGAGGTTGTAATTCAAATTGGTCCACATTAATCCTTTTCTTCTTGATTTGGTATCAATTTACTGTTTTGTTTTGTGTTTGTGATCTTACTCGTACCTGGCCTCCCTGTGGTAGCTTTTTTTCTTTCCAGGTTTGCCTAATTGAATTGCTTTTAGTAATTCCACATAGTTATTGGACGAAACAAGTTTATTTTATTGCCAAGGTGTCATTTGCCAGTTCATTCTTGGTGATATATTTAGGAGGTTTGTTTATGAAACTTTATTTACCTTCATCCTGTTTAATATGGCTATGCAGCCTACATCTATTCATAACATATATTTTCAATCTTAATTACATGTAAAACCGCATCAGTTGAAAGGGTTTATTCCTTTCACCAAAGCTGGTTATGAGACTTTAAAAAACATTTGTAGTGTTTAGGATTTGAACATTTGTGTACGCTTGATATTTTTATATTCCCCTTTTGATGAGCATGGAGTTATATGAGATGTTATATTTTGATACATGTATACCATGATGAAAAGACAGATCTCAAGATTCGTGCTTTAGAGGTTGTGGAAGAACTTAGAGCTAAAAGAGCAGACAAGCAAGTCAGTTATTAGTTATCACCCTTGAATGCTAAGATCCATATGTCGTTGTTAGTGTCGTAAACTCTGGATCATTGTTTGACCTTTTTCCTTTTATTGTTTTCCCTTTTAACATATATCTTGTGTTCTTATGTGATATAATTATTGGGTCAGTTTGATACTTTCATTTTGGATTTTTTCAAGCATAAAACTATCCTCCATATCATCACTTTTACCATTTTGATTTACCCCTTTCCATTTTTATATTGGTGAGTTCGCCAACTCATACATTATATTATAATACTATATTAATTTCTCATTTTGTTATTTCTCAGATTAATATAATATTCCTCTTTTTCTTTTTCTTTTTTAAGGAAGGCATTTTATTTTCCATTTCAAATATTTGGCATCGGACCCAGAGTTTCTTTCTTCTAGTAATTTTTTTTGAAAGTGCAGCATTTTTCAATGAGTAAGCAAATTTCTCCCATTTTTCTGGTAAATGTGTATTATCCTGTATGCTAGTAAATGTGTGCTTTATTATTCGGTTTAACAGTCAATCGCCCATTCTATATCAAGTGTTAATTACTCACTTTTTTCTCGTGGTCTGACTTTATTTTACGATTTGTCGTCGTTCCATTCTTTTCATTAAACTAGATATCGATAAGAGTTGAATTTCAAAATCACGAGTTGGTGCAGAATATAGGAACGGTTTGACCAGATTCCTTGATTTTGCATTTGCCAATGCATCATCCGATGGGATGATACGTTGTCCATGTTCGAAGTGTGGGTTCCGCCTCTTACAAAATAGAAAGGATGCGTTCGATCATTTGGTGATAAACCCTTTCCCGTCTAGCTACACATTTTGGATCCATCACGGTGAGAGACGCGGGGTCGAGAGCTCTTGTGATGGACAAGAAGATCAATCTAAACAAAATTTTAACGCCCCGATGCTTGATATGGTCCACGAGGCATTCAACTTCTCAGGACTTCCCGGCCACGAAGAAGACTCAGGGAATGAACATGCCGGCGGCGCTATGGATGAGTTGCCCTACTTATACAATGAACCTAGTCGAGAGACCCACAACTTTCACCAGAGAGCAGGAGTTATACCCAGGATGTTCAAAGTTCTCTAAGTTGTCTTTCTTGGTGAGGCTCTATCACATAAAGTCTATGTGCGGAGTGAGCGATAAGGCCTTTGGAATGATTTTGGAGTTGCTCGCGGACGCCTTTGAGCATGCCTGGATCCCATCCATTGTGCACGATGCCAAGAAAGTCATAAGAAAACTAGGTCTCGCGTACAAGAATATAGATGCATGTCCAAATAACTGCATGCTATACCAAGGCAACGACCAAGAGTTGACCAAATGCAAGCAGTGTGGGACATCGAGATGGAAGCATAAGACTAAGAAGAACTCTAGGGTGAGGATCAAGATGGTTGTTAAGAAGAATGGCAAACCACAGGTGGCGAAGATTCTTTGTTACTTCCCCCTTATTCCACGATTGCAGAGGTTATATATGTCTAGTAAGACAGCCGTTGACATGCTATGGCATAAGAGAGGTCCTAACTCTGATGGTATGTATAGGCATCCAAGGGACGCCGAGGTATGGAAGTCATTTGACATACGATATCCCGACTTCTCTCGTGATCCACACAGTGTTCGCCTAGCATTAGCTAGCGATGGCTTTAACCCTTTTGGGAACATGAGCTCGAAGTACTCAATTTGGCTCGTGGTTCTTATCCCGTATAACATGCCGCCCTGGATTTGCATGAAACCCACTTCGTTTATCCTCTCTATGATTATTGCTGGTCCTAAAATGCCTGGAAATGACATAGATGTGTACCTAGAGCCGTTGATCACTGAGTTGAAGCAATTATGGAGGGGTGTTGAAACTTATGATGCAGTTGAGAAAAAAACCTTCAAGATGTATGCTGCGTTGATGTGGACAATCAGTGATTTTCCAGGCCTAGGCAACTTATCTGGGTGGAACACGTACGGTGGGAGAGCCTGTCCTGCGTGTAATTTGGATGCTAAAACTAACCGGCTCACACACATCCAGAAATGGTGTTTCATGGGTTATCGTCGCTTTCTGAATCATGACCACAAATACAGAAAAGACCGGTTCTCCTTTGATGGAAAGATAGAGGATAGAGGTCCACCTATCAAAGTCTCTGGTGGAGACATTGTCCAGCAGTTAGAGGGTATGCATGTCCAACTTGGCAAGGTGTAATCGGTTACGGAGAAAAGGACACGCGGACAGCAAACTGCCGTGCAAGACGAGACTCCTTGGAAGAAGATGAGTATATTCTTTGAGCTGCCATATTGGGAGAACAATGGATTGCGTCACAACCTTGATGTCATGCACATAGAGAATAATGTGTGCGATAACATAGTTTTCACCATAATGAACGAGAAAGGTAAGTCTAAAGACCACATTAAAGCTCGAAGAGACCTCCAGTCAATGGGAATCAAGCATGATTTGTGGCCACGGGACGACGAAAAGTACCCGTCCGCCATCTTTACTATGACCAATCCACAGAAGGAGCTCTTTCTAAGGGCTATCAAGAACGTCGTCTTTCCAGATGTATACTCTAGCAACATTTCCCGCTGTGTGGACTTACGACAGCGCAAGTTGTCGGGCATGAAAAGCCACGACTGTCACATTCTAATGGAATATCTACTTCCAATCGCGTTAAGAAATGCATTGCCTGCTCCAGTGTCTTCTGTCCTGGCAGATTTGTCATCCTTTTTTCACCGATTATGCTGCAAATCCATAGACCCTCAAGAAATTCCTCTCCTTCAGAATCACGTGGTTCATACTCTATGTCGCATGGAGATGATTTTTCCTCCTTCTTTCTTCACAGTGATGGTTCACTTGACAGTGAATTTGGTCGAGGAGGTGCGTCTCGGTGGTTCTGCTCCTCCACGACTGTCTCTGCGGTGCTCCATTGTCCTGGAGCCCCTTCTTGCTCTGCCCGAAGCCCGGTGGTTCCACTCTCACCGTCAATCCAGTCATTCACTTGCGGGTAAGCACCACTGGACACTCTGTTCTATGTTGCATGTTTAGTGTTTGAAAAAGAGGCCAATAATGAGTTTAAAGTTGACATGCAAGTTTCTTCTAATGTGGTTAGCTGAGTTAATTTGTAAATTGGGAGTGGCTTTTGTTGATGAGGAGCATGAGTCTGTTAATGGTGGAGTCTGAGTTGGGTATTAGGTCTCAGTTTGAATGTCTTTTTTATTTTCTCACTGTTATATTTGAATATTGTTGCTGATAATGCATTTGCCTGCGTTTTTTATTCTCAGTTGGACTGCGTTTAGTATTTTCTCAGTCAATACTAATAATGCTAAACCAATTTATCATGATTCTCAAGTCTCCCATTCCCCACTTACCATATAGGATCCTTTAATTGTTTTTTTTTTCATGCTAAAAAATATCTAATGCTTGGTGATGATGCCACGAACAACTAGACCTTGGAAAAGAGAAAAATTTTCAATCTTTCAGAATTTAGTAACCATCAAATACAGGGGAGATGATTTAAACTAAACCTTGAAAAAGGGAAAAATTTTCAATCTTTCAGAATTTAGTAACCATCAAATACAGGGGAGGTGATTTAAACTAATAAGAATGGGTATGGAGTATTATATACAAGAATTAGGATTCTAATTACCAAATATTGTTTGCTATGTATCAATTACTTTGTACTTTTGTTATGTATCCATGAGTATATATTTTGGGTCAAATTAATTGTCTTTTCTCAAAGTTAGAAGAAGTAGTATTAGACATTCTACTGCACATTATTAGCAATTATTATGACTAAACATGATATTTTTCTAATGCCCAAAATTTTCCTCCAACCATGCAGTTTATTATGATGATTCTAGGCATTATGTACTCTCCTAATCCATTTACTCATGTACTCTCCATGAATGACATTTTGAGAAAGGAACTATTCGTTGTATATTTTATTAAAAGATGCTAAAATTATTTTGAATAATCAAGTGTTTGGTTGAGGTGTGGTGTATTATTTTAATGTTCTTTATTTCCTACAACCAATGTTACTCATGATAAACCATATTTGTTTGTTGAAGTAAAGGGAGGCAGACGGGGTATTTTTTATTCTTTTTCAATGATTTTTGAGGAGTACATATTAAGTTTATTTCTTATTATGGCTAGATATATATAGCTAAATTTACATTATCCTCAAACATAATTAATAATTCGTAGAATGAGTTTTTTTTTTTTAATTTAACTTTTTGGGTTGTAGTATTTTGTGCTTTGATGATGATGCTGTAGTCTATATAGGCCTTAGAATTTTTTCAGAAATATATAATGAGATATAGAATTGCTTCCTATCTGGTTCTAATGAACAAGTTTCCACAAAAGTGCATCAAATGTAGGCTTTAATTTATTAACGTTCATTTCATCAGCATTTTTACACACATATATATTATTATATATTTATGAGATAGGGATTTTACAAAGCAAGAATATATTGTCCACTTGTGCTTGTAGCTTCGAGTGGAAACAAATTGACATCAATTACTTGTTGAGTAACAAGCTAGGAGAATTGAAAATGAATTGTCTTCATGTATTTGTATATATTATATATTAAATTATCTATTATCACTATTAACTGCGGTCTTCGGTCTCATTTTATAAATTGTTTAGTATCAATATGCCATAAGTACCCGAGTTCAATTAATATTAACTGGGGCATACCAGTGTCATTTTTGCATGTTAATACATATTATTATCTATATATTAAATATTATCACATTGTTTTGATCCGAATGCAGTTAGAAAAGATGCCAAGGGTAGGTCGTTTCACGAAGAAAGCCCGTGTAGACACAGCATGTCAGCAGCCTCAAGTAGGATTTACTGCGGCCTCAACTTCGCAGAGAGCAGATTGCCCAATTCCGCCGCCTAATGGCAGTGGTGCCCCCGCATCCTCGTCTTTACGCCCCTTTCGTCCGCCCCAAAGCGAACCACTACATGCTCCACAGGCTTCCACGAATGATGTTCTGAACTCGGAGCCGGACGCCGAAGACATAGACCCAGAGGCAGATGAGGTAGATTCTTTTGACCAACATGTTGATAACCTTTTTGCTGCATCGGATGCTCAGAAGCGCAAGGGACGCAAGACTATAGAATTTTGGGATGTTAAAATACTTGGTATAAGAGAATTTATTTAATTCTAATTTTCATTGCCCTATTTTCCTATGATGTCTTTATAGCTTGGCTTCAATGGTAACTAACTAAGAATTAATATGTTTTATAGAATCCGATGGAACAATCAAACAGGTCAAACTGAGTGCGAAGGAAGCTATGAAGCCACCTAACGGAAGAAAGGTCGTACTCAGGTTTAATAGTGCACTGCAACCAGTTGGGGAGGAAGCAGGTCTACTGAGCGGCGTTATGAGACTGTTAGGATCTGACTACACCAAATTCTCAATCTGCGAGAAGGACTGGAGAAAGGTTCGCACCAGGGACAAGGTCTATAATGAATGTGTAAAGGTAAAATGTTATTTTTAATTCTTCGTACCATTCGAAACTTATAATTTGAACACTAAGCTTAATTTTAATGTTGCAGGAAATGTTTCATTTTGAAGAAGATAGTAGAAGAATTATCAAGCGTATAATATTCAAAATGCTAGGAAGGGCTTGGAAGGAAACGAGGAACAGATTATACCATCACTGCTATGACCCAGAACTTTCACTTGAAGAAAATATTGAAAACCGTCCAGATGGAATTACTGCGGACCATTGGAGATGATTTCTCGTTTATCGCAATAGCGAAGAGACACATGTAATATAGTTTTGTTTCATAACAGACAAAGTCCATTTATGTCACATTGAGTTCATCAGAACTAGTGTCTAGTAACTCTTAATTTGATGGCATGACAGGAGAAGTGTAAGAAAAATTCCGAGAATCGTGGCAAGGCTTAGAGAAGAAGAGGTAATCTAATTTTGGGAATGTTTTTGAACTATCTGTTCCTCTACTTATTCACTTTGTCATCATTATTAGTACAGTCGGAACGACAAGGGAGGATAGTTAGTAGAGGAGAGTTGTATCTCTTAACGCACAAAAGAACTAATGGCTCCTATATCCATGATGCAGCTCGCGCTATTGGAGTAAGTAATGTGTTCAGAATCGAGAAGTAGTTTCTCCTAAGTTTTAGTTTTTAAAATTTTATTGGAAGTATGTGCGGTTAGCGACTAGCTAATAAATGCTTATAATTGCTTATCTATGTGTGTAGGAAAGAATTGAGGCTATTGAGCAACGCGATGAATCTTCTAGACTGTTATCCCAGAATGATTCGCTTGCTCAAGCTCTCGGAAAAGAGCGCCCGGGTAGGGTGCGTGGCATGGAGTTGGGGCCGACTTCTAGTCAAGTCTTCGGTATGAATTCCCATCAGCCGAGCAATGGTTTTGAAAGGGAGGAGACCCAAAGGGTACTGCTTGAACTACAAGCAGAGTTGGCAGTAGAAAAATTGAAAAGGAAGGCAGTGGAGGATGAAGTAGCAGCTGAGAAGACCAAAAGACAGGCAGTGGAGGATGAAGTAGCAGTCGAGAAGACCAAAAGACAGGCAGTGGAGGATGAAGTAGCAGCTGGGAAGGTCAAGATGCAGGCAATGGAGAGTGCTTTGATATGTCTACTCAAGAGCAAGGTAGGAAGCTGCCATCAGACGTCGCCGCATGGATGAGTGCGTTGGAGGGACAGAATAGAAAGTAGATCTTAGGATTGTGGAACATTTTCTTCTTTCAGATATACACTTTTATTTTGTTGATTATGTAACTCTTAGTAAGGAGTACACTTTGTTGATATTCGGATAATTATATTAATTAAATTAATGGTTTTGCTATTGTCGTTTACCTTCCAATTATTTTTCGGGATTTTAAATAATTTAACTTACTAATATTAAGAACGATTAAAAAAAACGAAAACAAATGTACATTGAAATAAAAAACAGCATGGATTGCCAGTGTACAAAACAGTATTTTTGCGGCCATTAAACCGAAAAATAGTGGCAGTTGCGAACATTTTCAAACCGCCGGTAAATGCATTAGTCTTTAAACCGTGGCCATTAAACAGCGGCGGTTTCAAACCGCCGAACATTTCGTGTGGATCACAGATTTTCAGATCGCGGTGGTTTTAAACCGCCGCTAAACATTGCGACGCTAATCCTTGGTTTTGCGACAATTGTGCCAGTGGTTCCTGATAACCGCCGCAAAATCATATAACCACCCCCTAATAGGCGACACTTAACAAACCGCTAGAATCCCGTTTCGTGGCGGTTTGAAACCGCCGCAAATCATTCCAAGAACCGCCGTTATTTCCCGTCTCTCTCTCTCTCTCTCTCTCTAACACAGCAGAGGGAGCAGCAGCGAGGCGGCGATGCAAGAAAGATTCAGACGCCGCCATGTTTTTTTTCTCCTTTTTTTTCTAGTTGTGATTCTCTCTCTATGCTTTCCTTTTTTTTTAATTTTATAATTTTTAAGGATAATTTGATTAGAAATTTAAGATTTAAGTAAAGGATAATTTTAAAATCAAATTTAATGTCAGAAACAATTTTGGACAAAAAAAATATTAAAAATAATTTTAATTTTCGACTAAAATTATAGTGACTGAAATTGTACTTATTAATAATAACAATAATAATAATAATGTCCGAATGTGCCGCATGAATGCCAACTTGTATGTATCAATGAAAAAGAAACAAAGTCATGTGTGCTTGTTTTGTTGCTTCCTTTCCCATTTGGATTATCGACTTTGCGAGTAAGGAACCAAACCAAATTTTCAGTTTCGTTCTGGATTACAAGCCATAAACAGAAAAATAAATAAATAAAGAGAGAATTAAAGAATGAAATAAAGAATGGAATTGAGCTCGTGCGTGCACTGATTAATAAGGTTTGGCGAGCAACCAAATTGATGTTCATTTGTTAGGCGCCAACAAAATACACAAAGATATGTTACAGCTAATCAGTATGTGTCTTATGCATCCCTTTACACATACATATACAACTTTGCTTAACTAATTTTTATTTTGTCCCATATACTATGCATTCAGACACCATATGTAATAATATCTATCTTAACTTTAATCATCATGGTTAGGGATTAGGGAATACTTTTTAAAAGACAAATATTTTATATAAATTAAAAATCAGTTACAATATATTTATGTATATTTATACATATTAATTCTCATATTTTTTAATTAAATAATCTATTACTAACATAATTAATCAAATAGAATAATAATCAAACCTACAATAAAAAAATAATTAAATTTATTTATAATAATATAATATAAAAAAATTCGTGAATGTTAAATATGTACATATTTTTATACACGATAACTAATTTGTTTAAATCAACATAAGTGTAAGATTTACATTTATAATACTTGTTATCTTCACATATATTATATGTTAACTGCGTGCACCATCATAAGTAACTAACCTGATTAAACCTTTAATTATTTAATTATAAAAATATTATTTGTATACTAAAATCAGTCACCAATATATTTGTGTATAAATATATATATGATTTAATTTATTTTTAATATGTATTTATATTTTAACATGTATTTTATATTGGTAGGTAATTTTGATGGACAATTTTGATGTATATGTAGTATTATTCATTTAATTAATTATACATATAAATTTATAAGTGTGTTAGGATAATAAAAAAAATTATAAATGTTTTATTTGTCAACGGATTTAAAGGATTTTTTCCCCTCATGAAGTATTATTGCTGTAGAGAAAGATTAACACGTTATAGTAGTCCATTTATTTAAAATTAAAATACTTTAAATCATACGTATGTATGTGTATGTGTGAGATAATGTTTATCCGCTCTATTCGGTTTTAATTTAAATATAAATTTTAATAATTTTAAATAATAATGTATATATATGTCAACATTAAATAAAATTTAAAGAAAGTCAAATATTACTCCATCTCTAGCTAGTTTTGATTTAATTTCTACCTGGTTTTCAGCATAGATTTCCTACCTTAAAAAAAACATGTATGTGCATGTGTGCCATTTCTAGCCAGAGAAAGAATTAAGTGCTTTATATGATAGCTCCGTCAACTTTATGCCTTTAAATAATTCTATAGTTAGAATCAAATGAAAGCGTGTGTATGTGTATTAATTATGTGACTAAACAATGTAACTTCAAATATTAATATTGTTTATAAATTGCCACACGCATGTTAAATTTATTTATACATTTTTTTAATATAACTCCATAAAGAACATTCCCTAGGGTTGTTCAGAATATACCCTGCATTTTTGTGAATGATGTCTTCGGAAATGGGACACAGCAGATAATATTTGTAAGCGGCAATCTACTTTCAATATCAGGGCTGCTGCTTCTCCTTCTTCTTTTATCTTCTTTTAATAGGAAGAGAAATCTAAATCCAAAATTTGTAGCTTAGTTAAGTAAATAAAATAAATGCGTATATTTGGGACTTACTTAAAAAAAATAAATGTCTTTTGATTATATTTTTGTTTTTAATTATTTAAAAATACTTTTAAGTTTTTATCTCTTTAAAAATTGGACATATACATTTTTCTGTTTATATAAATTCGTAAGATCCAACAAAAAAATTTGACGTAACTCTCGTTGTACTTATCTAACCGTTACGGATATATAAGTGGAGTGAAAATTTTTAAAATGAAACAAATTACGTACAAAACGGTGCTGTTTCATAAGCACTCAAACAAGCTTACTTTCAAACTCTCACTCTTTCTGTTCCTTCAAAATTCCACCACTTTCCACCACCGCTCTCACTCCCTCTTTTCCTTCCTCTCCCCACGACACTCTCCACTCACTCCGTTTCCAAGCTCGCCAACTCCATTGAGTCCAAAATCCAAGTATGGATCGATCACAAGAGCATCCACTCCCTCCGTTTTGGATGCAAATGAGCTTTCTGAAACTTTGATTGTCTACTACTTTACTCAATTTCTGTTCCTCTCAAAATATAGCCGCCGGAGTCTCCGCCGCCGCCACCGGTGGAGACTATTTCACCAAGCGGTAACTCTAGAAATTCAAAAATGGGTGGTTGTTAGTGTTGTAATTGGGGTTGTTGTTCTGCTTCTTGTTCTAAGTTTTGTTCTATTTTTCATATGCTTTTACCGTCGTATACAGTAGTCAAAAATAGCAGAAGAGGTAACAAAGGCGAAGCCTTTCTATGACTCTAAAGAAGTCAAAAGGGGTTCTATGACCATCTTTGACGCTAAGTGCTCCAATCCCTCAACAAGGATGTGTTCATCGGGCAAATTCTCATAGGTCCTACCATTTGAGCTCTAGTGTGTATGGGCTTGTTGCGTTTGATTGAGGCTCTATGTTCTCTGATCAGGTAAATCAAGTCACCATTTATGGATGAGATTGAATTTAATGGTGAGATTCCGAATATCATTGAGTTTTTGGATTGCGAGAAGTTGGAAATAAGGGTTTTCAGAATGGATTGTGTGCTTGAGATTAGGTAATTTGGAAAGAAGGAAGTGGTGGAGGTCATGCTTAAGGAGGGTTTGGTCGAGAAGCTTATGGAGCTGCAAAGGTTGGAGTTTGGCAGAGATTTGATCGATTTAGATCACGAGAAGAAGAAAGAGGAAGAAGACGAGGCTTTTGTTTCCAATGCAAAAGTTGCCACGCCATTGTTGCCGAGGCCTTGTGATGCTTGTTTGAGTGCTTATGAAACGGCACTGTTTTGTGGAATGAGGGACTAATTTGTCTCGGTTTAAAAACTTCCATTTCATGTGTGTATTTGTAATGGTTAGGTCAACACAATGAGAATTATGTTAGACATTTTTGTTGGATTTGATGAATTCATATGAACAGATAGGGATGTATATATCCAATTTTTAAAGAGGTCAAGAATTTAAAAGTATTTTCAAATGGTTAAAGACAAAAATATTCGTAGAATAAAAAGTTAAAAATTTATTTATCTTTTTCTCAAAAAATTAAAATAAAAACTGTGTTCTTAGTTAGTGTTCAATCACGTACTTTTTCGGTAACGATAATATTAAAAAGAAAATCTAATTTTTTATTTAATATTTATTATTATAGTGATAATTAATAAATATTATATAAAGTAAATTTAAACAGTTTTGAATGAATTTTTGTTTGTCTCTCAAACATTATTCTTTTTGTAATCACTTGCTTTAATTATGTAGTTGCAGCTTGCATGAGTGAAATGTACGTTATTTATGAGAGAGATCAAAAGTCTGAAAAATGAAGTGGTCGTAGTCAACTCATTTTGTTTACTTGTTATTAAATCTATAATTTAGGTTTCCAAAATTTTTTGTTTTCACACTTTATCATTGATGAAAAATTAAGAAAGTATAGAAAATCAAATTTTAATTAGTTAATATTAATTAATTTTAAGATTTAGTATTTATAGTTTAAGATGTTAGATTAAAAATTTATGATTTAAAATCTAAAATATAAAAAAGTAAAATAATTTTAAAAAAAGTAATATAAATTAAAAATTTAATTATTTAACCTTACTTATCTATGTTACTAATTTTATAACTTGTTAGATGCTACTTTCTCATTGTAATTAAAATTAAATATTTTCTTCTAAAATTAAGGAATTTTTTTCTTCTCCTTACTAATTTTACAACTAAAATGTGTCACATATCATTCACTCATTACAATTGAAATCAAATCTTTCCCTCCAAAATTAAAGAATTTTTTTTTCATTTCTACTAATTTTACAACCAAAATGTGCCACATGTCACTCCCTCATTGCAATTAAAATCAAATCTTTTCCTCTAAAATTAAAAAGTCTTTCCCTCCTCCCTTTTCCTTTCTCTATCTCTCTCATTTCTTCAACCACTCTATCTCTTTTATATATCATTATTAATGGCTAAGTATAAATTTAACAATCAAAATGTGCAACATAACATTCTTTAATTGCATTAAAATTAAAATTGAAATATTAAAATTGAAATTGTAATTGAAATATACCTATATTATGTATCATATATAATAACCAAATGTGTTATATGACACTTTCTTATTAAAATTGAGAGAAAATATCTTCCTCCAAAATTAATAAATTCTCTTCTCATCTACCTCTCTCCATTTTTCTATTTCTCTCTACCATTTTTACTCTATATATAATTTATATTTTATATTAGTAATTTGACAAATCAAAATATGTTATCCGATATTTTTTATTACAATTAAAATAAAATTTTTCTTACAAAATTAACAAACCCTCACTCTCATTCTTTATCTTTATCTTTTTCTCTATTTTCTCTCATTCTCTATTTTTTTCTACTTTTCTATTCTACAGAAAATAAAATTAACAAAATAATATAATTAAAATAAAAAATATTATTATTACATCCATATTTTTTTAGTTTTTTTAGTTAGTTTTAAATTTTTACCGCTTATCTTTTTAATCTATATTTTTATTTCTCTTCTTTCAAATATTTATTACATATAATTTTAAAAAAATACTAATGTTACAATTAAAAGTTAGAATTAAGATTCAATTGTTTAAAAAAAATTATTTTTGAGTTAATTTTATAACTATCAATATAATTTTTTCTGCTAATATCTAATTATATTTTTATATACAGAGAGAAAAATATTATTTTTAAATAACAAATATAAAATTAATTATTTCTATTTGTGCAACAGACTTAACACCTAATTAAATGTAAAAGTATACACGTTAAATTAGACTTTTCATATAAAAATAATAACTAAAAATTTTATTATTTGATTTTTTATTTACATAGACCTTAGTCTTCTTAGTCGAGACTTTTGTCAACCTACGACTTTTTTTATAAAAATAGATTGATTTTATAAATCTTTTGTGCCATGCATAATCTATATTGTCAGGACAAAATGAACCATAATTTTAAAAAATTTATATTCCCATAAAATTATTACGGGTAAAAATACTAGTTTAAAAATAAAAAAGTTAAAAACAAAAATTTTAATTTATATTGACTAATATTTTTGAATAATTTAATAGTTTTTGTTTAACAACTTATATTATTTTTTAGTTAATATTTTTAAATATTTCTGATTAACTATATATTGATAAAAATATTCAGTTATATTATAAAAGTCTATCTTTACTTTCTGTGTATATCAAAATCTTATTAAAGTTTGACACGACCATCCCATCTTTGAATTTCGAAAGGACTATTATTCAAGTTTATTGCGAAATAATTAAAAAAAAAATCTGAATATTGAAGACATTTATACATATAAGTATACTAATAAATATCACACATTTCATTTGAAGACACCAAAAGAGAAATGTAATAATGAAACTCACACACACTTAGCATGAGATTAAATCTTGAATTCAAAATCCACTTTAAATTTGATGATGGCTGGTGGCCGCTAATAACCAAAAATAGTTAGTCACTAAAATTAGTTAATATATATGGGTATAAATATAGACATTATTTAATTTATTTGTAATATATATTTTATATTTTAATATGTATTTTACTGATTTTAATATATTTGTAACATAGTTGAAATTTTTTATACGAGAATAATATCAAGGAAAATGTGATTGAACATAGAATTGACCAAGCTCTATGGTAAAGGTTAGAAATGCAACAATATATATAATCCTCGTCAAAATTGACCGTTTGATTTTTCTTCAATTCTAATACTAGTCAAGTTAAAGGAAGCATGCAAGAAAAGGGTACGGTAACGGGATTGATGTGAATATGAACAAAATTAGAAAGAGAAAGAGAAGCAAAATTTGAATTTTAACACCTTATATATTAATCAAGCTTTGACGCTATCACATTAATAGTATATGCAAATTTAAATGTCAATATTTATCATCTACTTCGAAGAAATTAGTAGAGTATAGCATGTAGTGGTAGGTGCCCAAAGAGAAATCGTTGTCTCAACCCTCATCATTGTTGTCATTTTTTTTATTTTTGATTTTTTTTTCCTCACAAAAACCGAACTTTCGAACTCTATCTCTCATCGGATTAATTAATGTGCACGTGGAACGAGCCCTATTTTTCTCATGTATATCTGTGTATATCAACTTGAGATGATAAATAATAATGTCAAAAGTGCATAAATGTGACACACCCTCTATATATTGACCACACTTCACACTTGTATAGTATACTAACAAATCTTCAACATTTTCATATTAATTTGTCAACTTTATAAATCGATCTTAATTTTTGGTATACTTGTCAAAACACCACCGCCATGTATCATATGATTCACAAAAGCCACACACCAAACCCCAACACGTGCATTTTTTTTTTTAATTTGTAATTTTAATTTAAGTGCCATAAAGTCTTGTTTCTAGACAGAGATAAAGTAGTTTATTATATACTAATTTAAAAGTGACAAATTTATTTTCCTTATTGGACAAATTTTCTCTTCCATTCACCCCTTAACAACATTTAACATAGGGTTTTTCAGGTATTTATCAATTTCTTTTATAAATATTAACTCGTCATTTTTTTGGATATTGGGTGAAAATTCGACATTAAAAAAGAACGAAGCAGAAAGTACAAGGAAGAAGATTTGCAAAGGTTGATTAAATAACAACAAAAAACCTTAAAAGATATCTTTTAACAAACCACAGAACTTTAACAAAACAATAATTCGAGTTTATGTAGATAATGTCTCATAAAAAGTATCTTTTAGTAAAATTTAGTGAGGAAAAAAAATCTGATAAAAGAAAAAAGGATATACAACTAGCTAGAAATCCACATTTGATTTCCTGACGCTAAAGAAAATTACAAAGTGTAAGTATATGTGAGTATTTGGGATTTATTTTTATTTTTATTTTTATTATTTTTTTTATTCATTTTTTCGTTTCTTTGTTTTTTATATTTTATTGTTATTTTTTTAATTTTATTTTTATTTTTTTTATTTATTTAAAGTTTTTATTTATTTTATTTATTTTCTTTTGTTGTAATTTTTTATGTTATTTGTCATAGTTTAATATTATTGAGTATTTTTTTAACATAAATATTAAGTAATTTTATGGTCGAACCCATTTTTTTTTAGAAAAATCGTATTTTTTGTTCGAACTGAGATTCTGATAAATTTAATTTGATACCCTATTAAAATTACAAAAAATCAAATAAAACAGTATGTTTTAAATATTTTTAAATAAGAATTTATATTTTGTATTATTAACTAATTTACTTGACGAAATCATTTTTTATTTATATATTTCACTATCTAACTTTTTATTTTCTTTTACACTAATGTGTTTTGACCAAATTAAATGCCCAACCAATAAACCAAAACATGCCGATCCCCTTTGTTTCTTTCACCATCTCAAATCCACGTACCACATAAATCTAAAACGTCACCAATCAATGAAGAAGAATCGAGTGCATTATATACACACCCCCTCTCCCAAATATATTATTGACCTTGACCAACCACGTCACAACCCTATCCTTTGACATGAAAACTACCTCCTTCAATACCCACAATAATTTTATACAAACAAAATTTAACACATTATTTTTAACAATTATATCATTTTTTATTTAGTAACTGATTTTTTTATATACATTTAATATTTTTAATTAAATTTACAATAATAATAATAAATTCCATTATTATTTTATTTAAAATATATATATTATTATTTTACTTTATGTTAATTAATTAAATTTTAATTTTTTATTTATTATATTTTATATCATCTTAAGATTTAAAATTTTAAATTTGACTATTTTAATTTATTTTCTCTTTTTTTATAGAGTAAAATATCGTTTTTGTCCCAAATGTTTGGGGTAAATTCTATTTGTGTCCCTAACATTTAAATCGTCCTATTTGTATTCCTAACGTTTGTAAAAGTGATTCAATGTTATCCTGCCGTCAATTACACATCATGAGCACTTTAGTTTGAGTTTTAAAAATCTCTTCTTGAAGTTAGAATACAAATGTCTGTGATAGAATCGATGATCTACTCCGAAAAATAGCTCATCAAATGTTGAAATTAATTTCTACAACATTTACATAATTCATTTTTCTAGGGACATAATTGAATCTAAACACAAATAATGGGTATAATATTAAAATCGAACACATCCAAATGAGACATAATTGAGAATGAATACATCTAAGTGAGAATAATTGAAAAATATAATCTGATTTGTTAGTATAATTGATAATAGAATAACACTGAATCACTTTTATAAACTTTAAAGATATAAATAGGACGATTTAAATGTTAGAGACACAAATAAGACTTACCCCAAACGTTAGGAACAAAAATGATACTTTACTTTTTTTATATTTAATGACAAGTTAATATTTTTTAGAAAAGTATTATCTTTCTTATTTTTTAAGCACATTATTCTTTTGTATCAAAAGTAAAAACAAAAAATGTCCATAAGGCCACGCCCACAACTAAAATTACACGCACATATTACATGAGGCCCCAAAAAAAAAAGGAAAAAAAAAAAAGAGAAAGTCATATTACATGGTTGTGGGAGTTGTTGATGAGTGAAAGAAACAACAAATTAGACGAAAAGTGAGAAAAAGGAAAGGAGGGTTTACGTGTCGATCAATGGTGGTGGCCACCGCAACGAGTTACATATTTGTAGTGCTTTCATTTTCGCTTATTTCTTCTTTCTAACAAAATTTCAGCCTAACTCACACTCTCTGACAAGACACGTGCCAGCACGTGTCCACCCTTCCCGCGTTCTCTCCTTTTTGCCGACGTGGTTTAAACCCACGCGTGAAATATGACTTCACTTCGTACCTTATTTTATCCTTTAAAAAATTGGGAAAAAAAATAATTAACAATTATGGGCAATTTTCCAAAATAAAATGATTGGATGAAAGCTTTACCAAATTACAACATTTGGAATTTGGTTACCATTTTGCGTTGAATCAATTTATATAGAAACCGTGGGAGCCAACCACGGATTCCAAATGCACATAAACCGTGGGAGGCAGCAAGGTTTTATGAGTTGGAAATGCACAATGTAAACCGTGGTAGGCAGCCACGGTTTACACTTTATTAATGAAAAGCAGAAACCGCTGGTGGTAGCCACGGTTTATGAAGAAGAAAAAGCATAAACCGTGGCTGGCAACCACGGTTTATGAAGGGCATTCAATGATCATAAAACCTTGTAACCTAGCACGGTTTATGTATAATGAAAATCTATATATATTCGAGTGAGAATGAAGTTGCTGAGGAGATCATTATCACAATGTCAAGTGAGGGAGAGAGTGTTCTTGTCTTAGTGCATTGCTCTGGAAAAATTAAAAAAAGCAAAAAATATGGTGTGAAGTTCACTGATAGAGAACCGTTGAGTGTATTTGTTAGTTCGTCAAACAGTTTGTCAGATTTGAAGAGCACCATCTTGCAGAAGCTTGGAGTTTTTGGGAGCAAGGTTGTGAAGAAGATCTTCTACAAGATTCCCATCGCTGTAGTTTCCAGCGGTGTGATGTATGATACATTCGTGTTAGGGACTGACGAAGATATTAGGGTTCTATTTCATTGCGTGAGGAGTTTTCCTGAGCTCAGAATACACGAGTTGTATGCGAAGTTGGAGGCAACTCTGGATAGTTCTGGGGCATCGAATCCTGTTCATAGCTCGACTGCCGCTGGCGGTGCGTCTTGCTCGGCGCCAGCAAACCGGTTTTCTGTTCCGCAGGTTGCCTCTCCTTCTTTTGCGGCTGATCTGGTACCAGCGGTTGCAGTTCCAACTGCACGTTCCCCTAATGAAGGGGTCCTGCAACAGGCATTTCTGGGGGAATCAGGTCGTGCCACAGATGATGAACATCAAGAAATCGGGGTACCTGATCGAGTAGAGAATGCAATGCGGGACGATGACTCTGGCGAGGAGCCTGTAAATTTGTATTTTGGGGACAGCGACGATGACACCGGTGCCAATCCACAAGCACAAGAAGGTCCTTCAAGTTCCGGCACACAGCATTACCCTCCACACTTCTCGACGTTAAACTTGGAGGCTCTGGGTGAACATACGGCCGGAGTTGCTACAGTAGGTGGTTCGTCAACCGAATTTCAGATTGGGCAATCCTTCCAGAGTAAAGAAGAAGCTATTCTTAGTGTGAAGGACTACAGCATCCGTCGAGGTGTTGAGTACCGAGTGATGGAATCGGACCATTTGAAGTATCATGGAAGGTGCAAGGATTTCGGCAAAAGTTGTAGTTGGCTGATTCGGATTTCGCTCCGTGCACGGAAGGGAACTTGGGAGGTTAGGAGGTACAACGGTCCGCACACTTGCTTAGCAACATCTGTTTCCAGTGATCACCGTCAGCTTGATTACCACGTTATCTGTGCGAGGATTTTTCCGTTGGTTAGTGCGGATGCTGCAGTACCGATCAAGGTCTTGCAACAAGCGACTGAAGCTGATTACGGCTTCAAACCCAGTTACCGGAAGGTTTGGAAAGCAAAACAGAAGGCAGTTGCACAAATATATGGAGACTGGGAAGAGTCTTATGCCGAATTGCCACGTTGGATGCTAGGCGTGGAGTTGACGATGCCCGGGACAGTTACTGTGTTGCAGACGTCTCCTGTTATAGTTGGGGACCAGATTGATGAGTCAACAGTGTACTTTCACCGTCTGTTCTGGACATTTCCACCTTGCGTTGAGGCCTTCCAACATTGCAAGCC
Organism: Arachis hypogaea; assembly: GCF_003086295.3. Lineage (NCBI taxonomy): Eukaryota > Viridiplantae > Streptophyta > Magnoliopsida > Fabales > Fabaceae > Arachis > Arachis hypogaea. The sequence goes on along the minus strand of NC_092053.1, from coordinate 22,982,886 downwards.
GCTTGTGAGTATTGATGGTACCCACTTGTACGGCAAATATGGAGGCACCTTACTGCTGGCGATTGCACAGGATGGGAACTCAAACATCCTCCCCATAGCATTCGCCCTTGTGGAGGGAGAAAATGCCGAGTCATGGGCATTTTTCTTGTCCAACTTGAGAAGGCACGTGACTCCACAGGAGGGTATCCTTGTTATCTCGGATAGGCACAACGGTATCAAGTCTGCACTAGAGGATCCCGTGAATGGTTGGTTGCCCCCACGTGCTTATCGGGCGTACTGTATCCGCCATGTGGCAGCAAATTTCAGCCTTTCTTTCAAAGGTAAAGATGCGAGAAGAATGCTGGTTAATGCTGCGTACGCAAAAACTGAGGCAGAGTTCTATTACTGGTTCGACATCATGCGTACAGAGAATCCGGCAATGTGTGATTGGGCGAACCGGATGGAGTATGAGAAGTGGACGCAACACCAGGATAGCGGTAGACGGTTCGGGCACATGACAACAAACATCAGTGAATGTGTGAACTCCGTCTTGAAGGGAACTCGCAACCTCCCGGTCACGTCGTTGGTTAAGTCCACATACGGAAGGCTTGCTGAGCTATTCGTTATCCGGGGACAAACAGCAGAGGCGCAACTTGGAGCTGGACAAGAGTTTTGTCAGGCATTCGTCAAGGGTATTGAAAGGAACATAAGAGAGTCAAGGTGCTTCACCGTCACGTTGTACGACAGGCACCAGTCGGAGTACACGGTTGCTGAGACTACACCGACTGGAAACTTCTCCTTGGGTAGCTACAGGGTCTCGCTGAAGGATCACACATGTGATTGTGGGTACTTTCAGGCCCTCCATTATCCATGCTGTCACGCCATTGCTTGTTGCGCCCACTCCCGGCTTAATTGGGCAGCATATGTGCATGAGGTGTATCGTATGAGTGAGGTGTTCAAAGTTTACAGTAACGGGTTTGTCCCGCCCATACCAGAAGGGCTATGGCCACCATATGCCGGGCCTACTATCATTCCTGATCCTAACATGAGGCGAGCCAGGGAAGGTCGGCCGAAGGCAACTAGGATCCGTGGTCCCATGGATCGATCTGCTGAGAACCAGCCCAAGCGCTGTGGGCTCTGTCGACAGCCAGGTCACACGCGGAGGAACTGTGGCCAGCGAAGAGATACTGCTGGCGGGGATCATTAGGTTGTATTATTTAGGTTGATGCTGGGTTATCAATGTATGTTTAATTTCAGTCTTATAAGTAGCATTGTTGTTATTCACATGTTTATGTATCGTCCTGTAAGAATATTTGTTTCTTGACTTGGTATATTAAGAAAGCCTAATTTAGTGTTAATGTCGTTGTATTGTTTAGACAAATAAATTAGAAACGACTACATCATTAATCATACTTAATAGTAGGATACATCAATTTAAGATACCACACCAGAAAGCATAACAAATGTTTAAACATTAATCCAAGTACATAAGGAAAGAAAGGACATAGACAAATGGGACATACATAGCTAACTAATCAGAGTCCTCGATCGTGTCACTGTCGTCATCCTGCAACTCACCAATAAGGTGACCTCCAGTGCCGCATAAAGGAGCACGACGAGCCCTCCGTGGTCTCTCATCCACCTGTGCCACCTGTGCCTGTGGCGGAACTACGCTGAAAGCCGAAGCTGGGGTACCTCCCAACGCGAACCATGGGTCCAACGGTGAAGGCGCAGGCTCGTTCAGGTCAACCGGCAAACCTGGCTGTACATCCTGAACATGTGGCTGGTGCTCGGCAAACTGTGAATGTCCCTCATCCATCTGTGGCCTATAATGAGTGCCATCATCCCCTCCCAAGATGTCTGCTATATCTCTGAAGAACTCTGACTGACTCACAGGATCATCAATGTCCATGCCGACGGCCGCCGTAGTAAAGTCGGCGAACATCTGAGAAGAACCCCCCACCTCGTACGTACCCTGATCCATCCCTGTGCCCACACCACCAATGTCCTCACCAACAACATCCTGACCACTGTGATACTCTCCAGATGGTGCTCTACCACGGGCACGTCCACCACCATCCCGCTGACCATGTCGTCTGGCCCTACGTCTCGGAACACGATGATCAATATCACCTCCCTGACCACCAACACCCTGCCCCTCATCTAACTGGTCGGCCAGCCATCGCCACTCTCGATCCGTAGTACGTGTGCCGATACGCCTACGCCTGTCCACGCGGCGGTTGTCCGGTCTGTCGACAACCTGCACCATAGGAGGTGCCTGCGATGACCCTCTATGACGAGCCTCCTCAGTCAACACAATAGGCCTGGGATCCTGAAATGCAACCTCTGGGGATAGAAATCGGTGCGCCACACGACACCACCAGTCCAGGTACTCAGCTGATGGCCCAGGATCAGCAACTCGGTCAACGGGTAAAACTGAGGCATGCCGAGCCTGCCAATACTCATGCCACTCCCGATAATATGAGGGGAAACACCTATCTCCACCCCTGCCGTCCTTCGCATGAAGCCAGTCTATGTTAAGCGGCAAACGAGGGAGATGCTGAACCCCGCCGAACTGAGGCATAACCCTATCCACCTGGTGCCACTCAATCGCAGCAAAATAAATGAGACTGGTAACTGCCGTCCATAGCCTGCGGTGCTGGTCTAGTAGTATCTCTGGATGAACAATAGCTGCGACATCCGGAGTGGAATAGGGCTCCCACACGATCTATATCACGTAATGAAACTTTACGTAAAACAAATTCTATAACAGGCAAAATAAAACTGAATGAACTACAAGTAAATTACTCACATCATGCACACGCAATCTATCCAAAGAAAGGCGTGCAGCCACCACTCTCTGATCTACTGCATCGTTCCTCGGTAGATACTGAGCCCACCTACAAGTTCAATTAAAAGAATGTCATAACATCTAATGGGACATGTAAATGAACAATTTCAAACTCTAGCATCATATTTCTTTACCTGGATGCAAGTGGAAACCCGAATCCGTTGAAATCACTTGGCCTCAGACAAGGAAATCTCCAGAAGATCCAAGACTGTAGAAGCTGAAGTGGCCCAGCCAAGTTGACAACATTTCTGTTTGTTCCACGACAAAGACATCTGTACAACCACGCCAGCGCGGCCGAGCCCCAGCTATATCTACCCAAGTCATCCAACGATGCCACATAAGGCAACCAGCGAAGGTGGACACGGTTGGCGTTCTTGTCCGCAAACAGCTGAGATGACAACAGCATCATAATATAGGCCCTCGCGTATATACGCACGATGTCCTCAGTAGCATCTGCTGGCAAAACCCGAAACCGCTCATGGAACCATGTGTAGCACACTGTCATCTGCTTCACTTTATTCTGCGGAGGTAACTCCCCAAACAGCTCACGGAACCACACCCATGCCGGTCTTCCATTTTCCATGAAATTCTCAAACTCACTAAGGCACCCACTCACAGGCTCACCATCAATCGGTAAACCCAGCTGATAGGCCACGTCCTCCAAGGTGACCGTACACTCCCCAAAGGGCATGTGAAATGTGTGGGTCTCAGGACGCCACCTCTCAATGAATGCGCTAAGTAGAGGCTCATCAACCCAGAACCACTGACTGTTCAGCCTAGCCAAGTGATATAAGCCTGCCGTCTCTAGATACGGTATGATACGCTCGTGTAAAGGCATATTCTGTTGTCTTCTCACACCACTAATAACCCTAACAGGCTGTAAAAAGAAAGATAGCGAACTCTCAACAGACAACAACAGCAACAATTTACAGTAATATCAATAAAAAACCCTAAGCATAACAACAATAGAGAAAATAACACTAACAATACTACTAACACGTAAACCTAAAAAATTATTTCTGCCAACAATATAAATTACAAATTCAATAAATATAAAATACTCACTATCATGATAACAGCAAAAAATTCTATTATAACTGTTAAAATATTAATTTAACATTTACCATTAATGATAAGAACATTAAACCAAAAATAATAATAAAAAGCCGGTTTAACCAACCTCTTGGTCGATAAATCCAGCCACATGCGCAACGCGGTTTAACCGGTACATCCGGTCTTCTTCTTCCATCGGTTCTCCACTAAACCGGTTCAACTTCTCAAACCAGCAACTTAACAAAAAAAATTTTTTTTCCCCTCTCACCCACCAACCTTCCCCTCACTCACAAAACTCACAAATGATCCGCCCTCACCAGCCACGGCTTTGCTATTTATACTACTCACTCATAAACCGTGGCTGCCTTTAGGGTTTTATGTTCGAAAGCATTTACTCATAAACCGTGGCTGCCTACCACGGTTTATGCTTCACATTCTCTTCACGTAAACCGTGGCTGCCTACCACGGTTTACATACAAAATGGTTTGATCATAAAACCTCCCTACCTCCCACGGTTTATGTGCATTTGGAATCCGTGGTTGGCTCCCACGGTTTCTATATAAATTGATTCAACGCAAAATGGTAACCAAATTCCAATTGTTGTAATTTGGTAAAGCTTACATCCAATCATTTTAATTTGGTAAATTGCCCAACAATTATACTACTCCTAATTATTGGGATGTTAAATTAAAATTAAAAATAAAATAAGTTGATCTGACAGACAAAGATTTCTGTGGAAGAATTCGCTCCCAGATCTCGAGAGTGTCAGAAACTGGATAGCAAAATCATGCTTCTAGAACACCCCTCCTGGATTTACACGTGTCGGAATGATCTCGAAGATTATTTTTTTTATATTATTACTAGGCAGGTATTAAAATGAAAAAGAGAAAAAAATTATATGTACATGTATGGTTCATGCTTTTTATTATGTGGGGGAATGGGTGGTTGTTTTTGTTGTGCTGGCATATATGGTTAAACGATTTTATTAAAAAATTGATTAAAGCGTATATATTGTGCCAATTACCAAAGGCAATGCAACTTTTTTTTTATGCGTTAAGAAATAATAATTACTGAGAATGTGTCATCAAATAAGATAGTCTATGATATATTTTAAAATAGTTATATTCTTGTTATTCAACTCAATACAGTGACTAATTAACTAGTTACTTAATTGTGAACTTGTTTAGTGTTTTTTCTTTTTCTGCTCATTTCTAAAGAAATGAGTTCTAAGCACGATCTCATACTTACGTGTGCCACACATATATATAGAAAGTTTGAATTCAACCCTTAGATTTTTACAACACTAGTCACCACTAGAAAATTATACGGCTTCAGCTTTCAATTTCAAAAGCATGAATCATCATCATCATTATCGCCGGTATTTATCAAAACGTATATAAAATATGAATTTATTTCTTAATTGTTCTTCGGATATTCTTCTTCTTTCTTCACGTTACTACTAAATATCCATTTCACGTGTTGACATCACCTTGCATTATCAAAAAATGTAATTCATCATGATATAATAATTATAAAACATTTTCTAGTAACAGAAATTTTGTTAAGAAAAAAAAATATAAATCAAATCAAACTGAGGTAGTGACGTGTGTAACAGTATATAGGTGTGAAAGAAATATTGGTACTTTTATATTTTCACTTTTTATTTTATTAAACTTTATTTTACGTTGTGACAGAAAATCCAATACAATGCACCCACCGAAACGATTGAACCGTACCGGTAACAGATAAGGTCGGCCGCAGAGAATGCTTTATGAGTAGAGGGTACGTGGCGCAATCTGACAGGACAGTAACTCAAGTGGTCCCCACACCCCAACATTACCGTACTTATCTCTTTCTCCTGTCTTCCCTATAAATACCTCCCTCTGTTTTCCAGTTACTGAAAAAGAAAAGAAAAAAGGAGAAAAAAAAAGAAGAGGAGATTTACTACGGTCTGATTTTCGAGAATCTAGCTTTTTGATTATCTGAAGAAGATTAAAACAAAATGGGAATTCAAGAGAAAGACCCTCTCTCGCAATTGAGTTTACCGCCGGGTTTCCGATTTTATCCGACGGACGAGGAGCTTCTCGTTCAGTATCTGTGCCGCAAGGTTGCTGGCCACCATTTCTCCCTGGAAATCATTGGCGAAATTGATTTGTATAAGTTCGACCCTTGGGTTCTTCCAAGTAATCAGCTAACTATATCTTCCCTCTTAGTTATTATATTCTAAGTTCTAATCTCTGGACAATGTTTCTTACGGTGTAATTGTGTTTTCATGGTGCAGGTAAGGCAATTTTCGGCGAGAAAGAATGGTACTTCTTTAGTCCGAGGGATAGGAAGTATCCGAATGGTTCGCGACCCAATCGGGTAGCCGGGTCGGGTTACTGGAAAGCCACCGGGACCGATAAGACTATCACGACCGAAGGAAGGAAAGTTGGTATCAAGAAAGCTCTGGTTTTCTACATTGGTAAGGCACCCAAAGGCACCAAAACAAACTGGATCATGCACGAGTATCGCCTCCTAGACTCTACCCGTAAGAACGGGAGCACCAAGGTAATTGATTAACATTTTTATTTAATATAAAAAATTAATTAAATTTGTAAAAGCATGAAAGTGAAACTGAAAATTAATTGTTGTATTGTTATGCAGCTTGACGATTGGGTTCTGTGCCGGATATACAAGAAGAATTCAAGCGCACAGCAGAAGGTACCAAACGGCGTCGTTTCGAGTAGCGAGCAATATGCCACGCAATACAGCAACGGATCTTCTTCAAACTCCTCTTCCTCCCACCTCGACGAGGTGCTCGAGTCCCTGCCGGAGATCGACGACCGTTGCTTCGCCTTGCCACGTGTCAACTCCTTAAGAGCGCTGCAGCAGCAGCGCCATCACCAAGAAGACACCAAGGTCGGCCTACTCCAACAGCAACAGCAACAGGGTCTCGTAGCCGGCACCGGTAGTTTCTTGGACTGGGCTTCCGGGCCGGGGATTCTGAACGATTTGGGCCAGGCCCAGCAGGGGATTGTTAACTACGGAAATGACCTCTTTGTCCCTTCAGTGTGCCACGTGGATTCCAATTTGGTGCCAGCAAAGATAGAAGAGGAGGTTCAGAGCGGTGTGAAGACTCAATCCGCATTCTTTCAGCAGGGACCGAACCCGAATGACTTCACACAAGCATTCTCAAACCAATTAGATCCTTACGGGTTTAGTAGGTACTCGGTTCAACCGGTTGGGTTCGGGTTCAGGCAATGAACCAGGGTGAGGGACTAGATGTTAAATAACTAAAAGAAAGTGTATTGAATTTTTGACTATTTGTTGAGGTGCAATTGGGGGGTGTAAATAGGGATTCTTTTGCAAGATTCCAAGAAAGAAATGTCTTGCATTGAGAAAAGGGTTGGGTTGTAATTTTCTTTCTTGGTGGTCCTCTTTTTCGGCTGGAGATAGAGTGGAGAAAAAAAGAATTCAATGCATCCAAAGGTGGAAAAAAAGGGGGGAAAAATTGTGATTGCACTAAATTACTAGTCTTTGGAATTTTAATTAGTTTGAAGATGTACACAATTTTTGGCTGCACCGGCCGTGGTGTGAGCCACATGAATCACGTTTTGTACTTTGGAAGATTTAGCATCAATTAATATACAATTGTTTACAATTCCAATGTTAGGTTGCTTTTCAAATGTTTGGTGTGGTCTTTTTAGCTAATAACCACAACATTGGTAGCCACAAACTCAATTCGTGTTCATGGGATAGGACTATTCTATAAGAGTATTTTCAATGCATAGTTTTAGTTTAGTTTTATTTTGAGTTTTACAAAATGGTACATTATGTATCTTAAAAATTAATTTGCGATTCAATGTGTGATAATGTGTGATCATTTATAAAGTATGGAGATTTCGCTTTGTGTCTGTGTGTATATGACATTTACTATTTGATATGCGTATCTATTGTGTCTCTTAATAAAAAATAAAAAAATATTTAGATACATTTAAACATATCTAAATATTAGTACATATCAGTGTGCTCAATCTTATTTTTAATATATATTTTTGAAATAAATTTAGATATAGTATATATTATTATTATTTATTAAAATAAAAAATATTTTAAATACTTAATATAATTAAAATAAGGTATTAAAATTAATTTATATTTGAATATCAATAAAATATCAAAATATCATTACGATTTATCAAATCCTCGTGTCTTGTAAAATTTTAAAATCTACATATCGACGTATCTCGTGTCGTGTATGTTCTGTGTCCATGTCAATTTCCGTGCATCATAAATAATAATATTTTGTTTTTTTTTTCAATTTAACAATATTATAATATTACACAAATAGTAATATTTTATTATTTTTTTTCAAATAATATTATTTTTTATTGATATTAATATCATTTTAAAAGATTATACTTAATAAAAAATTTAATTTTAAATTAATTCAGTTACGGTATATTAAAAGTGCTCTTACTCCATATATTGTCATTGTCATTGTCATTGACAATATTTAAATATGATTTTAGATTATTTTATTTTGAATTATATTAAAAAATTAATATTATAATAATTAATTTTAGTTAATATTATAATAAATTGCTACATAAATAAGTATAATTTTTGTTAAATTTAAATTTAGAATTTTTTATTAAATTTTAGATGTTTTTATTTTTTTTAAATTTTGATTTTTTATTATATTAAATATTGGCTATAGTGTTAAATAGTGTAATATTGTGTTTAATTTTTTTTTAAAAAAGTCTTAGTACAGTACTTTTATTAAAATTTGGTTAACACTTAACCAACAAAAAAAATGAGTAATTTTACACTATTGGATGAAATTTCACACTATTAAAAATACCAATGATAATTAATTGATGGCTATAAATTACAAATAAAATTTGCTGGTCTCCTAACACTTTTTTTTTTAATTCTAAAAAATACACGGTTTAGAGGTTTAATTTTAATTCATCTGTGTGGGTAAATTGGACTAATATATTGTGGTATTAAGAAACTTACTTTTTGTTATGGATAAGATTGTATGACAATAGGATTTGATTAATAGAATATTGCAAACGTTCACGTGTAAAAGGATGCGAGTATTCCTAGTCATCCATGTTTCTGTGAGTTGGTGCATTGCCACAAGAAGAAAGAATTATGGCATATTTTGTTGGATATATAAATCACGAATTCAAGAGTTTTGATTCAATTCAATCGATTTGTTACGACAATCATCCATTAATCTACAAAGTTTAAATAGAGATTAATTGTACAACACTTGACTTTTTTACCCATATATATAATCTAACGAACCTATGGTTTGATAAGGTTGAAAAAATTAAGATCAATTGAAGTAATAAAGGCATAGCATGGCATTGCAAGGTAGGAAGATTCTACCAAAACAGTGAAAAGAATCAAAAGAACGAAGCTGATGATTGAACGAACGAATGAATGTATGTACGTGTGGAAAGGGATAGGGCCAAGAGTCAAATGCAGAACCACTAGATGAAGATAAGTATCATCATCAAACCTAATATCTTCGTACTAGGTTTCAGGCTTAATTTCTGGCAATGAGTAAAGCCACCTTTTGAATCTTGACTTTCCTTTAAACCGAACTTTGAATTTGGAACTTAAATTCATCTTCATCTTCAGGCTCAATAAGATTGTTCCTTGGGATAATTCCTTTATGACTATTTATTTATATTTTTGGTGGGCCGGATCTGAAGGGGAGGGATTATATAGGTAGTTATTTTAGTTAAAATTGATTAAGTTTTGAATTACCAAAATAAAAAAAAGAATTGATTAAGTTTTATAATGGACGGTGAAATAACAATAAAATTAGTGGTTCAAATGTTTTTTAAATCAAGTCTCTAATTAAGTGTCGTGCGTTTTTTTTTTTTTCTTCTCATCTTCTTTTATTATCTTTTTTTGTGTGTTTTTTTCTTTAATATCATTGTCGTTAGTGTTGTTGTGGTTGTCGCTACTACTACTTCTTCTATGTTTCTTCTATGTTTATTAAAGATATTAAATACAAAATTTTACTACATAATATAAAAAATTGATACATAACAAAAAAATTTGTTATATCAAATAGATTTTTGTATTATATATAAATTTTTTTGTATTGTATATTAAAATTTATGTTTTATAATAAAATTTGTGTACTTTATAATAATTTTTTTTGTTAAAAATCACAGCAACAAAAAAACTATGCGATAAACATACACATCTTCTTTTACTAAATTTATAGTAATTTAATTAGATTTAATTAACCAAAATACTTGTATTTATGATATGAAATAGTGACCGCATTTTATCAAATGCTTTAAGATACTTGGAAGTTGAGCTAATAATTAAATATTTAATCTTATGTTATTTATGATTCTTTTAGTCTCTTCATCTTAAATTTGTTAGCGGATTATGTTAAGTGACACGCATCATCATGATCATGTAATATAACGCCTAAAGGATAAACACACATGACATGTCATGATTTTGAACATATATAACATGTGACAAAACAGTTTAACACATCATGACCAATAAGGCATTTATCATGCATGATGTAGTCATATTCACTGATAATTCTATTTCATTCGATAAAACCTCGAAAAATAGCGTAACTCTGTTCTAAAATTATTGGAATCTTATAAGAACTTCAGTAGACAAAGAATTAATCTTAATAAATTAGTCATATTCTTTAATAATAACATTTTAGAGTTGATTAAAATCTTTTTAATAATTCAACTGAATATTTTTTATATAGATATACAAGATAAATATTTGGGTCTACTTTTTTTTGTCATAATTCTAAAAAAACTATCTTTTAATTCAATTAAAGATAAAATTTTCAAAAGGACACAAAAATAAAAAATATATTTGTTATTTAACGGAAGAAGACAGATATTATTCTGAATAGTTGGTGAGGCCATACCTATATATATATATATAGTCATGTTTTAAATTTCCAAACAATTTGCTAAATGAAATTCATAGTATTCTAACATAATTCTAATGGGACAATAAGATTTCGAAAGACGAATGGTGTGATTAGTTGGGATAAGATGATCGACTGGAACTAAAAAAGAAGGCGGACTTGATTTTAAAGATCTCATGGCTCAAAACCTGTCTCTTTTGAGTAAACAGTATTGCAAAATCGTGACTCAATCTAACTCTCTTCTTTCTAGAATACTTAAAGGTAAATACTTCAAATTTAATTCTTTCCTTACAGCATAAATATGAACCTTACCTTTGAATTGGCAAAGTATTCTTGAAGGGAGACGAGTTATAGAGAAAGATATTAGTTAGAAAATAAGTTTTGGTGATATCAAAATCTTTAGTGAATCATGGCTCCCTCCTCTTTATTTCTTCATTGTTCCACCATCTGTAGCACTACTATCAGATAGTCACCATCTGTTATAGGTGAAAGACCTGTTTTTATCAAATAAACAGTAGAATCAAGTATTAATCTCAAATCTTTTTTCTCCAAAAATTGCTCAACGAATCCTTTCTATAATTCCAGAAGAAGGTGAAGACACAATTCAATGAGTAACGAATAGAGCAAAAACATATGATGTTGCATCAGGGTATAAGATTGCTTACCAATTTTACCATACCTCCATTAAATTTTGTCTGAACTTCATACAACAGAGGCCAGTTTAAAGCCATTTATGGAAGTTGAAAATCTCTCACAAGATTTTGCTCTTTGCATGAAAAATCCTCCATGGTAAGCTTCATGTTATGTTTCTCATCCACCAGTAGTTTTCATTCACTCCAGTAACTTGTCCAATTTGCAAGTCAGCTCCAGAATCACTCATGCGGGGTCTATTTTTATGTGGAGATGCTAATCTAGTGTGGAAGAAGAGTCCTTTGGCTTACCTCATTTCAGACCATAGATGTTCCTTATTCTTTGATTGGTCGAGAAATTCGGTGTTACAAACTGGACTTCAAGGAACAAGCCCTTAAAAAGCTCGACTGGTTTTGATTATACCTTGAAATATTTGAAAGAAAAAGTATCGGCGAGTCTTCGAGCATGTCCAGGAACTTCCGGAAAAAGTGCTAGCAACATCGCTTAAGTTGAACCATGAGCTATCTATTTTGTCTTATGCATAGTGCCCTAAGATTTTTTTCCTATCTACTTTTCTATGTTAGAATTTTACCTGTTCGTAAATATTTGTGAATCTTTTTTTTTCTTGTCCTGTTTTTTGGATGTTGTATTTATTTCTCTATTGAATAAGATACTACTATTATCTTTGGAAAAAAAATAATGTTAAGGAGTTAATTTTTTTCAACTAACATCAATTAATTTTTTAAATAATTTTATTTATATTAAATTATAAATCTTATATTATAAATTTTTAATTCTAAATCAAAAAACCAAATTTCAAAATCTTTCAAAAAATGAGAAATTTTATAATTTTTTAAAAGATTGATTAATATTAATTAATTAATTAAATATTAATTTTTTATGCTTTTTTATTTTAAAATTAATCATATTTAAAAATTTAGAACTAAAATGAGACTTTATTCCCCATATTTCAAGAATATCTTGTATATGAAGCTAATTTTAATTTTGATAAACTATTGGTGTCCTTGAGGACAGTCATACAAACCTAATTGTATGATTATTATGGTGGAAAATGCTTTTTTCATTCTATGAAGCTGTCAAGCACTTTAGGAAGGGGGATTTGGTGGCCGTGGGTTCTGATTCTTAAGAGTTATAATGTGACAGCAGATTTTATCTACTTTTCTTTTGGCTATTTTCTTTGACCAAAAAACTTCTTGTCATTTCCACTTTCTAATTCCCCCTTCATGCGGAGTTTTATATGCCCCTTTTATGGGGCTATGCTTTTATGCACCCACCCAATTTTAACAAGTTTGAAACGTGCAAGTTACAGCGATTCAAGCATTGAATTCGTGCTAATATGCACAAAGCATATGTGCTCAATGCGGATACATCCTTTTCATCATTTAAATAAGTGTCATTTTTTTTGTTTGATGGACAAAATATTTTTTTATAATTCAAAAATCTTTAGTCGATCTCTAACTATGAAAATATTTTATTTAATTAATTTCTATAAATGATATTTACTTATTAAATTATTTGAATAGTTAGAAATTAATTAATGATATTTTTTGTAAAATGATATTTTATTTTTCGAACAAATGGTTAGAGATAAGAAATAATATTTACTTATTAAATTAAAATAATCATTAATAATATCGCCTATAGTTTGTGAGTATATAGAGAACAATTTAAGTAAAAACTAACGGTTAAAAAAAAAGAAAGTATAATATATAATAAAAGACAATTCGATACATAAATATTTCGTATTAACGTAAAATTCAGAGAAAAATCGTACTTAAAGAATATAATATACGCAATTTAATTTTGATAAACTATTTTCACAGCTTGAATTTGTGATCTTAAGTTTAAAAAAACTACTCAATCCTTTCAAAGTATATTATATAATGGTTAGACTACATTGCTAAATTGGTCCCAATTAACTAATCTCATCTGGTCAAACTGTTAATATATTTGTTCGAAAACTTATTTGGTAATAATGCATACTTTAGATGTATTCTAAGCAAATTAGTATATAAAACGCTTTTGTTATGATTTTTTTAGTATGTAGAACTGTAGAACCCTTTCTTTTGAGTTTATAACATTATAACCGAGGCATTTTACATGATCAATAGTTTTTGTACATAATTAATTATTATAAGAAAAGTAATAATTGAAAAGCTAATTACAACTTTCACATTTAACACGAAGCCATATCTTAATATATAATACATTTTTGAAAGAGTCTCAAAAATTATAGCAGCCAACAAATACAATTTCAAGTCTTGAAGTCATTTATCGGCCCCAAAATTTTTATATTATTATTTATTATGATACTCTTTTAGCGCCACCGTTTTACTTATTCATAAAATGACAAATTAGCTTTAATAACAGGTATGTATGAACGGGTAAAATCACGCTTGATCTTGAAAGAAAGAAATAATGTTGTCATTGAATACGTCATATGATTTAAATGTTTAAAATCTTTTGGCAGTAGTCACTCTCAAGCTTCTGTTTTCCACCTTGCATGAACAAGTAAGAAGCTATGTAAGAACAGTAATTCCCAAATAAAAATCATAAAGTACCTTTTGGTTTTATATATTCTTCTCCATCCAGTAGAACAGTAGATAAGGTTAATTATGGTGGACCAGAACCGTTGAGTTTGGAAACTTACATTTAATTGAAATAATGATTAAATATTATTAAAATATTAATTAAAAAATTATTAAATTATTATATGTTTCTAATGATTTATTTGATATTTTTGTTCAAGTGTGCAAAAAATTTATGATTGGACCAAAATTGATTCAAGCTTACTATGATTAAAGTTTGTCCAGCCTTCATGCAAAAATATTTCATTCTATATAGTTGAATGTTAATAAAAAAATGAAACAAATTGGGCCAAGAAAGTAGTACAAACCTCAAGTCAACATTTTCTTGGACCAACAAAACTCTTGGTTCGAATTGGATGAAGAAAGAAATAGAGCATGCACTCTTAGGTTACCTACTCCATTGGTTAATAGAATTCAAATTTCAATTCAATTGATTGCATGCATAGGTAACCGAAACTCAAAATTAAATTGGGTTTAATATTGCATTAAAAGCTTTGTCTCTTCTTTCTCCTCTCTCTTGTTTTTCGGTCATATCAATTAAACACAGAGAAGAAGATAGAAGTCAGAGAAGAAAAAGAAGTTACAAGAAAAGCCTATGGAAGAAAGGCTATGAGGAAGGAAGATCTAAAGTAAGGTATGGCAAGATCTTTGCCATTGAAGGCAAGATTTTGAAGAAGAGCTTCAAAATCCTCCATATCAAGAAAAGAAAGGATCCGCCTTTGCCAGAGAAAAAGATCTTAGTTGCAAAAGTTCATTTTCATTTTTGTTCATCAAAGAAAGAAAATAGCCTCTGGAGCTACGCATAGGAAGGAGCAAAAATAGAAGGAAAGAAGCGGCTCTAGGTCAGAAGATCATCAAGGGTTCGAATCCTTTCTTGGAGCCAAAGACAAGATCAAGGGTTCAGATTGAAGGAGTTTGATGAAAAGGGTTGAAAGAGGTACATGCATGTTGGTTTTTGGTTTTCCCTCTCTCTTCTCTTTGTTCGAACCGCTGCTGCTTTTGGTTGAAGAAGAAGTTACTTGGTTGAACCTGTTTCAACCTTGGAAGCTTCACCTTCTATATTAAGGGCGAACGACCAAGGGTTAAGATCAAGGAGAGAAAGTGAAAGCACAGAGTTATCATAGCTACCCGAGCTTCCTGAGTTCTTCTCCTTCAAAGATGTTCATTTTGTTTTCTTTTTCTTAGTATTGTCTGTCTGAGTCTCATGGTGAAAAAGGCAAACATGGAAAGGTTTGTAAGAAAAAACCAGTGAGAAGAAAAAGGCAATGATCAATATTAGAGAAAAAGCCATAGATGTCTCAGAGTTTCTTTGTACATCTTTCTGTTGTGTTTCATGATCCTGTGGGGATTTCCTTGCAAGTTGGGTTAGCACTTTGTGGTTGAAAGCTAGGTTTTGAGTCCTAGTCAAATTCAGATTGGGTGTAGAATCTGGATTTGTCCCAGATAGGAATGGGTAGTTCCTAGGAAGATATCGGTGTTTGTAATGTTGTGATAACATAGTAAAATTCTATCATTGTTGTGATGTAGACTGGATGTAGGCCACATTGCACCTAGTGGCTGAAATAAGATACATGTGGTGTTAATTCTTCTTCCCTACTCCTTTCTCTGTTTCTGTTTACCAGGAGACAAAAACAAAATATCTCACAACTCAATACGAGACAAAACAAAAGTGTCTCCCAACTCGACATGAAACAAAGTGCAGAAATATCTCTTGAAGTTCCTTTAAAAAGTCAGAAATCAATTTTCAGTGAAAAGGGGATCAGATTCAACCTCCCTTCTCTTAGTCACTGATTACCATAAATTGGTATTAGAGCTTGGTCTCAAAGAGATCAAGCTTTGTAGCTTGGAGAAAAGATTCTGATGGCAGTCAACAGTGGTTCAAATCTGGTGGCCTATACTTTGACAGAAGGGCAATCAAGCAACAGACATCCATTCTTCAATGGGAAGAACTACAGTTACTGGAAAGAAAGAATGAAGATTTTTGTTCAGTCTGTAGATTACAGGCTTTAGAAGATAATCTTGGAAGGTCCACAATTTACAACCACCGCAGGAGCTGATGGAGTGGTTGGTCCCAAGGCTGCAGCCGATTGGAATGAAGATGACAGAAAGAAAATAGAGCTTAATGCTAAAGCTGTCAACTTGCTTAACTGTGCTGTCAGCTTCGAGGAATACCGATGGGTATCAAGATGCACAACAGCAAAGAAAATTTAGGACAAGTTTCAAGTCACTCATGAAGGCACAACCCAAGTCAAAAGATCCAGAATAGACATGTTGAACAGAGACTACGAAATATTTTCAATGAAGGTAGGAGAAACTATTGATGAAATGTTTGAAAGATTCAACATTATCATCACTGGCTTGGATGCTATGGGAATCAGACATCCAGAATCTGTGCTTGTGAGGAGAATATTGAGATGTCTCACTAAAAAGTGGGAAACCAAAGCTATAATAATAGCTGAGAGTAGTGGTATTGATGAAATGTCTTATAATGATCTGAGAGGAAACTTACTTGCTTTTGAAAATACTTATTTAAAGAGAGATACTAAAAGGAAAGGAGTTGCTCTCAAATCAGTCACTGAATCTCTAGATGATGAATCCAGTGATAATTTATCTGACGATGACTTTGTTTTGTTTGCCAAGAAATTCAGAAAAATGATAAAGTTGAAGGAACGGAATAAAGGAGGCAGTTCAAGGAAACCAAAGAGGGACCTAAACAAGGTGATCTGCTACAACTGTAAGGAAACTGGACACTTCAAATTCAATTTTCCTAAACTGAAGAAGGAGGATAGACCGAAAAGTGAAAAGAGGAAAGGACTCGTGGCATCATGGGAAGACTTGGAGAATGATTCGGATGAAGAAGAGGAAACTGAAACCAAGTCCCAAACCTGTCTCATGGCCGACATAGTAAATGAGGTAATATTTCCTGAACCTTCAACTGAAGACCTTCATCTTATGATAGATCATCTCAATAAAAAAAAAATCAGATGCTTCTTAGATGAAAACTATGATCTAGAATCTCAAGTTACCATTCTAAAAGCAGAAAATAGTTTTCTCAAAGATAAATTAAGGGAAGCCGAAACTACTATTGATTTTGTTGAAGAAAACAAGCGGTTAAATGTTGAACTTAAGAGCTGTGAATATCATGATTCTGTGATTGCAAATCCAAATTATTTTGAGGAAAATGAGTAGTTGCATAAAGAGGTAAAAAGACTTAAAGAAGACTTAGCCAGCTTTGCTCAAAGTTCTGAAAATTTAAATCAACTATTGGCTAGTCAAAAACCTCTTTATGATAAAGCTGGTTTGGATTTTCACAAATCTGAAAAATTTATTGAAAAATCTTCTTTTACCAACATGGCATCCTCTTTGGATGACATAAGGTTTCAAAATCCAACAAGCTTTAAAAAATAGCAACACAAAAAATTTTGTAGATTATGCAATCGGAATAGGCATTTTCCTATTCAGTGCTTCATAAGTGAAAGGATGATTAGAGATAAAGTTTACAAGATTGTTTGTGATTATAATGGCTTGGGACAAAAGAGATGGTTTGGAATTAAAGGATCCAAAAAGATTTGGATACCTAAGGTTACTTAAGTATTTTTGTAGGTTTGCCTAACATCCAAAAGAAAAGACAACATGTGGTATATGGATAGTGGGTGCTCTAGGCATATGACCGGAAAGTCAACATTCTTCATCAAGCTTGATGAGTATGATGGAGGTTTTGTTACTTTCGATGACAATGGAAAGGAAAAGATAGTGGTCATACGTAAAGTGGGTAAGAACTTCTCTTCTTTCATTAATGATGTTTTGCTTGTTGATGGATTAAAGCACAATCTACTAAGCATTAGCCAATTGTGTGATCTTGGATATTTGGTTATTTTTAGAAAATTAGACTGCTTGGTTATTTGTGAAAAAGTCGGTGATATTTTGTTTGAAGCAAAAAGATACAATAATGTGTATGGATTAACTCTAGAGGATTTAAAGGATAAAAAAATAACTTGTTTTACCTTTCTTGAATCTGAAAAATGGCTTTGGCATAAGAAATTGGGACATGCAAGCATGTACCAAATTTCTAAGCTTGTTAAAAAGAATTTAGTTAGAGGAATTCCAAATATTAAATTTGATAAAGATATTACTTGTGATGCTTGTCAACTAGGCAAATAAGTAAGATCATCTTTTAAATCCAAAGATGGAATTTTCACAAAAAAAGTCATTGAAAATGTTACATATTGATCTTTTTGGTCCTACTAGAACACAAAGTTTGGGAGGAAAACATTATGGTTTGGTAGTGGTAGATGATTATTCTAGATTTAGTTGGGTTCTTTTCTTAACTCACAAAAATGATGCGTTCTATGCTTTTTTATCTCTTTGCAAAAAGATCCAAAATGAAAAAGATTTAAAAATTGCTCACTTGAGAAGTGATCATGGAAAGGAATTTGAAAATCAAGATTTTAAAATTTTTTGTAATGAATTTGGAATAGCACATAACTTTTCATGCCCAAGAACACCTCAACAAAATGGGGTTGTTGAAAGAAGGAATAGAAGCCTTCAAAAAATGACTAGGGCAATGCTTTGTGAAAATGATATTCCAAAGTTTTTGTGGGCTGAAGCTGTAAACACAGCTTGTTATATTCTAAATAGAACCATTATTAGAAAAGGTTTAAAGAAAACTCTATATGAGTTTTGCAAAGGAACCCCACCTAATCTTAAGTATTTTCATATTTTTGGATGCAAATGTTTTGTTCTTAACAATAAAGAGATCTTGAAAAATTTGATCTAAAATCTTATGAAGGAATGCTTGTTGGATACTCCACCACTAGCAAAGCGTTTAGGGTTTACCTCAAAGAACATAGAACAATTGAGGAATCCATACACGTGTCTTTTTGTGATTCTAACTCTATTCCAAGTGCTGTATTAGATGATGATGTAGGTAGTGAAACTGATGTGAACCAAATAAAAAAAATCCCAAATCTGTCCCAATTGTTGAATCTGTCTATCCAGAAACTTCTCTTCAGAATGAAGGAGACATTTCTGTTTTATTTCCTGAACAAGCCAGAGAATCCAGAACAGAGTTGCCTACTGAAACTCGTCAAGGCAGAACCTTTCCTCAAAGGCCACGTGAATGGAAATTTCTGAAGGATTACCCTTATGAATTCATCATTGGAGATTCTTCACAAGGCATAACCACTAGATCCTCAAGCAAGAAGCAAATGGAACCAAGCAATGTTACCTTCTTGTCCCAATTGGAACCTCTTAATGTGAAGCAAGCTCTTGAAGACCCCTCATGGGTTAAAGCTATGGAAGAAGAGCTATCACAATTTGATAAGAATGAGGTTTGGACCCTTGTACCGAATCCCAATGGTAAAAAAGTAACCGGTACAAAATGGATTGTCAAAAATAAATTGGGTGAGGATGGTAGTGTTGTTCATAACAAGGCTAGATTAGTGGCCCAAGGTTACGATCAAGAGGAAGGTATTGATTTTGATGAGTCATTTGCTCCGGTAAGAATGGAAGCAATTAGGTTGCTTCTAGCCTATGCTGCCCACAAAGGTTTCAAATTGATGTCAAATGTGCTTTTCTTAATAGCTTTATAGATAGGGAAGTATTTGTGGCTCAACCCTCCGATTTTGAAAGCAAAGATTTTCTAAATCATGTTTTTAAACTTTCAAAGGCCCTTTATGGCCTTAGGCAAGCACCAAGAACTTGCCATGAAAGGCTTAGTGCCTTCTTGTTGGAAAATAATTTTCAAAGGGGAACCACTGATACTACTTTGTTTATAAAAGAATCTAATGATGATATCTTGCTTGTTCAAGTTTATGTGGATAATAGTGTTTGGTTTGGCCAATGAATCCTTGTGTGAAGAGTTTGGAAAACTTATGACTAGTGAGTTTGAAATGAGTTTGATGGGAGAATTAACTTTCAGTCTTGGTCTTCAAATCAAACAAACTCCTAGTGGTATTTTTATTCACCAAGAAAAATATGTCAAAGAGTTAATCAAGAAATTTGGTCTTGAAATTTCCAAACCAATGGGAACTCATATGCATCCAAACACTAAACTTGACAAGGATGAAAATGGCAAAGATGTGGATGAAACAAGATATAGAAGAATGATAGGATCACTCATGTATCTTACATCCTCTAGGCCGGATATTGTTCAAAGTGTGGGTGTGTGCTCTAGATTTCAATCTCACCCAAAAGAATCCTATCTTTCGGCCGTCAAAAGAATCATTAGATACATTAAGGGCACATGTGATCTTGGCTTATGGTATCCTAAATCTAATGAGTTTTGTGCAGTAGGGTTTTGTGATGCAGATTATGTGGGAGACCGAGTGGATAGAAGAAGCACGTCCGGAATGTGTTGCTTCCTTGGAAGCTCACTAAACATGTGGTCAAGTAAGAAGCAAGCCACTATTGCTTTATCTATGGCTGAAGCCGAATATATCTCCGCGGCTGCTTGTTGCTCTTAACTCTTATAGCTTAAAACTCAATTGGAAGATTACAAATGGAAAATCAATAGTATATCTTTGTTTTGTGATAACATTAGTGCAATAAATATTTCAAAAAATCCTGTACTGCACTTAAGAACCAAGCACATTGAGGTTCAATATCACTTTATTAAGGAACATGTGCAAAAGGGTACTATTGATATCCAATTTGTAAAATCTGAAGAGCAACTTGCTGACATTTTCACTAAACCTCTGTGTGAAGACAGATTTTGTTCATTAAGAAATAGTTTAGGGATGATGCATCTAAGCTCTATTGAAAAAATGTGAAATTCATGCTGCTGTGTGTTTTTGTCTCGTAGGTGATAAATCAGGGTAAGTGATGAGCAAGTCATTAAAAAGGGAGAGACTGAAATCTGGTACCTTGGACCCAAACCTGTTCAACCACCTTAAGCCTACTCTGTGATACTGGCTCATTATTTTTGGTATCATACATTTATTATTTTAAATAGTTTATTTTATGAAGGTTTTCACATCATATCTTCTAAAAGGGGAGTTTTGTCAAATCAAATCTTTTTCCTATAACTTCTCCCACTTTTCAAGGAAAGGTCTTTTCAATTATTCTTTTTGATTTTTAAAATCCTTATTGAAAACCGTTTTCATTGAATGCTGATGGCTTTAAATGAGATATCTTCCACTAAACATTTATGATAGTGTAACCTCTATCCACCTTCCACTCTCTTCAGCACTCTCTTCATCTTCTCTTTCTCCATTTTACTTCCTTCAACATGAGAAAGAAACTCCCTACCCAGAGAAGCACCCGAACCCCCATTCCTAAAAATCCTCCATCATCCAAAGGACCTCAAACTCACATTCACATACACATTCACTCTCACTCATCTTCTTCACCCTCCTCTCATTCCACTGCTTCTATGGCTAGAAAAATCATACATGCAAAGGGTTCTACACGCAAGGAAGACGGATCATCACAGAAAAAAGTTTCAAAGGGGAAGGGGCCTATGCCCAAAGAAGATGACGACTCTCCCTCTTCACCTTCCCGCCGCTCTCCACCGCCAAGGCGCTCCACCCCTCATCCCACAGGTCGCTCTGCCCCATCTCAGCGTCCTAAGCGGACTGTTCTTCATGACACCCGAGAACCACCGAACCTTGATTCTCTGGATTTCAAGAATAAATATAGTAAAATCCATTCTCACTATGACCCTTACCACTTTATCTCCTGTGCGGCTTATGAGTTTCATTCCCAAGTTTTGGTAAACCGCCCCTTATGTGCCTCATTTGTTGTTAATCTGGAAAATTTTGCTGAGAAAGGAATTGATTTTATAACATATTTTCATAATTTAATATGGACTCTCATTTTTAAAATTCAAAAACTTGTTTATCCAAACTTGGTTCGTGAGTTTTATGCAAACTTGAATTTTCATGATAGTGAACTCCATTCTTACGTGAAAAAGGTTCATCTTTCTCTGAATAATGAAACCATAAGTACTGTGTTGGGATATCAAGATGTGGGGGCCAAGGCCTATATGTCTGGAAAATGAGATCAACATGTTGGTATTTTCCTACAAGACGCCTTGGCTCAGGTATGTGAAAATTTCTCTTCTCTGGATGGTACCACTTTAACTTATAAGGCTCTTGGTCCTGTTCGAGTTCTGTTGCATCGGATCATTAATCATGTCATAATGCCACAGAGTGGCTCTTATCAAAGAGTAACAATTTGTGATACTCTTGTGTTGTTTGTCATTCTGTCTTCTGCC
This sequence comes from Arachis hypogaea, assembly GCF_003086295.3. NCBI lineage: Eukaryota > Viridiplantae > Streptophyta > Magnoliopsida > Fabales > Fabaceae > Arachis > Arachis hypogaea. Next base: position 22,960,627 of record NC_092053.1, on the reverse strand, counting down.
CCTATTTCTTTTGCATATCTCATGATTAGGCATATGTGGGACTGTATCCGTAGTGACAAAAAGTGAAATCTCCCCTATGGCATATTTTTGACATGCATCTTTAAGTACTTTCAAGTTGATCTAAGTAATGAGCCAGTGGAGAATCGGTTTCTACTATCAAAGGTGGGGGAGTTCCCGAGTCGGCTAAAGGAAAAAAAGGCAAAGAGTTCAAAGGCATTAGTGTTCACTAATAGTGAAGATGAAAGTTTTTCCCCTGCTGAAATCTCTGACAAGTCTCGATTCTCAGAAACAGTAAAGGATGTCCTCACTAAATTCTCCAATATGTCGAATCTGATGGTTAAATCATACAAAGAGGCTAGAAAGCAAGCTTTGAGAATGAAAAAGTTTGGACAAAGTGCCATGAAAGGGTAAATTTTCTTATCAAACACTTGGAGACTGTTGACAAGGACACGGCTAATTTCGAAGAAGAAGATCTTCTTGATTCTGATGTCAACTTGTTTGATGCCTAAAATTTGATCTCTGCTGTTTCTGCCTATAGATTCACTTTATTCTGCTACATTGGAACTTAGTTTCATTTGAACTGTTTTATTTTGGGATGAATGTAACCAAATACTTTGATATTATTTATGGTTTAAATGTTATGGATTGCATTGCTTCTCTCTATATTTTTGCAAGGCCCCTCCTTGATGACAAAAGGAGAGAAAAAGATTGGCTGAATGGAAACTAAAATTAAAACTGCTAACTGCTGCTGCTGGTTGTTTTGTGCTCTGCTTAAGCTGCTGGATGCTCTATTTAATGCTCTGTTTCATTATTTTTTATGCTCTGTTTTGCTCTGATTTAATTCTCTGTGTCATGGTCATATGCTGTGTTGTGATTTGATTCGGCCTTAAGCATTGAATTGTTTGATAAAATTATTTGCTCAAATCTATCCTGGGCTATTTGACTAATAGAGCTTTATTAATCCATGTTTTAATTGGTTTCATGTGAATTCTCTTGTGAAACTCAGGTTCTGTTTAAATGTTTCATTTCTTGAAAATCTTTTAAGCATCTTTTAGGAATTGTTAAAGATTGTACATAGGCATTGTTTCTGTGAATATTTTGTTAGAAACAGGATAATCAAAGCACATATTTAGGGGGAGCATATTGAACAATGAAAAAGGGGAGAATTCGGTCAAAACCATTAAAGGGAAGTTCTCTAAATCCTAACCCTTTTAATTCAGTTTTAATAATGTTTGTCATCAAGGGGAAGATTGTTGAGTTTGGAAAACTTACATTTAATTGAAATGATGATCAAACATTATTAAAATATTGATTAGAAAATTATTAAATTGTTACATGCTTCCAACGGTTTGTTTGATATTTTTGTTCAAGTGTGCAAAAAGTTTATGATCGGGCCAAAATTGATTCAAAGCCACTGTGATTAAAGTTTGTCTAGCCTTCATGCAAATATATTTCATTCTATATGGCTAAATGTTAATAAAATAATGAAACAGATTGGGCCAAGAAAGTAGTACAAAACCCAAGTCAACATTCTCTTGGACCAACAAAACCCTTGGTCCGAATTGGATGAAGAAAGAAATGGAGCATGTACTCTTCGGCTACCTACTCCATTGGTTAATGTAATTCAAATTTCAATTCAATTGATTGCATACATAGGTAATCGAAACTCAAAATTAAATTGGGTTTAATATTGCATTAAAAGCTTTGTCTCTTCTCTCTCCTCTCTCTTGTCTTTCAGTCATATCAATCAAACAAAGAAGATAGAAGTCATCAGAAGAAAAAGAAGTTACAAGAAAAGCCTATGGAAGAAAGGCTATGAGGAAAGAGGATCTAAAGTAAGGTATGGCAAGATCTTTGCCATTGATGGCAAGATCTTTGCCATTGATCCTCCATACCAAGAAAAGAAAGGATCCACCTCCGTCAGAGAAGAAGATCTCAATTGCAAAAGTTCATTTTCATTTTTGTTCATCAAAGAAAGAAGATAGCCTCTGGAGCTACGCATAGGAAGGAGCAAAAATGGAAGGAAAGCAGCAGCTCTAGGTCAGAAGATCATCAAGGGTCCGAATCCTTTCATGGAGTCAAAGACAAGATCAAGGGGTTTAGATTGAAGGAGCTTGATGAAAAGGGTTGAGAGAGGTACATGCATGTTGATTTTTGGTTTTTCCTCTCTCTTCCCTTTGTCCGAACCGCTACTGCTTTTGGTTGGAGAAAAAGTTGCTTGGTTGAACCGGTTTCAACCTTGGATGCTTCCCTTTCTATATTAAGGGTAAACGGCTAAGGGTTGAGATCAAGGAGAGAAAGTGAAAGCATAGAGTTCTCATAGCTACTCGAACTTCCTGTGTTCTTCTCCTTCAAAGATGTTCATTTTGTTTTCTTTTTCTTAGTATTGTCTGTCTGAGTCTCATGGTGAAAAAGGCAAACATGGTGAGGTTTGTAAAAAAAAGTCAGTGAAAGGAAAAAAGCAATTATCAATATTAGAGAAAAAGCCATAGTTGTCTTAGAGTTTCTTTGTACATCTTTCTGTTGTGTTTCATGATCTTGTGGGGATTCCCTTACAAGTTGGGTTAGCACTTTGCAGTTAAAAGCTAGGTTTTGAGTCCTAGTCAAATTCAGATTGGGTGTAGAATCTGGATTTGTCCCAGATAGAAATGGGTAGTTCCTAGGGAGATATTGGTGTTTGTAATGTTGTGATAACATAGTGAAATTCCATCATTGTTGTGATGGAGACTCGAAGTAGGCCACATTGCACCTAATGGCTGAAATAGGATACACGTGGTGTTAATTCTTCTTTCCTACTCCTTTCTCTGTTTCTGTTTACCAGGAGACAAAAACAAAAATATCTCACAACTCGGTATGAGACAAAACAAAAGTGTCTCTCAACTCGACACGAGACAAAAAACAGAAATATCTCCTGAAGTTCCTTTAAAAAGTCAGAAATTAATTTTCAGTGGAAAGGGGCTAAGATTCAATCCCCCCTTCTCTTAGCCACTGATTACCATCAAGAACAACCATAGATCATGTACCAATATTTGGGTTTAAATTATTTCATATTGAATTATCTTTTGGATAAAATTTGTTTTTTTTTATTAAAATGTTAAAAATATTAAAAAAAAATACTTCTAATTTCTAATTTGTTTCTGTTTTATTTTTAATATTTTAAGTAAAATTTAATTATATTTTTAGAGATTAACACTGTTAACATAAATACTAATAAGATAAATTTATCTAATATATTATTAAATATTAATACGTGACAATCCTAAGCTCATACGTACATTTTCTATGTTATATATTATCGTCCAGAGGTAAATCTAAAATCAAATAACAGAAATTTTGTCTTAAAACTAAGAGTAAATAAAAATAATAGATAAATAACAAAAGAATAGATGAAAAAAGTGTGTACTATATATATTTGTCCTTATTATTAACAATTAGCAATTTCTCTTCAAATTTCTTAGCAATATTATTATCGGGTAAAGTAAAGTTGATATGATATGATCGAATTATATTAATTAGAATTCAAAAATGAATAATTCAATGAAGAAAGAACTAAAAGATAATGCCTTACACATTATTATTACTTTATTAGAATCACACCTTTTTAAGAATCTCTCTTTTGTCATCCCCCACTTGGTGTTGGTGGTACTGGTACACAATTCAAAATTTATATTATTGTGGATGTTGATGCCTAAAGTAGCATACATTTATCTTCATTCTTCATCTTTTAAACACTCTGTATAGAATGAGTTATTAGTAATATATGAAGAAAAAAATTTGAGATTTATATAAAATTAAATATATAAAATATTAAATTATAATAAAATTTGAATCACAAAATGATTGTATATATTAGAAAATTTTAGAATTGTTTAAGTTATTTAAAAGTTATATTAAAATTTTTGTTATATTTTATTCGTTTTAAAATAATTGTTGTTTTAGTTTTTTATACATTAAATAATTAATGTATTTAGACTTATTTTATATCTAAGTATATTAATTTAAATATAAAAAATTAAAATGATAATTATTTTAAATCAGATAGAATATTAGTTATTACTATCTCAAGTCTCAAAAGATGATTTAATACTTTATCTAAAATTATTCAGATTCCAAATTATAATAGTTGTTTGTGGCGATTGATCAGAAAGATAGTTTAATCATTGCCAGAGAGAATAATATGCTTCGAGTTCATAGTTAGTGGGAAAATCTCATGAATCATGTTGATGAGATGTATAACTTTTCTTTGCTTTATGACAAGAAGTAACTTTTGTCAAGCACCGAAGGTTTTTATAATGGAAAGATCCAAGGGTTTAAGGGTTTTTTCTTTTATGTTTTTTTTTTTTTTGTTTTTTGTTTTTTTGTTTTTTGTTTTTTTTGTTTTTTGCTAAGATGGAGTGGACCGTTTTTAATTTCAAGTATTATAAATTTATCTACACTACATTCAGAGATACAATACTAAAAATTTTCATCCATTATTTGGTTTCGGCCAAGTTTCGAACTTGGATGTACCTATTACAAGATATGGATGATGATTACTAGGGATTTAGATTCTCTAAATTTTGAATTTTACTTTAGAGAGTAAAGTGTGATCTCTCACCATTTATTTCATAAGTGAGACCAAGAGTAAATATGAGAGAGAAATCATTCAATAGTAGAAGATCACACTTTACTCTGTAAAGTAAAAATTCAATATTTAAAAGATCCAAATTCGATTATTAGATCAAGATCTTATGCAGGAATAGCAATGGATAGGATAGAGTAGGGTTTATCCGTGGATTGAGGTTTTTATATAAACTTAACTCTATCCGTTTTTAACTCGCGGGTACCTGATTTTACCCACGAATTACAAAAAAGATGCAACATTATTATATAAGTTGATGATAATTTAAAATAAAACTGACTTTTATGTAAAAAAAAAAATTAAATTATCAATTAATGATTTTTTTTTAGTGACTAAGGATCTTTTGTATTTAGTGAGAGGTATTTGGTTCAAAATTCACTTAAAACATATTTTTATATAAGTATATAACATATATATATATAAGGTGCGGGTTGGTCAGGTAGGGTTGAGGCTCAACCCACACCCTACCCAACCTGCACACTCTATACTACTTGCTGCGGATCTGGTTGACAATCCTATCCAACAGGGTGGGATTGGATTAGGTATCCGCTGGTAGGGTGCATGTTACCATCCCTAATTTTATGTACTTTTTTGAATAAATTACCATTTGTACCCATACAAAATACAAACGCTGACAAATGTACCCATATAAGAATAAAACGACAATTGTAACTACAGAAATAGCTTCCGCGTGCCAAGAATACCCAGACGTTGATTACGTAATTGGTCCGTTAGGATACTCTTGGCACACAGAAGTCATCTTCCATAATTACAATTGTTGTTTTATTCTTATATAGATACATTTGTCCGTGTCTATATCTTTCATGGATACAAATGATAATTTATTTGTGGTTTTTTTTTTTATGATGCAGAATAACCCTTAGTCTCACTTTTATTTTGGTTAATGTTCATGGGCCTACAAATTAAAATAGATGTTAACAAATAAAGGTAAAAGAAGTCATTTTTAAAAGAAAAAAGTTTAAAGGAGAGTAAAATTTATTATTTTTAGTTAGTATTTTTACTCATCAATCTAATTATTTTAATTTAATAACTCAATAATATATTTTTATTTTATATTTTTAAATTTTGTTAGGTGAAATCAATAAATTTTAGTGATTTTCTAACCTTTTTCTTTTTAAAATTTCTAAGCAACTCTAATTTCTTAAAGCCCAGTTAGTGGAGGCAACTCATCGTGTACTTACTTATGAAGTTGGTTGCCAGTTTGACTATTAACAAAAAACCCAAAATGATATAATGGCCTATTCTATTGCTTTATCAAGATCAAATAATAGTATTGTTTTATCCCAGTCCAAAGGAAGAGTATTTTTGTACAAAACAAAAAATTATAGTCTATCTTGGTAAAGGCTTCAGCAGGAGGCCTAATATCCCCTTTAAAGTGGTAGAGGCTTGGTGAACTGCTGATTCTAAAAAAAAAAACGTTATTATTTTCACCAAAATTAAATAAAAATAATATTATATATATAGTGCAATGTTAATTTATGCAACAATGCTAGCTGTTCATATCTGGCTCAAAAATATAAGTCAGGCCCAAAAGTATATAAAAGTCCAAAAGACATCTTCCACATGACTGACCTCTTGAGAGGTCGGACAAAACTCTACCGGGAGATAATTCCCCCTGAGGGAGTTATAACTTATTCCTAATATCTCTAACCCACTTCTAGAAGAGGGATATCAAAAACTCTAAAATGAAGGGACGGTTATCCACCATTAGAAGTTGAACTACTTCAACGGTGGTTATTGACTCATCACCTATAAATACACTGACACTCTCAAGTATAATTAAGTTCCAATACACTTAAACCTGCTAAGGCCCCTGCTGACTTAAGCAATGGAATGTTTTGCAGGTACCACCCCCCACCTTTTCACGAACCACTCAGACGACGGCTAACGGACGTAGGCCAAGTCGGAATTCGCTCCATTAAGGATTTGGGCCTCATATACAAGCCCAAAGGCAATTCGGTTTCAGGTAACCCCCGGAACATTGGCGCCGTTGCCGGGGACCTGGAAGTCGACACTCCATGGCAAACGATCACTTTGAAGATGGACGCACAGCGTCGGAATCGGATCCTATGTACCAAGACACAGTCAACAACGACAAAGCTCTCGTGGTACCTCCTTCGACAACATAAGAACAACGCGGAGAAGGTACCTCAGGTGGACATCACCATAGAAAAATCCCCTCCGAGGTTTGTCACCTGAAAAGAGAAGAACAACCCCATTCTATCGACTTCATCGGGTTGCTACATGGACATCATGGCTGACTTGAGTAACTAGAACAGGAGGTAGAAAGAAATCTAAAAAGAGAAATCAAGCGACGAAGAGAGCTGGAGGAAAAGCTCACGAAGCTGGAATCCGACATTCGAGGTAGGAGCTCACGCACAACTTGGGAAGATGCCCTGTTGAGAGGAGAAGATCCTTTCACTGAAGATATCATGCGGGCTAGAGTTCCTAGAAACTTCAAAAGCCCAAACATGCATTTGTATGACGGGACAACCGACCCGAGACACCACCTAAGTAATTTCAAAAGTCGGATGTACTTTGCCGACGCCTCTGATGCTACTCGCTGCAAGGCCTTTCCAATGACCTTGACAAAGTCGGCCATGAAATGGTTTGACAGCCTGCCACCTAGGTCGGTTACTAGTTTTGATGACCTTGCACGGAAATTCCTTACACAATTTTCAATTCAGAAGGATAAGGTCAAGCATGCACCCAGTCTACTCAAAGTCAAACAGGAGGTCGGAGAATCCCTCAAAGACTACATGGAGAGATTCAACAAGGCGTGTTTGGAAATCCAGAACTTACCCACTGAGGCAATAATAATCGAATTAGTCAATGATCTCCGAGAAGGCCCCTTTTTCCCAGTCTATTTCAAAGAGGCACCCAACTTCCTTGAGCGATGTACAAGAACGAGCTGAAAAGTACATCAATATGGAAGAAAACGCTAGGCTACAGGAACCGAACTGACGACTAGAGAACCCTCACCAAGCAAACGAAAAAGAAAAAGAGCCTAAGAAGAAATAGGAATACAACTCGGAGAATCCTAGGAGGTATCACAATTATACCTTGCTACGAGTTTCTCTCGTGGATGTCTACAGAAAAATCTGTCACACCGAGAAGCTTCCCCTCCCCCCCGCGTCCGATCAAAAATAAGAAGGGGGCAAGCCGTAGGTACCATAAGCTATATGGACACTCTAAAATGACTGTTACGACTTAAAAAATGTGATAGAAAAACTGACTAGGGAAGGTCGGTTAGATAGATATCTCATTTTAAGGTTGGGCGATCATGGAAAGAGGAAGAGAGATGACGAGGAAGTTGGCCGAAGAAGTCAGCCCCCACAAACTCCAGAGCGACATGTTCACATGATAGCAAGAGGTTTTGCTGGCAAATGGCTGACCAAGTCGTCTCGAAAGAGATATTTAAAAGAGGTCTACCACGTCGGAGAAGAAACTCTCAATCTCCCTACCATCTCTTTTACAAAAGAGGATGCACAGGGAATCACATCGGGGCATGATGATTGATGAGAGGAACTTTTGCGTGGTCTAGAAATTTGCGGATAAATCCTCGTTGCAAGTATAGTTTCTAAACCTCCAAAAGTCCTTTCATACAAACGTTTTGGTTGTCACAAGTAACAAACCCCTTTAAAATTGATAACCGAGTATTTAAACCTCGGGTCGTCTTCTCAAGGAATTGCAGGGAGGTATGTTCTTATTATTGGTTATGAGTTTGTAAATTGGGGTTTTAGAAGTAAGGAGGGAATATGTTATATGACAAGTAAAATAAAATAATAATAATAAAATCTCTTGGCAAGGTATAAGAATTGAAATTTCTATCCTAGTTATCCTTATCAGGTGTGAAGAGAATTGGGTTTTAATCCCACTTGGTCAGCCTTTATTAAACAAAGGAAGGTTAAGTGGACTGATTAACTTGATTCTCAAGTCCTAGTCAACTCCTGTGGAGAGACTAGTGTTAGAGCAATCCTAGTTCAAGCAGAATCTGTCAATTTCAATCACTTGCTGAGTTTGATAACTCAAGTATTACCAATTACTTGACCAAAGCCAAAAGGGAGAAAAATATCTAAATTAAATTAAAAGCATCAATATAAATAAAGTAAAGCAATCTTAAATCTGAAATACCTCAAATAACATTAATTAAGAAAATTATATGTAACATGGAAGAGTTCATAAATTAAATTGGAAAAATAAATAAAAATAAAGAACCTGGGATTGAGAGCCACTCCTAAAACTAAGAGAAATCCTAAATCCTAATCCTAAGAGAGAGGAGAGAACCTCTCTCTCTAAAAACTACATCTACTCCTAAAATTGTGAATATGAGAGCATGATTATGAATGGATGCATTCCTCCACTTTATAGCCTCTAATCTGTATTTTCTGGGTCGAGAACTGGGTCAGAAACAACCCAGAATTCGCTGGTTGCGAATTCAACATGCTGAATTTCCGTCACTGCGATGCGTCCGCATGGAGCACACGGTCGCGTCGCCTAGCGTCAGAGAAACTATGACATATTATATATTAAATCGAAGCCCTAGACGTTAGCTTTCCAACGCAACTAGAACCGCATCGTTTGGACCTTTGTAGCTCAAGTTATGACTATTTGAATGCGAAGAGGTCAGGCTAACAGCTTTGCAGTTTCTTCAACTTCTTGTACTCCTTCCACTTTTGCATGCTTCTTTTCCATCCTCCAAGCCATTCCTGCCCTATAATCTCTGAAAGCACTTAACACACATATCAAGTCATCTAACGGTAATAAGAGAGGATTAATATTAGCAATTATAAGATCAAAGAAGCATATTTCCAATCATAGCACAAATTCTGGGAAGGAATTGTAAAACATGCAAATAGTATGAATAAGTGGGTAAAGAGTTGATAAAAACCACTCAATTGAGCACAAGATAAACCATAAAATAGTGGTTTATCAACCTCCCCACACTTAAACATTAGCATGTCCTCATGCTAAGCTCAAGAGAAGCTATAAAGATGAAGATGAATGATAGAATGTATGAAATGCAACCTATGAATGTAACTACATGAAAAAATATTTCTACCTACTTGGTTAAAAGTAAACAAATCCTTCAAGAAGAAATATGAACTGGATTTCACTAATTCAAATCATGAAAATGAAGTACAAATAGACTTGCAAGAAGAAAATAGCTCATGAAAGCAGGGAACAAGGAATTGGGCATCGAACCCTCACTGGTAGGTATACACTCTAATCACTCATGTGTTTAAGGTTCGATTCTCTCAATTCTCCACTAACCTTGCTTTCTAAGGCTTGCTCTTCATCTAACAATCAACATAAATTTAATGTACAAATACACAAATCAAGAGGTCTTTTAAGGGTTGTAATGGGGTTAGGGTCAAGGTAGGATTGTATTTGGTCAAGTGGACTAAAATCTGAATCCTTAATTAACTTAAACTTTTCCCACCTAACTTAAACAATCCATGTAATCATAATACAACATCTAACCATCCATTAACCATGTTTTCCACATATTCATGCATTCTAATTTCAAGTACAACTCATATGCATTGCTTTCACCACTTACTTTGGGGCATTTTGTCCCCTTTTATTAATTGCTCTTTTTCTTTTCTTTTTCTCTCTCTTTTTCTTCTTCTTTTTTTTTCTCTTTTTTTATATATATATTTTTTTTCTTTTTCTTTTGTTTTTCTTAATGCATATGATTAATTTATTGAATGCATGAACATGTCCTATTTCTTTCACATTTTCATAAAGATATATAACACCCAATTCTTAAACCAAACATTTTCAAACCCACTTTTTCCCACACTTAATTCATGAGCACTCCCACTAGTCTAAGCTAACCAAGGATTCAAATTAAGGACATTATTGTTTTCCGCTTAGAGTTAGTGATGAGCTAAAATAAAGAATAAAAAGGGGTAAAATAGGCTCAAATTGGTTTGCAAAGGATAATGAAAGGTAAGGCCATATGGGTATGTAAGCTCATTGAAACAAAGGCCTCAATCATATAAGTGCATGCATACATCAAACCATGGAAATATAGATTTAAGCAAGACAAAGATCACAATTTTAGAGAGAAAAATACACACTAAAACAAAATTTTTGGTTGATAAAATGCAACCAATTCAAATAGGCTCAAAATCTCACAGGTTTTATGTGTTCGAGCTCTAAACCATGTTCCAGTATAATATTTTTTAAACAAGTGTAACATTAAATTTTATTCAAATCAGTGAAATGCTCTAAAAGGTTTCTTGAAAAAGAAAATATTACTTCAACCAAGTGGTAAAATATGCAAAAAAATCAAACAAACATGCAATCAAACATGAAAATACAACAACTAACAAGGAAAATAAACCATTTGTGTTGAGATAGAAGAGTAACTAACCCATGGAGATCAGTATCGACCTTCCCACACTTAAGGATTGCACCGTCCTCGGTGCATGCTGAGATGTGCAGGTGGACGGGTTGTTCCAACTGATGCTTTTCTTCAAGGATTGTGCAGATGGACTTGTCTGTCTCCCCATATAAACGTCTTCCGCTTCCCTTCCGGGTGGCCATCCTGAAAGAAAAAGGGAAGAAAGGTAACCCAATAATAGAGATAAGAAATTAAATGAAGTATAGTTGGGTTAATGCCAAATGATAAGGGTCTCATTTACATGGAAGCTTCAACATGTACGTGAGAAAACAATAGAAGCCATGGCATACCAGTGGTGCAGAATTTGCAACAAAGGAGGGGAGAATGTGGGTAATGCAAGATAAGATAACTTCATATCAATGCAAGAGAAGTACAAGTATCTTAAAAGATTAGCATTGATTTAAATAATGTTATTCAATCAGAATAAAACAAGTCATAAGCACTAAGATAATACCAGAAAAGATATAACAGTTGAATAAGAACATTTGAACACCAATGGAAAATAATAAAATTAGAAAAGAAAAATAAAAATATACAAAATTAAAATTTAATGAATGAAAGTATGCAAATAAATAAAATAAAATAAAAGATAAGAAGAATGAGAAGGGAAAGAAATAAAGTAAGAAAGAAAGAAAAAAGAAGAAAAGATAGAAGAAATTAGGATTGGGGAAGAAAAGATAAGATAATTGGCTGATCTGGATAAGCTGTGCGGCGCAAGCAATGCGGACGCGTGGGAGACGCGGTCGCGCGACTTGTGCTTAAATTAATCGACGCGGTCGCGTCGGTCATGCGGTCGCGTGACCCGTTTTATGCTACTGGCGCGAGGGTAGCCTCGCACTTGCACAACTCTCTGTTCAAAATCATTAGATGCCAAATATTGGGTGACGCGATCGCGTGGGGCATGCGATCGCGTGAGTGGGCTTTCAGAAGGATATGCCGCGACTGCGCGTCCAGCGCCAGTCCAGCACCACTCTAGCACAACTTTCGGCTGTGCACCATTATTACGTCGAAATCTTGGTCACGCGGCCGCGTGGGGCACGCGGTCGCGTGGGAGGCCATTATTCCCATATGACGCGGTCGCGTGGGGTGAATTGTGCCATTGGCACGCCTCCAGCCCTGCTCCTGCGTAACTCTCTGTTCGATCCTTTTCTTCCAAAACGCACTGGTGACGCGGACGCGTCAGTGACGCTGCCGCGTCGCGTGCGTTTTTTTATTTTTTTTATTATTTTTTTAATGTAATATGCATAATGCAATGCTTAATGTGAATGCTATGAAAACTTCCAGGTTCAATGAAAATTAAAATAAAATAAAAACAAACAACATGAAATAAAATTTGAAAAAGAAACGATCATACCATGGTGGGTTGTCTCCCACCTAGCACTTTTAGTTAAAGTCCTTAAGTTGGACATTTGGTGAGCTTCCTGTTATGGTGGCTTGTGCTTGAACTCATACAGGAATCTCCACCAATGTTTGTGATTCCAGTAACCTCCGGGGTCCCAAACTAGGCGCAGAAAGCCTTCAAGTAAGTTAATGCAAGTTACAAGGCCCCAAGAGTGTTGATTGCCAGAATGAATTCCAGGGTCCCAAATCTTGCTTTTGCACCCGTCTTCAAGTTGATTATCATGATTCCATCCGGGTGATTCAGCTTTAGAATTCTCACTGAAGCGTCCAAACAACTTCCTAGACCCATTCAATTGAGCTCTACACCAACCTTTGCGTTTAAACTTAAAGCTTCCAACCATAATGAACTTTGCAGGACAGTTCTTACCACTAACCATCTTCCTCTTACTCTTAATGCCACAAAGAGTTCTAAGTTGACCATCCGTCTCCAGTAGCCCATATTCAAGTGGAATTAGAAAGCTAAGGGATATGAATTTTACCCACTTGAATGTTGTGAAGGATGATGGCAACTTAGGGGGAGGTATTTTTAATGAAATTGCAAGCTCCACTCCCTTGTGTTCTTCTCTGATAATTACTACCTCTTTGCAAGCTTCTTCAATTTTAACCTCTTCCTCTTGGTAGCTTTCTTCCAATTCAATCTCCTCTTCATTGCTTTCCAAGGGAATGGGATGTTGTGCTTCTTCTTCTTGAATCTCCATCTCTTGATCAACCTCTTCCAAGTCTTCAACTATGATATGCCTTGGAGGTTGTACACCCTCCTCAACATCAAATGCAACCGTCTTGGAAGGAGGTTCTATGTCTTGACTTTCCCATGGAGGTTCAGCATCTCCTAAGTCTTCAACCACTTCTTCCTCTGCAACTATTATGGCTTCCTCCACTTGTTCCAATACAAAGCCATGTTCCTTATTGTCTACCGAAGTTTATAGTGTCTCCTTCATGCTTTGCTCTTCTTTTGATTCTCCACATGTAGCCATGGGAGTTCTTTGAGTGTTCAGATATTGGGAAGCTATTATATTTACTAACTCGCCGAAGGTGGCCGCAAAATTTTGCACACTCTTATTCATCCTTTCTTGCCTTTGAAGAATAACACGAAGTCTGTCATCCATTGGAGGTTGGGGTGGATATGAGGATTCATTGGTTGGGAGAGAGGGTTCATAATAGGAAGGTGGTTCATCTTGATAATGATATGGAGATGGTGAATATTGAGGTGGTGGTTCATGAGAGTAGTTGTGTTGGAAAGGTGGTGGTTCTGTGTATGGTTCATTTGGCTCATAAGGTGGTTGGTATGGTGGATGTGGGTTAGGGTCATATGGAGGTGAATGGTGGAAAGGGACTTGTGAGTATGGTGGTCCAAAGTCATGTTGAGGAAAGGGTTCATAGGCATATGGTGGTGGTTGTTGATAGTCCATTGGAGGTGGTTGTTGCCATGAGGGTTGATCAAATCCTTGTGGCTCCTCCCATCTTTGATTGTTCCAACCTTGATGCCTGTTCTCATTGTAATTTCCTCTTCCTGCGACATAATTGTAACTAGACTCATAGCCAAAGGGGTGAGAGTTCATAGTAGCAAATAAAAATTAAAAACAAAAATAAAAATAAATTTAAATTAAAAGGTTATTTAAATTTTGAATTTGAAAATTAAATTTTGAAATTCGAATTTTAAATTTTGAATTTTGAATTTTTGAAAATTTTGAATTTTGAAATTAAAATATTGAAATTTGATTTTTTTGAAATAAGATAAGATAAGATTTTGAAAAAGATATGATTTTTTTTAAAAGATTTAAATTTTGAAATCTAAATTTTGAAATTTTAAATTTTTGAAATTTGAGATTTTAATTTTAAATTTTTAAATTTGAATTTTGAAAATTGAAATTTGAAATTTTGAAATTTGAATTTAAAACTTTTTTTTAATTTGAATTTTAAAAATTGAAATTTGAAATTTTGAAATTTTGAATTTAATGAGGAAAGAGAAAAATAATAAAATGACACCAAACTTAAAATTTTTAGATCAAAACGAAGAAAACAACTAAGAACAACTTGAAGGTCAAGATGAACACGAAGAACAACTTGAAGATCAAGATGAACACAAAAAAAAAATTTTTTTTTGAAAAGTTTTTAATAACCAAATAAAAACCAATAACCTCTTAATTTACGAAAAAGCAAAAATAAAAACAAAAACAAAAACAAATAAACAAGTAAAAAGAAAATATTTACAATAACCAATAATAAGGCACACGTTTGCAATTCCCCAGCAACGGCGCCATTTTGATGAGAGGAACTTTTGCGTGGTCTAGAACTTTGCGGATAAATCCTCGTTGCAAGTATAGTTTCTAAACCTTCAAAAGTCCTTTCATACAAACATTTTGGTTGTCACAAGTAACAAACCCCTTTAAAATTGATAACCGAGTATTTAAACCTCGGGTCGTCTTCTCAAGGAATTGCAGGGAGGTATGTTCTTATTATTGGTTATGAGTTTGTAAATTGGGGTTTTGGAAGTAAGGAGGGAATATGTTATATGACAAGTAAAATAAGATAATAATAATAAAATCTCTTGGCAAGGTATAAGAATTGGAATTCCTATCCTAGTTATCCTTATCAGGTGTGAAGAGAATTGGGTTTTAATCCCACTTGGTCAGCCTTTATTAAATAAAGGAAGGTTAAGTGGACTGATTAACTTGATTCTCAAGTCCTAGTCAACTCCTGTGGAGAGACTAGTGTTAGAGCAATCCTAGTTCAAGCAGAATCTGCCAATTTCAATCACTTGCTGAGTTTGATAACTCAAGTATTACCAATTACTTGACCAAAGCCAAAAAGGAGAAAAATATCTAAATTAAATTAAAAGCATCAATATAAATAAAGTAAAGCAATCTTAAATCTGAAATACCTCAAATAACATTAATTAAGAAAATTATATGTAACATGAAAGAGTTCATAAATTAAATTGGGAAAATAAATAAAAATAAAGAACCTGGGATTGAGAGCCACTCCTAAAACTAAGAGAAATCCTAAATCCTAATCCTAAGAGAGAGGAGAGAACCTCTCTCTCTAAAAACTACATCTACTCCTAAAATTGTGAATATGAGAGCATGATTATGAATGGATGCATTCCTTCACTTTATAGCCTCTAATCTGTATTTTCTGGGCCGAGAACTGGGTCAAAAACAACCCAGAATTCGCTGGTTGCGAATTCAACATGCTGAATTTCCGTCACTGCGACGCGTCCGCATGGAGCACGCGGTCGCATCACCTAGCGTCAGGGAAAATACGGCATATTATATATCAAATCGAAGCCCCGGACGTTAGCTTTCCAATGCAACTAGAACCGTGTCGTTTGGATTTCTGTAGCTCAAGTTATGACTGTTTGAATGCGAAGAGGTCAGGCTAACAGCTTTGCAGTTTCTTCAACTTCTTGTACTCCTTCCACTTTTGCATGCTTCTTTTCCATCCTCCAAGCCATTCCTGCCCTATAATCTCTGAAAGCACTTAACACACATATCAAGGCATCTAATGGTAATAAGAGAGGATTAATATTAGCAATTATAAGATCAAAGAAGTATGTTTCCAATCATAGCACAAATTCTGGGAAGGAATTGTAAAACATGTAAATAGTATGAATAAGTGGGTAAAGAGTTGATAAAAACCACTCAATTGAGCACAAGATAAACCATAAAATAGTGGTTTATCAATGATCCCATGGTAATCTCTATGATACTCGCTAATGCAAACTTACATAAAACTTTGGTGGACCAGGGAAGCTCAGCCCACATACTGTTTAAGCCTGCATTCGACAAACTAGGGCTGGAAGAAAAAGAGTTGAAATCTTACTCGGATACTCTTTTCGGGTTGGGAGATACACCAATTAAGCCACTAGGGTTCATTTCCCTATATACTACTTTTGGAAGGAGATTGAAATAAAAAAAACCCTAGGTATTGACTACATTGTTGTAGACGTGGCATCTGCCTACAATGCCCTAATTAGCAAGACTACATTAAATCGGTTGGGAGCTGTTGTCTCTATTCCTCACCTCTGCATGAAATTCCCAACACAGGAAGGAATTACTACCATCAAGGGAGATCAAAAGCTGACGAGAAAATGTTATAATGAAAGCTTGAACCAATGAGGCAAAGGCAAAGAAGTCAATACCATCGAGCTCGGAAGACTCCGAGGGAGAGAAGAGCTACGACCACAGCCTGAAGGGAAGACGGAAGAAGTCGAAATAGGGGAAGACGTCAGAAAAAATACCAACATAGGAGTTAACATAAGAATAGATTTGAAGTAGGAACTCGTACAACTCCTAAAGGAGAATTCTGACCTCTTCTCCTAGAAGGCTGCCGACATGCCCGGAATAGACCCCGAACTCATGATGTAAGAACCGCAACTAATCAACCAGTTAATTAAGTAATTAATCTTGTCCAAATTAGATTCTGAAAAGTTAGAGAGAGAATTTAAGGATTTAAAGGTGATTTTTGGACTCAGTGAAAAAACTGTGAAAAACTGTGAAAAATCGCGAACCGGCAATTGAACCGGTTGAACCGGTTCAAGTCTGCCCGGTACCGCACGCGAAAAAATGAAAACAGTCAAAAACCTTAGAAAAATGTTAGAAATGAAAAACCAGGCATTAATTTTAAAGGTTTGGCCAAAAGTTAGGACAAACGGGCTAAAAACGCTAACGGGTTGGACTGGGCCCATGTTGGGCTCAAGCCCAACATATAAAAGGCTCATTTAATGAACCCACTTCAGCACAAACACATAAACACAACAAAACACAGCTGAGGAAGAGAGGAAGAAGAAACCCTCATGAGCACTATTCATTTCAATCTTCCGAAGCTCATATCTTAAGCTATAGAGCTCCGATCGCCACACCGTCTGTGGCTACGCGTTCCTCGTGAAGAGCTCTACAAAACCCATACAAGAAACTGGAGAGGTAACCACGAAATTCTTTCTATTCTTCTCTCCAAAATTTCGGTTCATAGGGTTTGTGATTAAGTGAGTTTTTGTGATTTTGGATGTTTAGGTTTGCTCTAAGCCTTGCTTAGCATTGGCTTTTGACATCCAAATCTGTTAGAAAAGGTAAGGGCCATTAAAACCTTGTGAATTTATGTTTAATTAGAACCCTAGGTTGATTTGAGGTGATTTGTATGCATATAGTTTGATTATTGTGGCTTTGGGAGCTATTGGAACTTAATTGTGCTTATTGGAGTGGAATTGAAAGCTTGGATTGTGGTTGGAAGCTTGTTTGTGCTAAATTGGAGTTTTACTGCATATTGGAAATCGGCCAAGGTATGGTTTCAGTTTTTTCTATGTTAGTTATTAATATGGAGTATGAATGAGTTGATAAGAAAGATTGATATTGATGAAATGAGAAAGTGTGAATGTGTTGGTGAGAAATTGTTTGATGTGGTGGATATTGATATTCAAGGTTGAGAATGTGGAAATGTAAAGGAAAGAGTAGTAAAAATGGTGTAATATGTCTTAGAGTGTGGATATTGATGAGAAATGGAGTTTTGAATGGTTTGGTATGATTTGGAATGCGTATGGTAAGAAATTGTGTAAATTGTGAAGTTTGGTAAAGTTAGATTTTTGGTGAACTTTGTTTGATCATAACTTTTGCCTCGGTTTTCAAAATTGATTAAAATTTAATTAGAATTAAAGAAATTTGAAAACCCTTTAAATCGATATAAAGCTTGTAAAAATTGGAATTTTGTAGAGGAAGTTATGATCATTCAAAGTTGGTGTTAAAAATATGAAATTTTGCAAGGTTGCAGAATTTCATGATTTCTGGTATGTGCGAGTGCACACCCTTGTGCGGACGCACACCCTGCGAAAATTTTGACCTGTGCGGATGTACACACCTGTGCGCACCCACAGGCAGGGAAATGCGTTCTGTTTGCAGCGCTAGCACAGCTTGTGCGCGCACATATCTAAGGAAGAATTTCAACCTGTGCGGATGCACACGTTGGAAAGGCCAGTCTGTTGGGGGCGCTGGCACAGGTTGTGCGAGTGAACAGATTCTGTAAGTTTTGCCACCTGTGCATACGCACACATTTTAAAATCTCCTGGGCGTGCGCACGCACACACCCCTGTGCGGCCGCACACGCCCTGTTTCTTAAATTTTACTTGTTTTTCAACTATTCTACCTTCCCAACAAGGTTGTAAGCTTCTATAATACCATTTTAAGGCTTTTGGGCCTAGTTTTAGTATTAGAACATGGGATATAACTTAAGGGTTCTAGTACATGATTTTATGATAAATTAGAAAACGGAGGCCTAGGTTTCTGGCGATCTGAGAATGGTTTGACGTTAGGTGAAGGATGAGTGATATATGAGATGAGGAATGATGAAATGTTGATACTTGGAAACTGAGTTATGAATGGGGAGTGGTTGAGATGAGTCACGGACTCTGAATGAGATGATGGATCCATGTATACTGAAAATGTTTTCTGAAAACCACTGAAATATTGTTTTTACTGAGGTTATGAGACGCTATGCGCCCGGCAGGGACGGCGGTTAGATCCCGCCTGTCGAGGTAGTGGCAGCGGCGTAAGGGCGGTAGTTTGTTCTACTTGCGTTGAGATGTGAGGTCTGTGGCAAGAGTATCCCGCTCGCATCCCTTCGGATCAATAGAGCGTGCAGGCACCGGTACCTGGACAGTGATCCGGGCACTATATCTCGGGGGTTCCCATATGAGAAAATCCGAAGGGCGACGTCTCCATGGAGATGTGTCGGGTTGGCAGTTGAACCGACAATGTGATATCACAGCCAGTAAGGCAGGCATTCATCATATGCATTTCCTATCTGTTTGCATGCTTTGACTATTTGAAATGGTTTGCCTATTTGTATAACATGCCTATTTGCTATTTGAATTATTGCCTTATATGCTTCTACTTGTGTTTTACTTGCATTGTATATTACCAGTGTTTTCTACTGGGATTGAGGAGGTTCGGAAGGCGGTGGCGATGGGATCGCATGGAGGATTGGTTGGTGAAGGCTGTGGGACATCGGTGTTTAGTTAGAGTAGAAATTCCCTAAGATAGATTACTTGGTTTGTTTAAGTTAATGTTGTTATAATTATGCTTATTTGTTTTAGAATGCTTTAAGTTGAATCTTGTGATGGATATGGAGCTAGGATTGCCTTTGGCGTCCTGGGGTCTTATATCCTACATCACTGGGCACTGTTACCATACTGAGAACCTCCAGTTCTCATACCATATTTCTGTTGTATTTTTCAGATGCAGGTCGCAACCCACCTCAGTAGGTTGCTTTGGATGGTGACAGAAGCGGAGGATCTTGGATTCTTTTGGAGTCTTTTTGGTTTATCTTGTTTATACATCTCTCTTTTTGTATTTTGTCTTTGTCTAGAGGCTTGTATTATGAGAGAAAAATTTGTATAAGCTGTTTTTAAACTGTCAGGTTTCTGTATGGTTCTGTATACTTGTATATGGCTAGCCGGCTTAAACTACACGAGTCGTGGCTAGTTTCCTATGATATTATATACTTATCCTTTGTTGTATCTTATCTGTTTCTTGTGCCTTAAGCTAGTAGCTTCATTAGTACGTTTGCGCTTTTCAAATTCAAAATTTGAGCTATATCCTTCATCGTGCTTCTAGATTATACTATTCTTTATATATATATATATATATATATATATATATATATATATATTATGTATGAGCTTAGAACTTTTGTAATCTCTGATTAACCTTGGCTTTACGACGCGAGGTAAAGTTTAGGCTAATTAGGGTGTTACACATGATGCACAAGCTGGCGGTCTATCCCGGGTCCCGACTTGTCCAACAAAGGCGTCGTATGCTCGGACCAAAGCGAGCTCAAGTGGTCAAAGAACAAGTTCAAGCTCTATTAGAAGCCAGATTCGTCAGGGAGGTCAAGTATCTAAAATGGTTAGCAAATGTGGTGCTGGTAAAAAAGCAAACTGGAAAATGGAGGATGTGTGTCGATTACACCGACCTCAACAAAGCTTGTCCAAAGGACCCATATCCCCTGCCCAACATTGATGCCTTAGTGGATTCCTCTTCAGGATTCCAGTACCTATCATTTATGGATGCGTACTCGGGATACATTCAAATTCTGATGTATAAGTCGAACCAGGAGAAGACATCGTTCATCACACCCAAAGCAAATTACTGCTACGTGGTCATGCCTTTTGGATTAGAAAATGCAGGGGCCACATATCAAAGGTTGATGAAGAAGATGTTCGCACCTCACCTCGGAAACTTAATGGAGGTATATGTGGATGACATGTTAGTAAAAACCAATGATGAGGTCAGTCTTCTGTCCGACCTCTCACAAGTCTTCGGCACCATAAGAAGACATGGGATGAGACTAAATCCCACCAAATGCACCTTTGCAGTAGAGGCACGAAAATTCTTGGGTTTTATGCTCACACAAAGGGGAATCGAGGCTAACCATGAAAAGTGTAGAGTAATCTTAGAGATGAGAAGTCTGGCTTGTTTAAAAGAAGTCTAACAACTGAATGGCCGACTTGCAGCAATGTCAAGATTCTTGGCAAGATTAGCTTTGAGATCCTTGCCACTTTTTTTACTACTTAGAAAAGGATGTCAATTTGAGTGGACCTCTGAATGTGAAGAGGCCTTTCAAGAATTCAAGAAATTCTTAAGTGAACCACCCATCCTTACCCGGCTAGAAGTGGGAGAGGAGCTGGTGTTGTACCTAGCTGTCGCTGAAAAGGCAGTAGCGTCAGCACTGATACGAGAAGATGAGGATGGACAACACTGGTGAGGTTTTTTATAACCCACAAACTTACCGGCAAGTGTACCGGGTCGTACCAAGTCATACCTTACGCGAGTAAGGGTCGATCCCACGAGGATTGATGGATTAAGCAACAATGGTATTTGTTAAGCTTAGTTAGACAAACAGAAAATAGCATTTGGGAGTTAAAAAGCATTAAAAAGTAATTAAGAATTTCTTAAAGGAAGCAGTAAATGAGCTGTGAAATATATATAGGGAAATAGTTAAGGCTTCAGAGTTATCTATTTTCCTGATTGACTTTTCTTATTAACTATTTTAATCATGCAAGATTTAATTCATGGCAAACTATTTATGACTAGACCCTAATTCCTTAGACCTTCCTAGTCTCCTCTAAAATTCGTCAATTGCCAATTCCTTGGTTAATTGATTCCAATTAGAGGGTGATGATCAAATTCCAGTTTATATGCCACAAGAATCCTAATTATCCAAAAATAGGGGGATTATATGTCACGTATCCCGTTAAATACAAACAATTAGAAATTCAAGATAATATGTTTTCAAGCTATTGTTCAAGTAAAGAGCTTTTCCAAGTTTTATAAGAATTCAAATAGAACATGGGTCATACTTCCGTTCCACCCAAATTCATAAAATAAAGAACGAAAATAATTATTGAAATATAAATCAAAACATGAATTAAAATAGAAAAATAATATTATCAATCCATACAATAGACAGAGCTCCTAACCTTAACAATGGAGGATTAGTTGCTCATGGAATATGAAATGTAAATTTGTATGGAATAATGTTCTGGAATGTAAATGTTCTCTTGGAACCACCCTATTAGGATTCCTTTTATATCTAATCCTAATAAATTTAAAATCTAATATCTAAAACTAAAAATTAAAATAATATCTTTTCCTAATTTAAGGTTTTGAATTTAAATTTGAATTAATTAACAGATCTTCAGTTGATGGGTGGGGACCACTTGTTCTGTCCATTCTGCAGCTTCTAATCTGTGTTTTCTGGGCTGAAAATTGAGTTAAAAATAGCCCAGAAATCGCCCCCAACGTTTTTCTGCGTTTTCTGCACGTGGCGCATGTGACGCATCCGCGTCGTCCACGCGTTCACATCATTTGTGCAGATTCCAGTCCACGCGTTCGCGTCAGGCACGCGATCGCGTCATTGTGATTTCCTCCATTCCGCGCGGTCGCGTGAGCCATGCGTCCGCGTCGGTATTCGCTGGTCATCTCCTTGGCTTTTTCTCTTTCTCTGCAGAAACTCCATCAAATTCCGCCAAATGCTACCTAGAATAAACAGTATTGTACAAAACTCAAAATAGCATCCATAGTGGCTAAAAGATAATTAATTCTTAATTAATTTCAACAATTTAGATGCAAATTCACTAGGAAAAGATAGACAAGATGCTCACGCATCACAACACCAAACTTAAACTGTTGCTTGTCCTCAAGCAACCAAAAACTAATATAAGCTTAGGATGTGAATTTGCATGAGAATGAGAGTTCGATTAAGCTCATGTCTCTTCTTATAGTGGGGTTTACAACTGCAATCCTGAATAGTTTTGGCATCTCACTTTATCCTTTGAAGTTCAGAATGATTGGCATCCATAGGAACTCAGAATTCAGATAGTGTTATTGACTCTCCTAGTTCAGTATGTTAATTCTTGAACACAGCTACCTTATGAGTCTTGGCTGTGACCCTAAGCATTTTGTTTTCCAGTATTACCACCGGATACATAAATGCCACAGACACATAACTGAGTGAACCTTTTCAGATTGTGACTCAGCTTTGCTAGAGTCCCCAGTTAGAGGTGCCCAGAGTTCTTAAGCACACTCTTTTTGCTTTGGATCACGACTTTAACCGCTCAGTCTCAAGCTTTTCACTTGACACTTTCACGCCACAAACACATGGTTAGGGACAGCTTGATTTAGCCGCTTAGGCCAGGATTTTATTCCTTAGGGCCCTCCTATCCATTAATGCTCAAAGTCTTGGATCCTTTTTACCCTTTGCCTTTTAGTTTAAAGGGTTATTGGATTTTTCTGCTTGCTTTTTCTTTTTCTTATTTTTTCTTTATTTTATTAAATTTTTTTCACAAGCTTTGTGTTTTTCACTGCTTTTTCTTGCTTCAAGAATCAATTTTATGATTTTTCAGATTATCAATAATATTTTTCTTTTTCATCATTCTTTCAAGAGCCAACAATTTTAACATTCATAAACTTCACTATAAAAAATTATGCACTGTTCATGTCATGCATTCAGAATCACAGAAAATACCACCACATTTAAGTAAATAAGACTATTATTCAATATAGACCCACTTTCTCATGCAATATATCACTTTTGTATTTTTGATTTGAAATTAAGCTCAGTGAGTAATACATGAGACAATTTTTTTTTTTTCAGAATTAAAGCAATAGGGAAAACTAAACTAGTCCTTGGATTCTAACTAATAAAGGATCATGCAACAAACAAAGAAAAATAGCAGAAAATCGGAACATAACATAGACAAAGAGGGGAGGAATAAAAAATGAAAGGAACTCAACCACCTTAGTTATCCTAGCAGTCATTTATTCTTCAGGTTGTGCTCCTCAGTGAAGATGATTTGCCTCCCTTTTGGTGCCATAGGAATAAACAGAAAACTTCTAAGCGAAGTGTCAACACCAAACTTAAAGGTTTGCTTGTCCTCAAGCAAATAAGAACTAAAAATAGAAGAGACAAATGTTAAAATGAAAGAAAAAAAATAAAAGGATAAGACAATAAGAGAGAATTAGAATTGGGGGAGAGAGAGAAAGAAAACTGGGCGGCGCAAGCGACGCGTTTGCGTACGCCACGCGATCGCGTCATCCCGCAGTCTTCATAATGACGCGTTAGCGTCAGGCACGCGATCGCGTGCCCTGGATTTTGTGCGATTCGCATGACTTTCTGTTCGCATGGCTTGGGAGCCAAATTTGCATACGACGCGTTCGCGTCATGCACGCGATCGCGTGGATGGCCATATTTGCAACTGACGCGAACGCGTCAGTCACGCGTCTGCGTGACCAAATTTGTGCTTTTAGCACACTTCTTGCCCCAAGCTGGCACAACTCTTTGCCCAAAACGCTCTTTTATGTCGAATTTGCAGGTCACCTGATCGCGTACCGACGCGATCGCGTGAATGACGAAAATCACAAACGACGCGAATGCGTGGGCCACGCGTTCGCGTGGGATCGTTTGTGCGAAAGGCATGAGTCCAGCGCCACTCCCACGCAACTCTCTGTCAATTTTCATTGTTCACGCACACATGATTGACGCGTTCGCTTCAATGACGCTGGCGCGTCGTGTGCCCCCCCTTTTTTTTTCAAATAGCTTGAGGTGTTCGGTTCCTGTGATAAAATAGCTGCATGATCAGAAAATTAGTAAGAACTTAATAAAAACCAACAAGTAAGAAAACTACTACTACGAAAAATAACTAAGGATACAAAATTATCGAGTTGCCTCCCAACAAGTGCTTTTTTATCGTCACTAGCTTGACGGTCAGCTCTGCTAGTTCAGCAGATGAGTGGACCTCTGGCGATCAATCTCGCCTCCAAGATAGTGCTTCAACCTCTGGCCATTCACTGTAAACTTTCTGTCAGAATTTTCTTCCTGTATTTCCACATGGCCATATGGTGAGGCTCTGATAACCACAAACGGTCCTGACCACCGGAATTTCATCTTTCCGGGAAAGAATTTGAGCCTTGAATTATATAGAAGCACTCTCTGTCCTGGCTCAAAGACTCTGATGGCAATCTTCTTGTCATGCAGTAGCTTGGTTCTCTCCTTATAGAGCTTGGCATTCTCATAGGCTGAATATCTGAATTCATCAAGCTCATTCAACTGAAGCATCCGCTTTATTCCTGCAGCTTCTGAATTAAGATTCAGGTACCTGATTGCCCAGTAAGCCTTGTGCTCCAGCTCAACTGGCAAGTGACAGGCTTTGCCATATATCAACTGATATGGGGACATGCCAATGGGAGTCTTGTATGCTGTCCGGTATGCCCAGAGAGCATCATCAAGCTTCCTAGACCAGTCCTTTCTTGAAACACTGACGGTCTTCTCTAGAATCCTTTTGAGTTCCTTGTTGGAAACTTCAACCTGTCCACTTGTCTGAGGGTGATAGGGGGTTGCCACTTTATGACGGACTCTATATCTATGCAGAAGAGAGTCTAACTGTCTGTTACAGAAGTGGCTTCCACCATCACTAATGAGTGTCCTTGGGACACCAAACCGGCTAAAGATATATCTCTGAAGAAAGCTCATTACCACCTTGGCATCATTGGTGGGTAGAGCTACAGCTTCCACCCACTTGGACACATAATCAACCGCCACTAGAATATAGTTGTTTGAATGTGAGGGTGGAAAAGGTCCCATGAAATCAATACCCCACACATCAAACAACTCAACTTTAAGAATCCCCTGATGTGGCATTTCGTGATTGGCAGGGAGATTTGTGGCTTTTGCACATCTATCACAGTGCTTCACAAAATTTCTTGAATCTCTGAAGAGAGTAGGCCAGTAGAACCTGCTCTGAAGGACCTTTGTAGCTGTCTTTTCACCACCAAAGTGGCCTCTATATTCAGAACCATGACAGTGCCAAAGAATTTGCTGTGTTTCTTCATCTGGGATACATCTCCTGATTATACCATCTAAACATCTTTTAAAAAGGTATGGTTCCTCCCAGATGTAGTACTTGGCATTTGTTAATAGCTTCTTTACTTGTTGCCTGCTGTACTCTCTTGGGATAAAATTCATGGCCTTATAATTTGCAATGTCTGCAAACCATGGAGCCTACTGAATGAGGAACAATTGCTCATCCGGAAATGTCTCAGTTACAGCTGTGGGTGGGTGCACTCCTGCTTCAGGCTCAATTCTGGAGAGATGGTCAGCCACTTGATTTTCTGACCCTTTCCTGTCTTTTATTTCAATATCAAACTCCTGAAGGAGCAACACCCATCTGATTAATCTTGGTTTAGAATCCTGCTTGGTTAGAAGGTACTTCAAAGCAGCATGGTAGTAGAAACAATAACCTTAGAACCAAGTAAATAGGACCTAAACTTATCAACAGCATACACAATAGCTAATAATTCCTTTTCTGTAGTTGTGTAATTCTTTTGAGCATCATTTAACACACGACTGGCATAATAAATGACATGTACAAGCTTACCATGCCTTTGTCCTAAAACAGCTCCTATAGCAAAATTACTAGCATCACACATTAATTCAAATGGTAAATCCCAGTCAGGGGGAGCTATAATGGGAGCAGAGATAAGGTTTGCCTTCAGAGTTTCAAAAGCATGCAGACAATCAGAATAAAAAACAAAAGGAACATCAACAACCAATAGGTTGCTCAATGATTTAGCAATTTTAGAAAAATCCTTTATAAATCTTCTATAAAATCCTGCATGACCCAAGAAACTCCTAATTGCCTTAACATTAGTTGGAGGTGGCAATTTTTCAATTACCTCCACCTTTGCTTTGTCAACCTCAATTCCTTTACTTGAAATCCGGTGTCCAAGAACAATGCCTTCTGTAACTATAAAATGGCATTTTTCCCAATTTAAAACAAGGTTTGATTCTTGACACCGTTTCAAGACAAGAGATAAATGTTTAAGGCAGGATTCAAAAGAATTACCAAAAACGGAAAAGTCATCCATAAATATCTCAATAAACTTTTCAACCATATCAGAAAAAATTGAAAGCATACACCTCTGAAAAGTTGCTGGAGCATTGCAAAGTCCAAATGGCATTCTCCTGTAGGCAAATACTCCAAAGGGGCATGTGAATGATGTCTTCTCTTGATCTTGAGGGTTCACTACAATTTGATTATATCCAGAATATCCATCTCGAAAATAATAAAAAGCATGACCAGCTAACCTCTCAAGCATCTGATCAATGAAAGGGAGGGGGAAATGATCCTTCCTAGTAGCAGTGTTGAGCCTCCTGTAGTCTATGCACATTCTCCATCCTGTGATTGTTCTTGTAGGAATAAGCTCATTCTTTTCATTCTTGATCACTGTCATCCCTCCTTTCTTGGGAACTACATGCACAGGACTTACCCAAGGACTGTCAGAAATAGGGTAAATAATATCTGCTTCCCATAATTTCATTACCTCGTTTTGGACCACCTCTTTCATAGTTGGATTGAGTCTCCTTTGTGGTTGCACAACTGGTTTGGCATCATCTTCAAGGAGGATCTTGTGCATACACTTGGTTGGACTAATCCCTTTTAAGTCACCAATGGTCCACCCAAGAGCTGTTTTATGGCTCTTGAGCACTGAAACAAGCGCCTCTTCCTCTTCAGGCTTCAAGGAAGAGCTAATAATTACTGGATATGAATCATTTTCACCCAAGAACACATATTTCAGAGAAGGGGGTAAGAGTTTGAGCTCAAGCTTGGGGGCTCCCTCCTCCTTGATTGGTGTGTTCATTAGCTCCTTTTGGGGTGGTGAATCGTCAACTTCAACTAATTCACACTCAGAAATAGGATCCAGAACATCATTAAGTACCTCAGTTTCTAGTACTTCTTGAACAAGTGGTTCAATAACATCTATTTTCATACACCCCTTAGAATCATTGGGGTGCTTGAGGGCTTCAAAAACATTTAGGACCACCTGTTCTTCATTGACTCTCAGGGTTAATTCACCCTTTTGCACATCAATCAGAGCTCTACCTGTAGCTAAAAAGGGTCTACCAAGTATAATAGAGGGTTTTACCTCCTCTTCCATGTCTAATATAACAAAATCAACAGGGAAAATAAATGGTCCTACCTTAACAAGTAAATCTTCAACTACACCCACAGGTAATTTAATAGAAAGATCAGTAAGTTGAAGAGAAATACGAGTAGGTTTTACCTCCTCAATTTGAAGCTTTTTCATTACTGAAAATGGCATGAGGTTGATGCTGGCTCCAAGATCACATAAAGCTCTCTGAATGCCGACTTTTCCAACGGTGCAAGGAATGACAAAGCTCCCTGGGTCTGGCATCTTCTCAGGAAGGGTGTGTTGAATAATAGCACTGCATTCCTTGGTTAGCACCACTGTTTCTTGCTCCTTCCAATTCCTCTTATGGGTCAACAACTCTTTCATAAATTTAGCATAGAGAGGCATTTGTTCCAGAGCCTCTGCAAAAGGAATATTGATCTGTAGCTTCTTGAAGACATCTAAAAATTTAGAGAATTGCTTTTCTTTGGACGCCTTCTGAAGCCTCTGAGGATATGGCATTTTTGGCTTGTATTCAGGGGCCTTTGGTAAGGTGGGATAAGTGTCAAGAGAGTCAGGAAATGGGTTGTCTGCACGTTTAGGAGGGGCGTGCTCTACTTCTTCCTTCTTCTCCTCTGGAGCTTTCTTTTCAACTAGATCTTCATTAACCTTAGTCTCAGGACCAGCCACCTTACCACTTCTCAATTGAATAGCCTTGCAATCTTCTCTTGGGTTCACCACAGTATCACCAGGGAATGCATTTGAAGACCTTTCAGGTAATTGCTTGCTCATTTGACCCATTTGCACCTCCAAGTTTCTAATGGAGGCTCTAGTTTCTTGCACGAAACTCATCATCATCTCCCACTTAGAATCTTCTTGGGATTTAGAATTTGCCTGCTGAGGTGGTTGTTGTTGCTGAGATTGAAATTGGCGGTTATTATAGTTGTTCTGTTGAAAACCGCCCTGAGAACTATTGTTGAAGTTCTGAGGTCTCTGAGGTTGATCTCTCCACCCAAAATTTGGGTGATTCCTCCACCCCTGATTGTATGTCTTAGAATATAGATCATTGTTGGGATTTCTAGGACCACTCCCCATGTAATTCACCTGTTCAGAAGAGGGCTGAGCATAATCATAATTATCATTTTGCATAAAGTTACCTGTCATGTCATAGGAGGTATCTTGGGGTGGATTTTGAGTGTTGATAGCTGAGACTTGCATGCCACCCATCTGTTGAGTGAGTAGATTTATCTGCTGAGACATAAGCTTGTTCTGAGCAAGAAGAGCATTAACAGCTTCTACTTCCAACACGCCTCTCTTCTGAGCGGTCTCAGAGTTCACAGGATTCCTGTTAGATGAGTATAAATATTGGTTGCTTGCAACCAATTCAATCAGCTCAATAGTCTCCTCTGGTGTCTTCTTCTTGTGCAATGAACTACCTGCAGAGGTATCTAAGCTCATCTTGGATATCTCACCCAAGCCTTCATAAAAAATATCTAGTTGGGTCCACTTGGAGAACATGTCCGGAGGGCATTGCCTAGTCAGCAGCTTGTACCTTTCCCAAGCTTCATAAAGAGTTTCACCCTCCTTCTGCCTGAAGGTCTGAACCTCCAACCTAAGCTTAGTCAGCTTCTTTGGTGGGAAAAATTTAGTGAGAAACTCTGTAACAACCTTTTCCCAAATATTCAAACTCTCCTTTGGTTGGGAATCTAGCCATAGCTTTGCTTTATCCCTCAGAGCAAACGGGAAGAGCATGAGTCTGTACACCTCTGGGTTCACTCCATTTGTCTTCACAGTATCACATATCTGCAGAAAATCAGATATGAACTGATTTGAATCTTCATGAGGAAGTCCATGACACTGGCAATTCTGTTGCACCAAGGTGACCAATTGTGGTTTCAACTCAAAGTTGTTTTCATTTATAGGAGGTACCACAATACTTTTTCCATAAAGATCCGCAGTAGGGGCAGAATAAGAGCCAAGCACTCTCCTCTATTGATCATCCCCATTCGAATTTACCACATTGGCATTAGCATTATTATTTGCCATAATGGATTCAGCAGCCTTGCAAAGTCTTGCTTGTTGTAAACGTCGCCTGAAAGTTCTTTCAGGTTCAGGATCAAAGTCTAAGAGATGTCCTTTGTCTCTGTTCCTGCGCATAAACAACCAGAAGACAAGAAAAGATAGGACTCTCTACGTCAGAGTGTAGAGAAGTCCTTGTGAGGTAACCTGTGTAAAATAATAAAATAAAAAATACTAAATAAATAAATAACAAAAATTTGAAAATTTAAAAGGAAAAATAAACAGAAAAATTTAAAATAAAATTAACTGAGTGACACCAAACTTAAATTCAGAAATTAAGAAAATAAATCAAAATATATATTTTTATTTTTATTTATTTATTTATTTTTATATAATAAAAAGAAAGAACGAAAAAACAAAACAGGGGAGGGGGATATAAACGAAAAGGAAAAGAAAGTAAATAACATAAAGGAAAAAAGAAAAAATTAACGTAAAAGAAAAGAAAAAAATTAACGTAAGAAAATGCAAAATAAAAATTAATAAGAAAATAAGAAAAAAATATAATAATAAAAAAAACTATCTAATCTAAGCAATCAAACAAGGAATAGTTCTTAATCACAGTCAATCCCCGACAACGACGCCAAAAACTTGGTGAGGTTTTTTATAACCCACAAACTTACCGGCAAGTGTACCGGGTCGTACCAAGTAATACCTTACGCGAGTAAGGGTCGATCCCACGAGGATTGATGGATTAAGCAACAATGGTATTTGTTAGGCTTAGTTAGACAAACAGAAAATAGCATTTGGGAGTTCAAAAGCATTAAAAAGTAATTAAGAATTTCTTAAAGGAAGTAGTAAATGAGCTGTGAAATATATATAGGGAAATAGTTAAGGCTTCAGAGTTATCTATTTTCCTGATTGACTTTTCTTATTAACTATTTTAATCATGCAAAATTTAATTCATGGCAAACTATTTATGACTAGACCCTAATTCCTTAGACCTTCCTAGTCTCCTCTAAAATTCGTCAATTGCCAATTCCTTGGTCAATTGATTCCAATTAGAGGGTGATGATCAAATTCCAGTTTATATGCCACAAGAATCCTAATTATCCAAAAATAAGGGGATTATATGTCACGTATCCCGTTAAATACAAACAATTAGAAATTCAGGATAATATGTTTTCAAGCTATTGTTCAAGTAAAGAGCTTTTCCAAGTTTTACAAGAATTCAAATAGAACATGGGTCATACTTCCGTTCCACCCAAATTCATAAAATAAAGAACAAAAACAATTATTGAAATATAAATCAAAACATGAATTAAAATAGAAAAATAATATTATCAATCCATACAATAGACAGAGCTCCTAACCTTAACAATGGAGGATTAGTTGCTCATGGAATATGAAATGTAAATTTGTATGGAATAATGTTCTGGAATGTAAATGTTCTCTTGGAACCACCTGATAAACCACTATTTTATGGTTTATATTGTGTTTAATTGTATGGTTTTATCAAGATCCTTACCCACTTATTCATTAAATTAGCATAAATTTATAATTCCTTCCTGGATTTATAACATGTTTGAAAACTGCTTCCTAGAGACTTTAATGATGTAATTTTAATCCTCCTTTATTCCATTCGATGCCGTGATCTGTGTGTTGAGTGTTTCAGACTTTATAGGGCATGAATGAGTTGGAGATTGGAAAGGAAGCTAGCAAAAATGGAAGGAACATAATAATTTGAGGAGATAACCAGCGAGAAGTGACGCGGTCGCATGGCTCACGCGACCGCGCGAAGGAGAGCAAATCGCAGTGACGCGGCTGCATGGCTCACGCGGCCGCGCGGATTGGGAAAGCTCAAGCGACGCGGTAGCGTGGACGACGGGAACGCGTGGCAAGGAAAAGCGTGAATGACGCGTCCGCATGGATGACGCGATCGCGTGACATGTGCGATCTGCATAATATGCAGAATTCGCTGGGGGCGATTTTGGACCTTATTTCGACCCAATTCTCGGCCCGGAACAGCAGACTAGAGCCAGAGAATATGCAGAAACAAAAGACAACATTCATTCTACACAGTTTTAAGTTTTAGATCTAGTTTTACTCCTTTTAGGTTTCTCTCTCTAGGTTTTAGAATTTCAATTTTCAATTGGTCTTAGCATTGGAACATTGAGAAGAGTTATTTCCTCATCAAGACTTCGTCACTCTAGTTCGTTCTCTTAACTTGGTTGTATTCTTCCATGTTCTTTGCTTTGTTCAATTTTGTCATTTGAATACTTTCATGATTATTTAGTACAAGGATTATTTCTTCCATTTTAATTTATTTTCCATTCCAATAATTATGTCTTCTTTTAATTCCCTTTCATGTGTTATGGATTTATTATTACAATGAGTGAGTAGTTCCCTCACTTGATGGGGAGTTGATTGAAAGGAACTCTTGAGTTGGAAGGATTGAAAGAAAAATTGTAATTGGGTTAACTGTTGGATTGTTATCTAATCACTAACACCAATCCCTTTGAACTAAGTGGGTTGCAACTCGTGAACAGATCTAGCATTCCAACTTGTTTGACTTTCCTTTACCTAGTAAAGGATAACTAAACAGAACAACCATTAATTATAAATTAATCTTGAAATCATCCCATCAATGATAGAGATTCCAACTAATCAACTCCCAGTCAAGGCTTTTATTCATATTATTTGAATTTTCTCAATTTAATTTTCCACCTACTTAACTCAACTTCTTGGAACATCTGATTAATAAAATAGCACACTTTTCTGCAACTCGTTGGGAGACGACCTGGGACTTAAACTCCCAGTAATTTTTAATTTAAACTCTCTGTGACATATTTCTAAATTGATAGGCAGATTTTCAGTGAGTTAAGAACTATACTTGCAACGTAACTATTTTAATAATTTTTAATTCACCAACTTCTGTGTCTCATCAATTTTTGGCGCCGTTGCCGGGGAGTTGCAATAGAGTGCTAAAGTTATTAATTAGAATTTATTTATTTGCATTTTATTTTATTTTTCTACTATGAGCTGCATGTTTCTTTCGTCAAATGAGGCGTTCACTTCCTGATCCGCGCCTGCTAATATTCGATCCTGAAATTGAAAGGACTATTTCACGAATAAGGCGAGTACAGCTTCGGTTAGTCCGCTCTGAGGGCGGATCTGAAAGTGAACTCGAGGAAGAAACCAGCCCCCGTTCTACTGATTCGGTTGTTTTACGTGCAGAAGACATGGCAGCTAGGAGAGTTACCATCCAGGAGGAAGGAGCCCCTGATTTTACAATGCAACCGTTTCAAGCGCATCATCCAGCGGTAGTTACAGATTTTGAAATAAAGACCGCACTGCTAAATTTGATGCCCAAGTTTCATGGCCTACCTGCTCAAGAGCCTATCAAGCACTTGAGAGATTTCCAGGCAGCCTGTTGATGAGCGGATAATTTATACGCTTTTTGGCATTGTTTTTAGTATGTTTTTAGTAGAATCTAGTTACTTTTAGGGATGTTTTCATTAGTTTTTATGTTAAATTCACATTTCTGGACTTTACTATGAGTTTGTGTGTTTTTCTGTAATTTCAGGTATTTTCTGGCTGAAATTGAGGGACTTGAGCAAAAATCAAATTCAGAGGTTGAAGAAGGACTGCTGATGCTGTTGGATTCTGACCTCCCTGCACTCAAAATGGATTTTTTGGAGCTACAAAACTCGAAATGGCGCGATTCTAATTGGGTTAAAAAGTAGACATCTAGGGCTTTCCAGCAATATATAATAGTCCATACTTTGCCCAAGTTTAGAAAAGGGAAAGCGAAGACCGGAGAATCCTCTAGAAAAGGGAAAGCGAAGACAAAAGCTTCCACCTCCGAGTCATGGGAGATGAAAAGATTCATCTCCAAAGCTCATCAAGACCACTTCTATGATGTTGTGGCCAAGAAGAAGGTGATCCCTGAGGTCCCTTTCAAGCTCAAGAAGAATGAGTATCCGGAGATCCGACATGAAATCCAAAGAAGAGGTTGGGAAGTTCTAACAAAACCCATCCAACAAGTCGGCATCCTAATGGTTCAAGAGTTCTATGCCAATGCATGGATCACTAGGAACCATGATCAAAGTAAGAACCCGGACCCAAAGAATTATCTCACCATGGTTCGGGGGAAATACTTAGATTTTAGTCCGGAAAATGTGAGGTTGGCGTTTAACTTGCCTATGATGCAAGGAGATGCATGCCCCTACACTAGAAGGGTCAACTTTAATCAAAGGTTGGACCAAGTCCTCATGGACATATGTGTGGAAGGAGCTCAATGGAAGATTGACTCCAAAGGCAAGCCGGTTCAATTAAGAAGACTGGACCTCAAGCCTGTAGCTAGAGGATGGTTAGAGTTCATCCAACGCTCCATCATCCCCACTAGCAACCGATCTGAACTTACTGTGGATCGGGCCATCATGATCCATAGCATCATGATTGGAGAGGAAGTAGAAGTTCATGAAGTCATCTCCCTTGAACTCTAAAAAATAGCCGAAAAGCCCTCCCCTGGGGCAAGGCTAGCATTTCCCCATCTTATTTGCCATCTATGTTACTCAGCTGGAGCTTTCATAGAATGAGACATTCACATTGAGGAAGAGAAGCCCATCACTAAGAAAAAGATGGAGCAAGCAAGAGAGCCCATTCATGGAGCTCAAGAGGCGCAGGAAGCTCATCACCATGAGATCCCGGAGATCCCTCAAATGCATTTTCCTCCACAAAACTATTGGGAGCAAATCAACACCTCCCTAGAAGAATTAAGTTCCAACATGGGACAACTAAGGGTGGAACATCAAGAGCACTCCATCATCCTTCATGAAATCAGAGAAGATCAAAAAGCAATGAGGGAGGAGCAACAAAGACACGGAAGAGACATAGAAAAGCTCAAGGACATCATTGGTTCCTCAAGAAGGAAACGTCACCATCACTAAGGTGGACTCATTCCTTGTTCTTACATTCTCTGTTTTTCGTTTTCTCTATGTTAAGTGCTTATCTATGTTTGTGTCTTCATTACATGATCATTAGTAGTTAGTAACTTTGTCTTAAAGTTATGAATGTCCTATGAATCCATCACCTCTCTTAAATGAAAAATGTTTTAATTCAAAAGAACAAGAAGTACATGAGTTTCGAATTTATCCTTGAACCTAGTTTAATTATATTGATGTGGTGACAATGCTTCTTGTTTTCTGAATGAATGCTTGAACAGTGCATATGTCTTTTGAAGTTGTTGTTTAAGAATGTTAAATATGTTGGCTCTTGAAAGAATGATGACAAGGAGACATGTTATTTGATAATCTGAAAAATCATAAAAATGATTCTTGAAGCAAGAAAAAGCAGCAAAGAACAAAGCTTGCAGAAAAAAATAGGCAAAAAAAATATAGAAAGAAAAAGAAAAAGCAAGCAGAAAAAGCCAAAGCTCTTAAAACCAAGAGGCAAGAGCAAAAAGCCAATGACCCTTAAAAACAAAAGGCAAGGGCAATAAAAAGGATCCCAAGGCTTTGAGCATCAGTGGATAGGAGGGCCTAAAGGAATAAAATCCTGGTCTAAGCGGCTAAGCCAAGCTGTCCCTAACCATGTGCTTGTGGCGTGTAGGTGTCAAGTGAAAACTTGAGACTGAGCGGTTAAAGTCAAGGTCCAAAACAAAAAAAAAAGAGTGTGCTTAAGAACCCTGGACACCTCTAATTGGGGACTTTAGCAAAGCTGAGTCAGAATCTGAAAAGGTTCACCCAATTATGTGTCTGTGGCATTTATGTATCCGGTGGTAATACTGGAAAACAAAGTGCTTAGGGCCACGGCCAAGACTCATAAAACAGCTGTGTTCAAGAATCATCGTACTGAACTAGGAGAATCAATAACACTATCTGAACTCTGAGTTCCTATAGATACCAATCATTCTGAACTTCAATGACACGTTCACTTCCTGATCCGCGCTTGCTAATATTCGATCCTGAAATTGAAAGGACTATTTCACAAATAAGGCGAGTACAGCGTCGGTTAGTCCGCTCTGAGGGCGGATCTGAAAGTGAACTCGAGGAAGAAACCAGCCCCCGTTCTACTGATTCGGTTATTTTACGTGCAGAAGACATGGCAGCTAGGAGAGTTACCATCCAGGAGGAAGGAGCCCCTGATTTTACAATGCAACCGTTTCAAGCGCATCATCCAGCGGTAGCTACAGATTTTGAAATAAAGACCGCACTGCTAAATTTGATGCCCAAGTTTCATGGCCTACCTGCTCAAGAGCCTATCAAGCACTTGAGAGATTTCCAGGCAGCCTGTTGATGAGCGGATAATTTATACGCTTTTTGGCATTGTTTTTAGTATGTTTTTAGTAGAATCTAGTTACTTTTAGGGATGTTTTCATTAGTTTTTATGTTAAATTCACATT
This sequence comes from Arachis hypogaea, assembly GCF_003086295.3. Classification (NCBI taxonomy): domain Eukaryota; kingdom Viridiplantae; phylum Streptophyta; class Magnoliopsida; order Fabales; family Fabaceae; genus Arachis; species Arachis hypogaea. Next base: position 22,924,292 of record NC_092053.1, on the reverse strand, counting down.
TCTAGACTTTACTATGAGTTTGTGCGTTTTTCTATGATTTCAGGTATTTTCTGGCTGAAATTGAGGGACTTGAGCAAAAATCAGATTCAGAGGTTGAAGAAGGACTGCTGATGCTGTTGGATTCTGACCTTCCTGCACTCAAAATGGATTTTCTGGAGCTACAGAACTCGAAATGGCACGCTTCCAATTGGGTTAGAAAGTAGAAATCTAGGGCTTTCCAGAAATATATAATAGTCCATACTTTGCCCAAGTTTAGACGACGCAAACTGGCGTTCAACGCCAGCTCTCTGCCCAATTCTGGCGTCCAGCGCCAGAAACAAGTTGCAAAGTGGAGTTCAACGCCCAAAATGGCACAAAAGCTGGCGTTCAACTCCAAGAATGACCTCTCCATGTGTAGACTTCAAGCTCAGCCCAAGTACACACCAAGTGGGCCCCGGAAGTGGATTTATGCATCAATCACTTACTTCTGTAAACCCTAGTAACTAGTTTATTATAAATAGGACTTTTTACTATTGTATTAGACATCTTTTGAATCCGGGATTGTATCTTTGAACATCTTTGGATGCCTGGTTCTTAGATCATGGGGGCTGGCCTCTCGGCCATGCCTGGACCTTTCACTTATGTATTTTTAATGGTAGAGTTTCTACACTCCATAGATTAAGGTGTGGAGCTCTCCTGTTCCTCAAAGATTAATGCAAAGTACTACTATTTTTCTATTCAATTCAACTTATTCCGCTTCTAAGATATTCATTCGCACTTCAACATGAATGTGATGAACGTGACAATCATCATCATTCCCCATGAACGCGTGCCTGACAACCACTTCCGTTCTATCTTCGATTGAATGATTATCTCTTGGATCTCTTAATCAGAATCTTCGTGGTGTAAGCTAGATTGATGGCGGCATTCATGAGAATCCAGAAAGTCTAAACCTTGTCTGTGGTATTCCGAGTAGGATTCTGGGATTGAATCACTGTGACGAGCTTCAAACTCGCGATTGTTGGTCGTAGTGACAGACGCAAAAGGAGGGTGAATCCTATTCCAGCATGATCGGGAACCTCAGATGATTAGCCGTGCTGTGACAGAGCATTTGGACCATTTTCACAAGAGGAGGGGATGTAACCATTGACAACGGTGATGCCCTTGCATAAAGCCAGCCATGGAAAGGAGTAAGACTGATTGGATGAAGACAGCGGGAAAGCAGAGATTCAGAGGAACGAAAGCATCTCTACACGCTTATCTGAAATTCTCACCAATGAATTACATAAGTATTTCTATCCCTATTTTCTGTTTAATTAGTATTATTTTCGAAAACTCCATAATCAATTATTATTCGCCTGACTGAGATTTACAAGGTGACCATAGCTTGCTTCATACCAACAATCTCCGTGGGATCGACCCTTACTCACGTAAGGTTTATTACTTGGACGACCCAGTGCACTTGCTGGTTAGTTGTATCGAAGTTGTGACAATTTATGAATTGAGATTAGAGCACCAAGTTTTTGGAGCCATTACCAGAGATCACAATTTCGTGCACCACCTGTTTTACTGTCAGGCGTGATGGTACTGATGAAACTTCAATTTTGCTAAAAGCTTTCCCGTTCTCTCTTGAGGGAAAAGCAAGAGAGTGGTACTACACTCAACCTCTAGCAAATGTATCCAACTGGGATACACTCAGAAAGGAGTTTTTAGAAAAATTCTTTCCATCTGAAGTTACTGATAAACTGAGGAAGGATATTTCCACAATTGTTCAGGATGACAATGAGACTCTCTTTGAATACTGGGAGCGCTTCAATAATCTTCTGGAAGCATGCCCCCACCACATGATTGACAAGATAGTGTTACTTAGCTATATCACACAGGGCATGAGGCCCCAAGATAAGACCACATTGGAAAGTGCTAGCAATGGGTCTATGAAGAAGTTCAAAACCACTGATGAGGCTTGGCAATTGATCAGTGATTTAGCTGAATCTACTAGGAACCACAGACAAAAGCAAGGCTGTTCAAAAGCCGTTGCAGAAGTATCCTCTAGCAGAGAGACTGCTGCTCTAGCTCAGAGTATATGTGAGATGACCAACTTGCTGAAGCAGATGCAATTGAATCAACAATAAGCTCAGCAAGCTCAACCTCCTCCACCACAGCAAAACCAACAACTAGTCCCGCAAAGAATTTGCAGAATCTGTGCTGATTATAGCCATTACACTGATGAATGCCCGCAGCTCCAACAAGAAGACAACATGGTGGCATCCACTCATAACTTCTATGACCGCCCCAACCAAGGGTACAATCAAAGTGGAAATAATAACCATGGATGGCAGGACAATTCTAACCAGAATTGGAGGGACAACAATAACAGAGGAGGCAGAGATAATCAGGAAAATCAGAGGTGGAATAATAACAACAACAGGCAGCAGAATCAACCTTACAGAGCACCTCACCTGAGGCAAAACCAAGGACCACAGAACAATCAACAGCAGACCTCTCAATTTACTCATTCTTCTTTATCTCCTAATGAAGAGCTACTACAATCTTTTGAGCGAAGACAACAGACCATGGAAAGTAACATCATGGATAGTATTAATGCCAGTCTGAATGGTCTCACCTCTACTTTGCAAGCTCTTATGTCACAGATTGGATCAACGCAAAATTCCAGTAACCAACCTTCAAGCTCCACTGGAATTCCCTCTCAACTATTACCCAATCCAAAGGGAGGCATTAATGCCATCACCCTAAGGTCTGGAACCACACTGTAGGAGAGGAATCCGGAGAAACCAGGCCCACCAGAACACATCTCAGCTGAAGAGGTAGTAGAAATAGAAGATGTTAAAGAGGAAGAGGACATACAGGACATAGCTGAAGAAGAAATAGCTCAACCACAGGAGGAAGCACCAAAGGGCGCAGACACCACAGAAAATACTACTCCTATTCCATTTCCAAAACTTGCAAGGAAGCCCAGAAAGCAGCTGGAACCCGACCCCAAAATGATAGAAATATTCAAAAAGGTTGAGGTAACTGTTCCTCTTTTTGATGTTATTCAGCAGGTACCTAAATATGCAAAATTTCTAAAAGACTTATGTATCCATAAAGACAAAATTAATGAATTAGAAACTATTCCTTTAGGTAGTTCTATATCTGCTTTAATGGGAGGATTACCTGAAAAATGTAGTGATCCAGGTCCTTGTATAGTTAGCTGTACTATTGGTGGTGTAGTAATTTATGATTGCATGTGTAATTTAGGAGCATGTGTCAGTATAATGCCTTTGTCTATATATGATATTTTGAGGCTCCCTCCCTTAAAAAGGTCGGCAGCTTGTTTTGTGTTAGCAGATAAAAGCATTATTACAGTGGTTGGAGTTGCTGAAGATGTTTTGGTGAACATTAAAGGGCTTACATTTCCCACTGATTTTTATATCTTGGAGATGCCCCATAATGATTCAGATAAGCCATCATCAATCCTACTTGGAAGACCATTCCTGAAGACATCAAAATTCAAATTGGATGCCTTTTCAGGAACATACTCCTTTGAAATAGATGGCCGCATAGTAATCTTCAATCTGAATGGAGTCATTGACAACCCCCCAGAAGATCGTTTTATCTTCCAGTGTGATGTCATAGATGAAAGTGTAGCTGAAGTTCACAAGGAAGAGTTTGAAGAGAGGCACACTGGACAAGGTCCAAGTGTGGGGACCCTCTTAACTGACAATGAGGGCACTTCGTCATTTTCACAAGCTCCAGATAATCCAGAGCCTGCCCATGATCAAAAGTTAGAATTGAAACCCCTCCCTCCACATCTCAAATATGCTTATCTTGAAGATGAGCAGAGGTTTCCAGTTATCATTGCAAGGGAACTTACTTCTCAACAAGAAGAGCAGTTACTTGATGTGCTGAGGAAGCATAAGAAGGCAATTGGGTGGAGCTTGGCAGACATAGTAGGCATCAACCCTCAAGTATGTGAGCACAGAATATTTTTAGAAGAGGGAGCAAGACCTGTCCGTCAACCCCAAAGAAGATTGAATCCCACCATCTTAGAAGTTGTCAAAAAGGAAGTGACCAGACTATTGGAAGCCGGTATCATATATCCCATTTCAGATAGTGAATGGGTAAGCCCAGTACAAGTGGTGCCCAAGAAGTCTGGAGTCACTACAGTGAAGAATGAGCATGGAGAGCTCATAGCAACTAGATTTCAGAATGCTTGGAGAGTCTGCATTGATTACAGGCGTCTCAACCAAGCTACCCGTAAGGATCACTACCCACTTCCATTCATTGATCAAATGCTGGATCGCCTGTCAGGTAAATCACATTATTGCTTTTTAGATGGTTACACAGGTTATTTTCAGATTCATATTGCTCCTGAGGATCAGGAAAAGACCACTTTTACATGTCCTTTTGGGACTTATGCTTACAAGAGAATGCCCTTTGGCTTGTGCAATGCACCAGCTACTTTTCAAAGGTGCATGATGAGTCTTTTCTCTGATCTTATTGAGGACTGTATGGAAGTTTTTATGGACGATTTTAGCGTTTATGGTGATTCTTTTAGCCTTTGCTTAGATGGATTATCTAGAGTATTAGATAGATGTGTTAATACAAACCTTGTATTAAATTTCGAAAAATGTCACTTTATGGTAAAACAAGGAATTGTATTAGGACATGTGGTATCTAATAATGGCATTTTTGTAGACCCAGCAAAGGTGAATGTTATTTCTAGTTTACCTTACCCCTCTTCTGTGAGGGAAGTCCATTCGTTCCTTGGCCATGCAGGTTTTTACAGGAGATTTATTAAGGACTTTAGTAAGGTCGCACTTCCCTTATCCAGATTACTGCAGAAGGATATTGAGTTCGAGTTCAGTGAGGATTGCAAACAAGTGTTTGATAAGCTGAAGACTGCTCTTACTCAAGCTCCAATTGTGAGAGGACCAGATTGGAGCCAGCCATTTGAAATCATGTGCGATGCTTCCAACCATGCAGTAGGAGCAGCGCTGGCTCAGCGTGAAGGTAAGGATCCTTTCGTTATTGCTTATGCGTCTAAGACTTTAGACACTGCCCAGTCCAACTATACTACTACTGAGAAAGAGCTTCTTCCTATTGTTTTTGCTCTGGATAAATTCTGAGCCTATTTACTTGGTACTAGAGTAGTAGTGTATTCGGACCATGCAGCTTTAAAGTATCTATTAGCTAAAAAGGAATCCAAACCAAGACTCATACATTGGATACTGCTGTTACAAGAATTTGATTTAGAAATAAAGGATAAGAGTGGTAATCAGAATTTAGTGGCAGACCACTTGAGTCGCCTTGAGCATATTAAGGATGATTTTACTCCTATAGATGATAATTTTCCTTTTGATAACCTGCAAGCAGTATCTGAGGCAGTCCCTTGGTATGCACCTGTTGCTAATTATTTAGTTAGCCGCACATTTCCTCCAAATTTTTCTAAGCATCAAAGAGACAAGCTGAAAAGTGAGTCTAAATATTATATATGGGATGACCCATATTTATGGAGATGTGGCGCTGATCAGGTAATTAGACGTTGTGTGCCTCAATCAGAATTCCAGTCTATTTTAGAGGCCTGTCACTCATCTGAGAGTGGAGGACATTTTGGTCCTCAAAGAACACCTAGAAAGATCTTAGACTGTGGATTCTGGTGGCCTACTCTTTTTAGAGACGCTGCTGAGTTTTGTAAATCTTGTCTCCCATGCTAGAAATTTGGTAATATATCCAGGAGGGATGAGATGCCTCAACAAATTATGCTTTTCTGTGAAATTTTTGATGTTTGGGGCATTGACTTCATGGGTCTATTTCCAAATTCTAATGGATATTTTTATATATTGTTAGCTGTGGATTATGTTTCCAAATGGGTGGAAGCAATTCCTACCCGCACTGATGATGCTAACACTGTTGTTTCCTTTGTGAGAAACCATATTATATGTCGCTTCGGATCACCACGAGCAATCGTGAGCGATCAAGGCACCCATTTTTGTAACAGGAGACTAACAGGATTAATGAAGAAGCATGGAATAATTCATAAAGTTGCAACAGCTTACCATCCCCAAACTAATGGGCAAGCTGAGGTGTCAAACAGAGAAATTAAGCGTATCTTGCAGAAGATAGTGAAGCCTCATAGAAAGGACTGGAGCACCAGGCTACAAGATGCACTCTGGGCATATAGAAAAGCATACAAGACACCCATCGGGATGAGTCCTTTCCGCTTGGTTTATAGAAAAGCTTGTCATCTCCCAGTTGAATTAGAACACAGAGCTTTTTGGGCAGTTAAGGAGAGCAACATGGGAATTGAGAAAGCCGGAGCTGAAAGGAAGTTGCAACTGCAGGAACTGGAGAACCTTCGCCTTGAAGCTTATGAAAACTCCTGAATATACAAGGAAAAGATTAAGGCTGTACATGATCAAAACATCAAGAAGAAAGAGTTCCAACCTGGGGATTTAGTCCTCCTTTACAAATCTCGACTAAGGCTCATGCCAGGCAAGTTGAGATCAAGATGGGAAAGTCCATACAGAGTAGAGAAGGCCGAACCATACGGAGTTTATCACCTAAGCCATCCTTCAAGCTCTGAACTTATTAAGGTTAATGGACAACGCCTGAAGCTATACCATGGCGAGAAGATGCAGAAAAACAAGGAGCTTGAGATCTTCCTCTTGGAAGATCCCTACATAGCAGAAGATTGAGCTAGTGGAGCGTCCAACTTACGGACATTAAAGCAAAGTGCTAGGTGGGAGACAACCCACCATGGTATGATCGTTCTTTTCTTTATTCTTAGTTTTTCCTATTCAATAACTCTTCTCTTTCTTAGTATTTTCGTGCATCTGCATTTACATGTTTTTATTTTCAAAAAAAAAATTTTTTTTTGCTACGCGACGCGATCGCATCAGCGACGCGTCCACGTCACAGGGAGAGTAAAGAAAAATAAAAATGAACAGAAAGTCACGCTGGAGTGTGGCTGGAGGCGTGCCAATGGCACAAATCAACCCACACGACCGCGTCGCTGACGCGTTCGCGTCGCATGGGAATCATGGCCTCCCACGCGACCGCGTGCCTCACGCGGCCACGTGCCCTGAGTTTTCGACTTAAAAGGGTGCACAATGAAATATTGTGCGAGAGTGATGCTGGATTGGTGCTGGAAGCACAATCCTTATCACACGACCGCGTAATCCATTTTCTGGCGCACACTCACACGATCGCGTGACCCACGCGATCGCGCCGTCCCAATTTTGGCAAATAAATTTAATTGAACAGAGAGTTGTGCTGGTGTGAGGCTGCACTCGCGCCAGAAGCATAACATGGGTCACGCGACCGCGTGACCGACGCGATCGCGTCACCATACTTGAAGCGCATCCACGCGAACGCGTGCCCCACGCGGCCGCGTCGCATGCGCCGCACAACTCAACCAAAAATTGCCACATATCTTATCTTTCTCTCCTCCAAATCCTAATTTTTCTTTTCCTTCCTTATTTCTACCATCTCCCTTCTTCCTTCTTCTCTTTTCTATCATTATTATTATTTTATATGTATTTTCTTTTCTTTTATTTTCTTTTTCTTTTCATTATTCATATTTTCTTTCTTTTTCTTTTCTTTTTTACATGGTGTTAGAAAATTTTAATTATGTATTTTGAGTCATTATCCCTCATTATATGCTTGTGGATTGTTGCAAATTGTTTGACAATTATTTTTATTCTATTTAAGGAATTGCTTGCATGTTCACCTTCATATTTTCTATATCTTATTCACCATGCATGCTATGTGTTTGTGAAAAAGCTCAAATGGCATTATGCACTTCTCTATGTTGTTATACTATTCAATGCTTGCTTTTCACAACTTTCCTTTACTATTTTATTAATTGAATTTAATTGTCAATACAAACGTGATGGTTTGTTACAAAGTATTGCTTGGTCTATGCTACTCATGCCCTTTGCTGGCATGCCAATAAACACCTTGCAGTCACTTGTCTTTATATGCACTAGCTATTTTCCATTGTTGGCTTTTCACATGTACTCGCGAGCATGTGATAATGTCAGTATATTTTAATGTGCATCCATCACCCTCTTTCCCGTTTCCTTCCTTGCTGTATATCTCTTTGAATTTTATTTACTTTCTCTTCCCTTTTTTTCAGGATGGCCACCAAGAAAGGAAAAGAGAAAGCTACTTCCAAACCACCAGCAAGAAGAGGAACTAAAAGAGCATTAGTGGCAGAGCCCTCTTCAACCGCAGTCAAGCCCTCAACAAAAAGAGTTAAGAGGATAATAAAGGTTGATGAAAAGGAGAAAGCCTTTCCAGCAAAGGACACTGCGCGATTTCCCAATCGCTACTGTGAGCAGATGTTCCCTATCCTGGCAGAAAGAAACTATAACAATGAATACCTTCTTATCCTCCCGTCCAATATTGCTTCCTTTGTTGAGCCGCAAATTGAACGAAGACAATGAGGTTTCCTACAGAGACAGCCAAGGCAGGTCAATCTTTCTTGGGTAGTTGAGTTCTACTCTAACTTCTACATGCCAACCCTGCAGTCTGTTTATGTCCGGCAGAAGCAAGTCCCTATCACAGAAGAGGCCATTCAGCAAGCTCTGAGTCTTCCCCCTATTCCAGAAGGAATGGACGCCTTCCAAGAAGCCGCACTTAAGTGCCAGAGGTACCAATTTGACTGGGACTCCGTTCTCGGAGTTATCGCATTACCTGGCAGCCGTTGGATCTACGGATACCACCGTACCCGCCCTAAGGGAATCTTGGCTTCAGCACTTACCTTGGAGGCTCGCGTCTGGGCACAGATCATGTCCCATTACGTCATTCCAAGCACTCATGAGTCCTCCTTTACTGCGGACATGGCTGTTCTACTATGGTGCATCCTTATAGACCAACCTCTGCATCTCTCAAGACATATCCAGAATGCTATGGGACACGTACAAATTGTGGGCAACTTACCTTTCCCCGCCTTGGTCTTAGATCTTGTCTCAGCAGCCGGAGTCTCCTACAGAGCTGGGGACACCAAAGCCATGCTTCCACAGGATGATCAGTATGTCCCTAACGGGAAATACCTCAGACTCCCAGCAGCCACTACACGCCTTCCTACTACTCCAGTTGAAGATAATCCTTCTTCAACACCACAAGCACCTACAACTGATGAATTGCTCCAGCAGATAATCGAAAGTTTGGATCGGCAAGAACAGAAAGCAAAGATGAGAGAGCGCCGTAACGAGCGCCGATTCAAACACCTTAAGAAGCTACTCAAGGGACACTTCAGGGACTCGGATAGCCCAGACTCCACTTCTTTTACCAGCACAGGGAGCCATCATGGTCCCGACTGTGGAGATACTGCCACCAGCCCACTCCTGTTCTTGACAGACGGCACCGAGGACGGTGCAAAGCCTTAAGTGTGGGGAGGTCGGTCAGTACCTGACTTCCGGAGGTAATTTCTTTTCCCTAGCACCAATAATTAGGATATTTTAGTTAGATTTTATTTCTTTTATAGAATAGAATAAATTGCATAGGTTAGGATAGTTGCATGCATGTTCTACTTGATTGAAAAGACAATAAGTTTCTTTTAAGACTCTATCTTTGGAACAAAATTTCACTAATTTTTCAAAATTTTATGATAAAATTGCTTGAGTTGTATTTGGAACATGATATTTGAGCTAAAGAACACACAACCTGTGAAAGATTTGAGCCTTTATGTATGGTTACATTATTTAACCATAATTATTTCATTCTTGTGTGTTTACTTCTCTATGATTGTAATCTATATTTTGTTTTATCTTATATGTCCAATATTTATTATATTTGCATGCTCGCACATGATTGAGGCCATTATTTGTTTAAACTCACTTATCCAAATTAAGCCTACCCTTTTCAATTACATTTGTTAACCATTTTGAGCCTTTAAATCCCATTTGTTCCATATTTTACCACATTACTAACCTTAAGCTGAAAAATAATTGTATATCCCAAATTGAATCTTTGGTTAGCTTAAGATAGAATTGTGTGTGCTAGTTAAGTATGGGAAATTGTGGGAACAAAAGTTGTTAAGGGAATGTGTCATGAGAATTTAATGGGAATTTGGATACCTACTCATGTGAAGCTATAAGAATTAAAAATCTATGTGCATTGATAAGCTATATTTATTTTAATGTCAAAAAAAATTTTATGTAAATAAATAAGGGGACAAAATTACCCCAATGTTAAATTCAGAATTCAAAGATCAATGCACATATGATAGAATCAAATATAAAGTTGATACATGAGTATGGATAGAAAAAGGGAATTCTGGGTAGCTAGGTATGAACTTTAAGATTACATTAAAAATATATAGGTTGGGTTGAAGCTTGGGTTAATTAAAGATTCAATTTATTAGCTCACTTGACCAAATATATACCTCTACCTGTACCTTTGCCCCATTACAACCTTGAAAAGACCTCATGATGTTTGCATTGGTATATTAACTGTTGTTGATTGGTTAGGAGAAGAACAAAAGTTAGAAAGCATGATTAGAGAAGGATAGAGTGATTACCCTATACACTAGAGATTAGAGCGTACATACATTATCAGTGAGGGTTCAATGCTTGAATTTTCATGTTCCCTGCTTTCATGAGCTATCTTCTTGCACTTTTATCTGTTTTACTGTATAATGATAGAATTAGTGGAATTTGATTTGTAATTGTTTTGAAGAGCTTATTTACTTTTGATCAAGTGGGCAAGAATCATATAGTTGCATTTATTTATATATATAGGCTTGCATTGCACTTCATGAGTTTCTACATGTTCATACTTATTTCCTTATCTCCTTCAATTAAGCATGAGGACATGCTAATGTTTAAGTGTGGGAAGGTTGACCACTTTTTATGGTTTATATTGTGTTTAATTGTTTGGTTTTATCATGATCCTTACCCACTTATTTATTAAATTAGCATGAAATTATAATTTCTTCCTGGATTTATAACATGTTTGAAAACTGCTTCCTAGAGACTTTAATGATGTAATTTTAATCCTCCTTTATTCCATTCGATGCCGTGATCTGTGTGTTGAGTGTTTCAGACTTTATAGGGCATGAATGAGTTGGAGATTGGAAAGGAAGCTAGCAAAAATGGAAGGAACACAAGAATTTGAGGAGATAACCAGCGAGAAGTGACGCGGTCGCATGGCTCACGCGACCGCGCGAAGGAGAGCAAATCGCAGTGACGCGGCCGCATGGCTCACGCGGCCGCGCGGATTGGAAAAGCTCAAGCGACGCGGTAGCATGGACGACGCGAACGCGTGGCAAGGAAAAGCGCGAATGACGCGTCCGCATGGATGACGCGATCGCGTGACATGTGCGATCTGCATAATCTGCAGAATTCGCTGGGGGCGATTTTGGACCTTATTTCGACCCAATTCTCAGCCTGGAACAGCAGACTAGAGCCAGAGAATATGCAGAAACAAAAGACAACATTCATTCTACACAGTTTTAAGTTTTAGATCTAGTTTTACTCCTTTTAGGTTTCTCTCTCTAGGTTTTAGAATTTCAATTTTCAATTGGTCTTAGCATTGGAACATTGAGAAGAGTTATTTCCTCATCAAGACTTCGTCACTCTAGTTCGTTCTCTTAACTTGGTTGTATTCTTCCATGTTCTTTGCTTTGTTCAATTTTGTCATTTGAATACTTTCATGATTATTTAGTACAAGGATTATTTCTTCCATTTTAATTTATTTTCCATTCCAATAATCATGTCTTCTTTTAATTCCCTTTCATGTGTTATGGATTTATTATTTACAATGAGTGAGTAGTTCCCTCACTTGATGGGGAGTTGATTGAAAGGAACTCTTGAGTTGGAAGGATTGAAAGAAAAATTTTAATTGGGTTAACTGTTGGATTGTTATCTAATCACTAACACCAATCCCTTTGAACTAAGTGGGTTGCAACTCGTGAACAGATCTAGCATTCCAACTTGTTTGACTTTCCTTTACCTAGTAAAGGATAACTAAATAGAACAACCATTAATTATAAATTAATCTTGAAATCATCCCATCAATGATAGAGATTCCAACTAATCAACTCCCAGTCAAGGCTTTTATTCATATTATTTGAATTTTCTCAATTTAATTTTCCACCTACTTAACTTAACTTCTTGGAACATCTGATTAATAAAATAGCACACTTTTCTGCAACTCGTTGGGAGACGACCTGGGACTTAAACTCCCAGTAATTTTTAATTTAAACTCTCTGTGACATATTTCTAAATTGATAGGCAGATTTTCAGTGAGTTAAGAACTATACTTGCAACGTAATTATTTTAATAATTTTTAATTCACTAACTTCTGTGTCTCATCACCACCCTATTAGGATTCCTTTTATATCTAATCCTAATAAATTTAAAATCTAATATCTAAAACTAAAAATTAAAATAATATCTTTTCCTAATTTAAGGTTTTGAATTTAAATTTGAATTAATTAACAGATCTTCAGTTGATGGGTGGGGACCACTTGTTCTGTCCATTCTGCAGCTTCTAATCTGTGTTTTCTGGGCTGAAAATTGAGTTAAAAACAGCCCAGAAATCGCCCCCAATGTTTTTCTGCGTTTTCTGCACGTGGCGCATGTGACGCGTCCGTGTCGTCCACGCGTTCGCGTCATTTGTGTAGATTCTAGTCCACGCGTTCGCGTCAGGCACGCGATCGCGTCATTGCGGTTTCCTCCATTCCGCGTGGTCGCGTGAGCCATGCGTCCACGTTGGTATTCGCTGGTCATCTCCTTGGCTTTTTCTCTTTCTCTGCAGAAACTCCATCAAATTCCGCCAAATGCTACCTAGAATAAACAGTATTGTACAAAACTCAAAATAGCATCCATAGTGGCTAAAATATAATTAATTCTTAATTAATTTCAACAATTTAGATGCAAATTCACTAGGAAAAGATAGACAAGATGCTCACGCATCAAGCACCTCATTTATTTCACCAGCAAAGTCCTACAAGGGCCAGAGTTGAGGTATCAAAAAATAGAAAAATTTGCATACGCCTTAATTGTGGCATCAAGGAGACTCCGACCTTACTTCCATGCACACACCATAAGAGTCCAGACAAATCAACCCATGAAGCAAATCCTACAGAAGACAGATATCACAGGTCGGATGGTTGATGAGCCACTATTTTATGGTTTATTTTATACTGAATTGAGTGGATTTTGTCAACTATTCTTACACTTATTCATGTAATTCGCATGTTTTACATTTTCTTCCTAATTTTGTGGTGCTATGATTGAAAACATGCTTCCTAGGCCTTAAAATTATTAATTTTTAATTCTCCTTTGTACCATTCGATGCCGTGATGTGTGTTTTAAGTGTTTTTAGGGTTTGTAGGGCAGGAATGGCTTAGAGGATGAAAATGAAGCATTCAAAAGTGGAAGAAACACAAGAAAATAGGAATTTCAGAAGCTGGTAGCGACGCGCATGCATGAACGACGTGTGCGCGTGACCAGTGCAGCTGGGAAGCGACGCGTACGCGTGGATGACGCGTACGCGTGACTAGGAATTTGTTCCGTGAAGCGTACGCATGACAGAGCGTCACGTGTTGCATTAAACAGAAAATGCTGGGGGCGATTTCTGGGCTACTTTGGACCCAATTTCAAGCCCAAAAATACTGATTAGAGACTGTAGAGTGAAGCTGGAAGGGGGGAATCATTCACTTCACATTCATTCACATTAGTTAGGTTTTAGATGTAGTTTTCTAAAGAGAGAGGCTCATTTTCTTCTCCAATTCAGCTTTCCATCTTACTTTAACTTAGTTTTCTTCTACTTTTATTTGTTCTAGTACTTTAGTTATTTACTTCTCTCATTGATTCCTTTATTTTGCTAATTTAGTTTATGAGTTCATGTGTTACTCTCAATTTTTATTAATACAATTTATGTTTCACGTTTCTTATGGTTCAATTGCTTTGTTATTGTTATTTCTTTGCTTTGGTTAGTGATGAGCGGATATTTTATACGCTTTTTGGGGTTAATTTCATATAGTTTTTAGTATGTTTTAGTTAGTTTTTAGTCTATTTTCATTAGTTTTTAGGAAAAATTCATATTTCTGGACTTTAATATGAGTTGTGTGTTTTTCTGTAATTTCAGGTATTTTTCTGGCTGAAATTGAAGGAGCTGAGCAAAAATCTGATTTAGGCTGAAAAAGGACTGCTAATGCTGTTGGATTCTGACCTCCCTGCACTCAAAGTGGATTTTCTGGAGCTACAGAACTCGAAATGGCATGCTTCCAATTGCGTTGGAAAGTAGACATCCAGGGCTTTTCAGAAATATATAATAGTCCATACTTTGCACAAGGATAGATGACGTAAACTGGCATTCAACGCCAGTTCTCTGCCCAATTCTGGCGTCTAGCGCCAGAAAAGGATCAAAAGCTGGAGTTGAACGCCCAAACTGGCATAAAAACTGGCGTTCAACTCCACAAATGGCCTCTGCACGTGAATTACTTAAGTCTCAGCCCAGCACACACCAAGTGGGCTCCAGAAGTGGATCTCTGCATCATCCATCATAGTTTACTCATATTTTGTAACCCTAGGCCACTAGTTTAGTATTTAAACAACTTTTAGAGACTTATTTTGTACCTCATGACATTTTAGATCTAAACTTTGTATTCTCTGACGGCATGAGTCTCTAAACCTCATTGTTGGGGGTGAGGAGCTCTGCTGTGTCTCGATGAATTAATGCAAGTATTTCTGTTTTCCATTCAAACACGCTTGTTCCTATCTAAGATGTTCATTCGCGCTTAACTATGATGAAGGTGATGATCCGTGACATTCATCACCTTCCTCAAACTATGAACATGTGCCTGACAACCACCTCCGTTCTATATCCGATTGAATGAGTATCTGTTAGATTCCTTAATCAGAATCTCCGTGGTATAAGCTAGAACTGATGGCGGCATTCATGAGAATCCAGAAAGTCTAAACCTTGTCTGTGGTATTCCGAGTAGGATTCAATGATCGAATGGCTGTGACGAGCTTTAAACTCACAAGTGCTGGGCGTAGTGACAGACGCAAAAGGATAGCAGATCCTATTCCGGCATGATTGAGAACCTGCAGATGATTAGCCGTGCGGTGACAGCGCATTGGGAATCTTTTCACTGGAAGGATGGATGGTAGCCATTGACAACGGTGATCCACCTACACACAGCTTGCCATAGGAGGACGTGTGTGCGTGAATTAGAAGACAGAGGAAAGCAGGGATTCAGAAGACAAAGCATCTCCAAAACTCCAACACATTCTCCATTATTGCATAACAAGTAACCTTTAATTTATGCTCTCTTGGTTATTCGAAACTCTACTGATAAACATAATTAACTTCCTGACTAAGATTTACAAGATAACCATAGATTGCTTCAAACCAACAATCTCCGTGGGATTCGACCCTTACTCACGTAAGGTATTACTTGGACGACCCAGTGCACTTGCTGGTTAGTGGTACGAGTTATGAAAAGTGCGATTCATAATTCGTGCACCAAGTTTTTGGCGCCGTTGCCGGGGATTGTTCGTGTTTGAACAACTGACGGATTATTTTGTTGCTTAGATTAGGAAAATTTTTCTTTTTGGTTTAGAGTCTCTTATTATTGTTCTTGGTTAAAAATATCCTTCTTTAAAACAAGTGTTACATTTACTGCCCAATTGGCTAGAGCGTTAGTCTAAGTCCGTGGCAGTTTGGTACACTCTTTTTTAAAATCTTTTTCAAAAATAATATTTTCTCTATTAAATTTTGTGCCAAACTTTAAGTTTGGTGTTTTCCTGTTGATTTCCCTTGATTTTCGAAAATTTTGGTTTGGTTTTCTAAAAATTTTAAGTTTGGTGTTCCTTCTTCATGTTCTTGTGTTCTTGTTAGTCTTCAAAGTGTTCTTGAGTTTTCCTTGTGTCTTGATCTTAAAATTTTTAAGTTTGGTGTTCCTTGGTGTTTTCTCTCCAAATTTTTCGAAAATAAGGAGCATTAGATCTAAAAATTTTAAATCTTGTGCTATCTTATTGTTTTTCTCTTTCCTCTTAAAAATCAAAAATATCTTTTCTCTCTATTTTAAAAACAAATTTTCGAAATATATTTCTAAAATTCAGATTTTTTTTATTTCAAAATTTAAAATTTAAAAAAAAAAATCATCATATCCTTTTCAAAACTTCCTAACCACTTTCTCTCTCCTCAGTTTTTCGAAAATCTTCACTCAATTTTTATTTACTTTATTTTAATTTATTTCATTTTCGAAATAAATATATAAATAAATAAATAAAAATATTTTTTTCTATTTTACATCATCTCCCTTTTGTTTCCATTATGGACCTAAGTGGAAATGAACAGTCTAGGAGGACTCTAGGGTCATATTCTAACCCCTCTACTGCTTCATATGGGAGTAGTATCTGCATACCCTCCATTGGAGTCAGTAGCTTTGAGTTGAATCCTCAGCTCATTATCATGGTGCAGCAAAGCTGCCAGTATTCCGGTCTTCCACAGGAAGAACCTACAGAGTTTCTGGCACAATTTTTACAAATTGCTGACACAGTACATGATAAGAAAATAGATCAGGATGTCTACAGACTATTACTATTTCCATTTGCTGTAAAAGATCAAGCTAAGAGGTGGTTAAATAACCAACCTAAGGCCAGCATAAAGACATGGAAACAGCTGACAGAAAAATTCCTGAATCAATATTTCCCTCCAAAAAGGATGACACAGCTAAGGCTGGACATCCAAGGCTTCAAGCAAGGAGATAATGAATCTCTTTATGATGCTTGGGAGAGATACAGAGAGATGCTACGAAAATGCCCCTCTGAAATGTTTTCAGAGTGGGTTCAGTTAGACATCTTCTACTATGGGCTTGCAGAAGGAGCTCAGATGTCTCTAGATTACTCAGCTGGTGGATCTATCCACATGAGAAAGACAATTGAAGAGGCTCAAGAGCTCATTGATACAGTTGCTAGGAATCAGCATCTGTACCTAAGCAGCAACCCTTCCATGAATGAAGAGGTTAAAACAGTAACTGCTGAATTCAGTACTGTAAAACAAGCTGCTGAATTCAATCAGCAATTGGATTTTCTAACAAAGCAGCTAGCTGAAGTCAAGGACAGGCTACAAGAGACAAGGATAGCTAATATACATATGGACGAACAGTTTAAGCAAACAAAGCAGCAGCGATCAAGGCAAATAGCAGAAGAATGCCAAGCAGTTCAATTAAGAAGTGGGAAAACATTAAATACCCCACCTCAAGGCATCAAAAAGTCAAGAAATGAGCAACCCACCAAAGATTCACCTGAGGACAGTAAGAGCCCAGGGAAAAATAATTCTGGCGCTAAAACGCCAGAGAATTGGTGGAGGGCTGGCGCTGAACGCCCAGACCATGCCCAAAACTGGCATTCAATGCCAGAAACAAGGCAGGATTGGCGTTCAACGCCAGAAATGGGCAAGAATCTGGCGTTGAACGCCCAAATAGGGTAGAATCCAGCGTTGAACGCCCAAAATGGGCATAGTTCTGGCGTTCAGACGCCAGAAGCAGACAAGGAGCTGGCGTCCAGTTTCACTCCAGCTTCTGACTCTGGCACTCAATTGCCCGTGAGGGATCAGACACACACAAGTGCTGATAACAACCCCTCTAAAAAGGCTTCTTTAACCACTAAGGTTGAGGAATATAAAGCCAAGATACCTTATCCTCAAAAACTCCGGAAAGAGGAGCAGGATAAGCAATTTGCTCGCTTTACAGATTATCTAAGGACTCTTGAAATAAAGATTCCATTTGCAGAGGCACTTGAGCAAATACCTTCTTATGCCAAGTTCATGAAAGAGATCTTGAGTCATAAAAAGGAGTGGAGAGAAACAGAAAGAGTTCTCCTCACTGAAGAATGCAGTGTAGTCATTCTGAAAAGCTTTCCTGAAAAGCTTAAAGACCCTGGGAGTTTTCTGATACCATGCATATTAGAAGGTGATTGCACCAAGACAGCTTTATGTGATCTTGGGGCAAGCATCAACCTAATACCTGCATCCACTATCAGAAAGCTTGGTTTAACTGAAGAAGTTAAACCAACCCAGATATGTCTTCAACTTGTTGATGGCTCCACTAAATACCCATCAGGCGTGATTGAAGACATGATTGTCAGGGTTGGGCCATTCGCCTTTCCCACTGACTTTGTTGTACTGGAAATGGAGGAGCACAAGAGTGCTACTCTCATTCTAGGAAGACCCTTCCTAGCAACTGGACGATCCCTCATTGACGTCCAACAGGGGGAAATAACCCTAAGAGTCAATGATGATGAGTTCAAGCTGAACGCTGTCAAAGCCATGCAGCATCCAGACACATCAACAGACTGCATGAAAGTTGATCTTATTGACTCCTTGGTCGAAGAGATCAACATGGCTGAGAGTCTCGAATCAGAGTTGGAAGACATCTTTAAAGATGTTCAGCCTGATTTGGAGGATTCAGAGGACATGAAAGAGCCTCTGAAATTTCTTCTGAAAGAGGAAAAACCTCCTAAACCCGAGCTCAAGCCATTACCACCATCCTTGAAATATGCATTTCTGGGAGAAGGTGATACTTTTCCAGTGATCATAAGCTCTGCTTTAAATTCACAGGAAGAGGAAGCACTTATTCAAGTGCTAAGGACACACAAGACAGCTCTTGGGTGGTCCATAGGTGACCTTAAGGGCATAAGCCCAGCTAGATGCATGCACAAAATCCTATTGGAGGATAATGCTAAACCAGTGGTTCAACCACAGAGGCGGCTAAATCCAGCCATGAAGGAAGTGGTGCAGAAAGAGGTCACCAAATTACTAGAGGCTGGGATTATTTATCCCATTTCTGATAGCCCCTGGGTGAACCCTGTTCAAGTCGTCCCAAAAAAGGGAGGCATGACAGTGATTCATAATGAAAAAAATGAACTGGTTCCTACAAGAACAGTTACAGGGTGGCGCATGTGTATTGACTACAGAAGGCTCAATACAGCCACCAGAAAGGATCATTTTCCTTTACCATTCATAGACCAGATGCTAGAAAGACTAGCAGGTCATGATTATTACTGCTTTTTGGATGGCTATTCAGGCTATAACCAGATTGCAGTGGATCCCCAGGATCAAGAGAAAACAGCATTCACATGTCCATCCGGAGTGTTTGCTTATAGAAGGATGCCCTTTGGGCTATGTAATGCGCCTGCAACCTTCCAGAGATGCATGCTCTCTATTTTCTCTGATATGGTAGAAAAATTTCTGGAAGTCTTCATGGATGACTTCTCAGTATATGGAGACTCATTCAGCTCCTGTCTTGATCACCTGAAACTTGTTCTGAAAAGAGGCCAAGAGACCAACCTAGTTTTAAACTGGGAAAAGTGTCACTTCATGGTGACTGAAGGAATTGTTCTTGGGCATAAAATCTCAAACAAGGGAATAGAGGTGGATCAAGCAAAAATAGAGGTAATTGAAAAATTACCACCACCTGCCAATGTGAAGGCAATCAGAAGCTTTCTGGGGCATGCAGGATTCTATAGGAGGTTTATAAAGGATTTTTCAAAAATCGCAAAACCTCTAAGCAATCTGCTAGCTGCTGACACGCCATTTGTGTTTGACACAAAGTGCCTGCAGGCGTTTGAAACGCTGAAAGCTAAGCTGGTCACAGCACCAGTCATTTCTGCACCAGACTGGACATTACCATTTGAGCTAATGTGTGATGCCAGTGATCATGCCATTGGTGCAGTATTGGGACAGAGGCATGACAAGCTTCTGCATGTCATTTATTATGCCAGTCGCATTCTAAATGATGCCCAGAAAAATTACACAACCACAGAAAAAGAACTACTTGCAGTGGTTTACGCCATTGACAAGTTCAGATCATACTTAGTAGGATCAAAAGTGATTGTGTATACTGATCATGCTACTCTTAAATATCTACTCACAAAGCAGGATTCAAAACCTAGGCTCATCAGATGGGTATTGCTTCTGCAAGAGTTTGATATAGAAATAAGAGACAGAAAAGGGACAGAGAACCAAGTGGCTGATCATCTGTCCCGGATAGAGCCAGTGGAAGGGACGTCCCTCCCTTCTCTTGAGATCTCTGAGACGTTTCCTGATGAGCATTTATTCGCCATTCAGGAAGCACCATGGTTTACCGATATTGCAAACTATAAAGCTGCAAGGTTCATACCCAAGGAGTACAACATGATACAAAAGAAGAAATTAATTACTGATGCAAAGTACTACTTGTGGGATGAACCTTATCTCTTTAAGAGATGTGCAGACGGAATAATCCGTAGGTGCGTGCCTAGAGAAGAAGCACAAAGGATCCTGTGGTATTGCCATGGATCTCAATATGGAGGCCATTTCGGAGGTGAGCGAACAGCCACCAAGGTCCTCCAATGTGGCTTCTATTGGCCCACACTCTATAAAGATTCCCGAGAGTTTGTACGTAACTGTGACAGTTGCCAAAGAGCTGGCAATCTGCCTCATGGTTACGCCATGCCTCAACAAGGAATCTTGGAGATTGAGTTGTTTGACGTATAGGGAATTGACTTCATGGGACCTTTCCCACCATCATACTCAAACACTTATATTCTGGTGGCAGTTGATTATGTATCAAAATGGGTTGAGGCCATTGCCACACCCACCAATGATACTAAGACAGTTCTGAAGTTCCTTCAGAAACATATCTTTAGTAGATTTGGTGTCCCTAGAGTACTAATCAGTGATGGCGGAACTCACTTCTGCAATAAATAGCTTTACTCTGCCATGGTTCGGTATGGAATTCGCCACAAGGTGGCCACTCCATATCATCCACAAACCAATGGGCAAGCTGAAGTCTCTAACAGAGAATTAAAGAGAATCCTAGAACGGACAGTAAATACCCGTAGAAAGGATTGGGCACGGAGCTTGGATGATGCTCTGTGGGCTTACAGAACAGCATTCAAGACCCCTATAGGGACCTCTCCATACCAACTGGTGTATGGTAAGGCATGTCACCTGCCCGTGGAACTGGAACATAAGGCCTACTGGGCAACCAGATTCCTAAACTATGATGCCAAATTAGCAGGAGAAAAAAGATTGCTCCAGCTAAATGAGCTAGAGGAGTTCAGATTCACAGCTTTCGAAAATGCCAAGCTTTATAAAGAGAAATAAAAAAAGTGGCATGACAGAAAGCTGTCATCTAGAATCTTTGAACCAGGACAGAAGGTTCTGCTGTTCAACTCTAGACTCAGACTATTCCCCGGGAAATTGAAATCTCGGTGGAAGGGACCGTACGTGATTACAAGCGTATCACCATATGTTTATGTAGAGCTTCAAGATATTGACTCTGACAAGAAGTTCATTGTTAATGGACAGAGAATCAAGCACTATCTTGAAGGCAATGTTGAGCAAGAGTGCTCAAGGTTGAAGCTAGATTAAAAGCTCAGCAAGGTCCAGCTAAGGACATTAAAGAAGCGCTTGTTGGGAGGCAACCCAATTTTTATTTATTTTCATGGTTTTTCATGTTTTATTAGGTTCATGATTATGTGGAGTCACAAAATAAATATTAAAAATTGAAAACGGAATCAAAAACAGCAGAAGAAAAATCACACCCTGGAGGAAGCACCTGTCTGGCGTTCAACGCCAGAACAGAGCATGGTTCTGGCGCTGAACGCCCAGAACAAGCATGGTTCTGGCGTTCAACGCCAGAAATGGCTAGTAAATGGGCGTTGAACGCCCAAAATGGGCACCAACCTGGCGCTGAACGCCCAGAGTTGTGTGCAAGGGCATTTTGCATGCCTAAATTGGTGCAGGGATGTAAATGCCTTGACACCTCAAGATCTGTGGACCTCACAGGATCATTTCAAGATCTGTGGACCCCACAGGATCCCCACCTTCCCTCCTCATAATCCTAGTTTTTTTATTTTCCACATCTTCTTCTTCATCTATTCCTTCTTCTTTTGCTCGAGGGCGAGCAACATTCTAAGTTTGGTGTGGTAAAACAATTATGTGAAGGATCTATAGCTCAGTGGTAGAACATGTGGCTGCAAATCAAGAGATCCCTGAGATACCCCAGGGGATGCACTTCCCTCCACATAATTATTGGAAGCAACTGAGGATAGAAATACCAAAAATCACTAGGAATCAAGCCACAAAGGCAAGGAAGAGACATAAAAGAGCTCAAGAACATCATTGGTTCCTCAAGAAGGAAATGCCATCATCACTAAGGTGGACTCGTTCCTTGTTCTTACTTTCTCTGTTTTTCGTTTTCTCTATGTTAAGTGCTTATCTATGTTTGTGTCTTCATTACATGATCATTAGTAGTAATTAGTGTCTATTTTGATTTTATCCCCAATTAAGTTATAGTCTATTTTTCTCATCATCAGCAAACATGAATAAAATAGTAGATCTTTTGAATAAGAGGCAATAAAATTTCGAGTTTTTTATAAGAAAAATTCTAATTAGTAACATGTGGTGGCAATGCTTTCTGTCTTCTGAATGAATGCTTGAACAGTGCATATGTCTTTTGAATTTGTTGTTTAAGACTGTTAAATATGTTGGCTCTTGAAAGAATGATGAACATGAGACATGTTATTGATAATCTGAAAAATCATAAAAATGATTCTTGAAGCAAGAAAAAGCAGCAAAGAACAAAGCTTGCAGAAAAAAAATATATATATATAATAAAATAGGCGACAAAAAAAATAAAAAATAGAAAGAAAAAGAAAAGGCAAGCAGAAAAAGCCAAAAGCTCTTAAAACCAAGAGGCAAGAGCAAAAAGCCAATAACCCTTAAAACCAAAAGGCAAGGGCAAATAAAAAGGATCCCAAAGCTTTGAGCATCAGTGGATAGGAGGGCCTAAAGGAATAAAATCCTGGTCTAAGCGGCTAAACCAAGCTGTCCCTAACCATGTGCTTGTGGCGTGTAGGTGTCAAGTGAGAACTTGAGACTGAGCGGTTAAAGTCAAGGTCCAAAGCAAAAAGAAGAGTGCACTTAAGAACCCTGGACACCTCTAATTGGGGGCTTTAGCAAAGCTGAGCCACAATCTGAAAAGGTTCACCCAATTATGTGTCTGTGGCATTTATGTATCCGGTGGTAATACTGGAAAACAAAGTGCTTAGGGCCACGGCCAAGACTCATAAAATAGCTGTGTTCAAGAATCATCACACTGAAATAGGAGAATCAATAACACTATCTGAATTCTAAGTTCCTATAGATGCCAATCACTCTGAGCTTCAATGGATAAAGTGAGATGCCAAAATTGTTCAGAAGCAAAAAGCTACTAGTCCCGCTCATCTAATTAGAATCTGAGCTTCACTCAAAAATTCTGAGATATTATTGCTTCTCAACTTATTAGTCTTCTATTTTATTTGTCTAGTTGTTTGAGGACAAGTAACAGTTTAAGTTTGGTGTTGTGATGAGCGGATATTTTATACGCTTTTTGGGGTTAATTTCATATAGTTTTTAGTATATTTTAGTTAGTTTTTAGTCTATTTTCATTAGTTTTTAGGAAAAATTCATATTTCTGGACTTTACTATGAGTTGTGTGTTTTTCTATAATTTCAGGTATTTTTCTAGCTGAAATTGAAGGAGCTGAGCAAAAATCTGATTTAGGCTGAAAAAGGACTGCTAATGCTGTTGGATTCTGACCTCCCTGCACTCAAAGTGGATTTTCTGGAGCTACAGAACTCGAAATGGCATGCTTCCAATTGCGTTGGAAAGTAGACATCCAGGGATTTCCAGCAATATATAATAGTCCATACTTTGCACAAGGATAGACGACGTAAACTGGCGTTCAACGCCAGTTCTCTTACCAATTCTGGCGTCCAGCGCCAGAAAAGGATCAAAAGCTGGAGTTGAACGCCCAAACTGGCATAAAAATTGGCGTTCAACTCCACAAATGGCCTCTGCACGTGAACTGCTTAAGTCTCAGCCCAGCACACACCAAGTGGGCCCCAGAAGTGGATCTCTGCATCATCCATCATAGTTTACTCATATTTTGTAACCCTAGGCCACTAGTTTAGTATTTAAACAATTTTTAGAGACTTATTTTGTACCTCATGACATTTTAGATCTAAACTTTGTATTCTCTGACGGCATGAGTCTCTAAACCCCATTGTTGGGGGTGAGGAGCTCTGCTGTGTCTCGATGAATTAATGCAAGTATTTCTGTTTTCCATTCAAACACGCTTGTTCCTATCTAAGATGTTCATTCGCGCTTAACTATGATGAAGGTGATGATCCGTGACATTCATCACCTTCCTCAAACTATGAACGTGTGCCTGACAACCACCTCCGTTCTATATCCGATTGAATGAGTATCTCTTAGATTCCTTAATCAGAATCTCCGTGGTATAAGCTAGAACTGATGGCGGCATTCATGAGAATCCAGAAAGTCTAAACCTTGTCTGTGGTATTCCGAGTAGGATTTAATGATCGAATGGCTGTGACGAGCTTCAAACTCACGAGTGCTGGGCGTAGTGACAGACGCAAAAGGATAGCAGATCCTATTCCGGCATGATTGAGAACCTGCAGATGATTAGCCGTGCGGTGATAGCGCATTGGGAATCTTTTCACTGGAAGGATGGATGGTAGCCATTGACAACGGTGATCCACCTACACATAGCTTGCCATAGGAGGACGTGTGTGCGTGAATTAGAAGACAGAGGAAAGCAGGGATTCAGAAGACAAAGCATCTCCAAAACTCCAACACATTCTCCATTACTGCATAACAAGTAACCTTTAATTTATGCTCTCTTGGTTATTCGAAACTCTACTGATAAACATAATTAACTTCCTGACTAAGATTTACAAGATAACCATAGATTGCTTCAAACCAACAATCTCCGTGGGATTCGACCCTTACTCACGTAAGGTATTACTTGGACGACCCAGTGCACTTGCTGGTTAGTGGTACGAGTTGTGAAAAGTGCGATTCATAATTCGTGCACCAGTTAGTTTTAGATTTTGCTATGTCTTGTTAGTTTTCTAAGTTTTTATTTTATGCCTTCCAAGTGTTTGATAAAATGCTTGGTTGGATTTTAAATTAGATTTTTATGTTCTTAGCTTGGATTGATCAATTAGAGACTCTTGAGTTATCAAAATTCTTTTGTTGATTGGTGATTGAGACTTGCTGGTTGGCTTAGGCTTCACTAAATTTAGTCTTTGATTAGGACTTGTGAACTTAAGTTGATTTTGCTCACTTGACTTTCCTTCATTGTTAGAGGTTAACTAAGTGAAAGCAAAAGGCAATTACCATCACAATTGATGATGATAATGAGGATAGGAATTCCAATTCTCAATCCTTGCTAGGACTTTTCTTAGTTGTTATTTTATTTCCTTGTTATTTACATTAATTGTCTCTTATCACAAAAACCCCAAAAATACTTTTCCATAACCAATTATAAGTACACTTCCCTGCAATTCCTTGAGAGACGATGGTGCACGAATTGTGAATCACACTTTTCACAACTCGTACCACTAACCAGCAAGTGTACTGGGTCGTCCAAGTAATACCTTACGTGAGTAAGGGTCGAATCCCACGGAGATTGTTGGTTTGAAGCAATCTATGGTTATCTTGTAAATCTTAGTCAGGAAGTCAATTATATTTATCAGTTTGAATTGCGAATAATAAAAGAGCATGAATTAAATACTTGTTATGCAGTAATGGAGAATATGTTGGAGTTTTGGAGATGTTTTGTCCTCTTTATTTCAGCTTTTCTCTTGTACTCCTCTTTGCACACGAAGGCTCCTTCCATGGCAAGCTGCATGTAGGGTGTCACCATTGTCAATGGCTACTTCCCATCCCCTCAGTGAAAATGGTCCAAATGCTCTGTCACAGCACGGCTAGTCATCTGGAGGTTCTCGATCATACTGGAATAGGATTTACTATCCTTTTGCGTCTGTCACTATGCCCAGAACTCGCGAGTTTGAAGCTTGTCACAGTCATCCAATCCCTGAATCCTACTCGGAATACCACAGACAAGGTTTAGACTTTCCGGATTCTCATAAATGACGCCATCAATTCTAACTTATACCACGAAGACTCTGATTACGGA
This sequence comes from Arachis hypogaea, assembly GCF_003086295.3. NCBI lineage: Eukaryota > Viridiplantae > Streptophyta > Magnoliopsida > Fabales > Fabaceae > Arachis > Arachis hypogaea. The sequence goes on along the minus strand of NC_092053.1, from coordinate 22,898,314 downwards.
ATCTAAGAGATACTCATTCAATCTAATATAGAACGGAGGTGGTTGTCATGCACACGTTCATGGATTGAGGAAGGTGATGAGTGTCACGGATCATCACCTTCTTCATAGTGAAGCGCAAATGAACATCTTAGATAGGAACAAGCGTGTTTGAATGGAAAACAGAAGTAATTGCATTAATTCATCGAGACACAGCAGAGCTCCTCACCCCCAACAATGGAGTTTAGAGACTCATGCCGTCAAAGAGTACAAAGTTCAGATCTAAAATGTCATGAGATACAAAATAAATCTCTAAAAGTTGTTTAAATACTAAACTAGTAACCTAGGTTTACAGAAAATGAGTAAACTATGATAGATAGTGCAGAAATCCACTTCTGGGGCCCACTTGGTGTGTGCTGGGGCTGAGACTTAAGCTTCTCACGTGCCTGGTCTGTTTTGGGCGGTCAACGCCAGATTGTAACCTGTTTCTGGCATTGAACTCTAACTTGTAACCTGTTTCTGGCGCTGGACGCCAGACTGCAACATGGAACTGGCGTTGAACACCAGTTTACATCATCTATCCTTGAGCAAAGTATGGATTATTATATATTGTTGGAAAGCCCTGGATGTCTACTTTCCAACGCAATTGGAATCGTGCCAATTGGATTTCTGTAGCTTCAAAAAATCCATTCCGAGTGCTGACAGGTCAGAATCCAACAGCATCAGCAGTCCTTTTTCAGCCTGAATCAGATTTTTGCTCAGCTCCCTCAATTTCAGCCAGAAAATACCTGAAATTACAGAAAAATACAAAAACTCATAGTAAAGTCCAGAAATATGAATTTTGCCTAAAAACTACTGAAACTATACTAAAAACTAACCAAATCGCACTAAAAACTATATGAAATTATCCCCAAAAAGCGTATAAAATATCTTCTCATCACAACACCAAACTTAAACTGTTGCTTGTCCCCAAACAACTAGACAAATAAAATAGACTACAAATAAGTCACGAAGTAATAATATCTCAGATTTCTTGAGTGACGCTCAGATTCTAATTAGATGAGCGGGACTAGTAGCTTTTTGCTTCCGAACAATTTTGGCATCTCACTTTATCCATTGAAGCTCAGAATGATTGGCATCGATAGGAACTTAGAATTCAGATAATGTTATTGATTCTCCTAGTTCAGTATGTTGATTCTTGAACACAGCTACTTTATGAGTCTTGGCCGTGGCCCTAAGCACTTTGTTTTCTAGTATTACCACCGGATACATAAATGCCACAGACACATAATTGGGTGAACCTTTTCGGATTGTGACTCAACTTTGCTAAAGTCCCTAATTAGAGGTGTCCAGGGTTCTTAAGCACACTTTTCTTTTTGCTTTGGACCTTGACTTTAACCGCTCAGTCTCAAGTTTTCACTTGACACCTTCACGCCACAAGCACATGGTTAGGGACAGCTTGGTTTAGCCGATTAGACCAGGATTTGATTCCCTTAGGCCCTCCTATCCATTGATGCTCAAAGCCTTGGATCCTTTTTATTACCCTTGCCTTTTGGTTTTAAGGGCTATTGGCTTTTTCTGCTTGCTTTTTTTTTTTTGCAAGCTTTGTATTCACTGCTTTTTCTTGCTTCAAGAATCATTTTTATGATTTTTCAGATTATAAATAACATGTCTCATGTTCATCATTCTTTCAAGAGCCAACATATTTAACATTCAAGAACATCAAATTACAAAGACATATGCTCTGTTCAGGCATTCATTCAGAAGGCAGAAAGTATTGCCACCACATGTAAATAATTAGAATTTCTTTTATTAAAAATTCGAAAAATATTACATCCTTATTCTAAAGAAAATCTTCTATTTTATTCATGTTTAATGATGATGAGAAAAATAAATTATAGCTTAATTGGAGATAAAATAACTACTAATTACTACTATAACTTCTAAGGTAAAATTCAAATAAGAACAATTATCACAGATTTAAGGCTAAGATTAGAACTCAACAACCTTGAGTTTGGGATGTGGATGTTCCTCTATTCTGTGGGGGGCTTGGTCCTTCAAGAGATAACTTCTGACGCTTCAGTTTCTTTAAGTCATGCCCTTGCTCTTCTTGTTCCCTGAGCAGTTTACAGAGCATATTGTTTTGATTTTGCTGCTCTTCCTTTATTTGGTCCATAGATTCTTGCAACTTGGTAACAAATGCTTCAAGCTGTTCCCAATATTCAAATTGAGGGACTTCCGGGAGAAATTCTTGCGCCCTCCTCTTGATGGGGTCATCCTGCGCTTGTTGTTTTTCCATTGTGGTTTTAGTGATTGGTTGCTCCACTGAGATGTACTCCGTTATTCCCATCCTTACTCCAGTATCTTTGCAGAGCATAGAGATTAGGCTTGGATAAGCCAACCTGGCATCTTTGGAGTTCTTGTTTGCAAGTATGTAAAATTCAGATGGAATCAGTTGATGAACTTCCACTTCTTTTCCCAACATAATGCAATGGATCATCATTGCTCTTTTAATGGTAACTTCAGAACGGTTGCTAGTGGGCAATATAGAACGCCCAATGAAGTCCAGCCATCCTCTGGCGACTGGTTTGAGATCTTCTCTCTTGAGTTGATTTGGGACACCCTTGCTGCTGGTGGTCCACCTGGCTCCAGGGATGCATATATCCTCTAGAATCTTATCCAGGCCCTTGTTTGTTCTCATCATTCTCCTATTGAAGGAGTCTGGGTCATCTTTCAGCTGAGGTAGCTTAAAGATCTCCCTGATTTTGTCAGGGTGGATGTGAACAATCTTCCCTCTGATCACAGTCCGATAGTCATAGAGGGCAGTTCCAGATATTCTTTGCCTGTCTGTTTGCCACAGATTAGCGTAGAACTCCTGAACCATATTCCTTCCCACTTTTGTTTCAGGATTAGCTAGGACTTCCCAGTTCCTGTTTCGAATCTGCTCTTGGATCTCCGGAAATTCATCTTCTTTCAAATCAAACTTGACTTCTGGGATCACTGATCTTAGACCCATTATTTTGTAGTAATGGTCTGAATGTTCTTTGGTTAAGAACTTCCCTTGATTCCAAAGTGGTTTTGGAATACTCTCTTTCTTGCCTCTTGGAGTGGGTTGTTTTCCTTTAGGAGCCATGATCTTAGTGGGTATAGTTTAGTGATCACGGATAAACACACCAAACTTAGAGGTTTGCTTGTCCTCAAGCAAAAGAAAAGAAAGGAGAGGGATAGAAGGAGAGCTAGTGTCGAATGGTGGATGAGAGGAGGGAGGCCGAATGTGGATTTAAAAGGGAGGGGGTGGGTTTTCGAAAATTTTAAAAAAGATAAGATAGAAGATATGATTTAAAAAAATAAGTATGATATGAAAAGATGTGATTTAAAATTGAAAAGATATGAAAGATATTTGAAAAAGATAAATTTGGATTTTGAAAAAAAAAAATAATGTGGAGATTTGAAAAAGATATTGATGAGTTGAAAAGATTTTAGAAGGAAAAGAGATAGATTTGTTTTGGAAAATTTGAAAAAGAGTTGGATTGGATTGAAAAAGAATTTGTGTTTATGGATTAAGATACATTTGATATTTTTAAAGTAGGATTTTTAGAAATTAGGGTTTGTAACATGTTTATGCAAGAAATCATGAATTGAAACATGAAAATTAAAATTAAAATAAAAAATGTGAAATAAAAATGAATTTACCTCCTCCCCACCATCCTGGCGTTAAACGCCCAAATGCTGCATGTTTTGGGTGTTTAACGCCCAAATGCTGCTTCTCCTGGGCGTTCAACGCCCAGCTGTTGCTTCTTTCTGGCGTTGAACGCCAGGAACTCCTTTATCACTGGGCGTTTTTCTAAACGCCCAAGATGCTGTCAATCTGGCGTTAAACGCCCAGAAGCTGCTTCTTTCTGGCGTTTAACGCCCAGATGGCTATCATTACTGGCGTTTTCTTGCCAGTGAGCTCTTTTTCTCTGTTTTGTGTGCAGAATCCTTCTGTAATCCTGTGAACCTATGCAATTGACTCTTTTACCTTATTAATAGTGAACTTTATATAAACAAATAAAATCAAGAATAGGGCAAAACAACAGAAAAAGTTTTCCCAATGGCTGGGTTGCCTCCCAGCAAGCGCTTCTTTATTGTCTTTAGCTGGACCTTGCTGAGCTTTTAATCTAGCCTCAGCCTTGAGCACTCTTGCTCAACATTACCTTCAAGATAGTGTTTGATTCTCTATCCATTAACAATGAACTTCTTATCAGAATCAATGTCTTGAAGCTCCACATAACCATATGGTGATACACTTGTAATCACATATGGTCCCCTCCACCGGGATTTCAGTTTCCCAGGAAATAGCCTGAGCCTAGAGTTAAACAGCAGAACCTTTTGTCCTGGTTCAAAGATTCTAGATGACAGCTTTCTGTCATGCCACCTTTTTTATTTCTCTTTATAAAGCTTGGCATTTTCAAAAGCAGTGAATCTGAATTCCTCTAGCTCATTCAGCTGGAGCAATCTTTTTTCTCCAGCTAATTTGGCATCAAAGTTTAGGAATCTGGTTGCCCAGTAGGCCTTATGCTCCAGTTCCACGGGCAGGTGACAAGCCTTACCATACACTAGTTGGTACGGAAAGGTCCCTATAGGAGTCTTGAATGCTGTTCTGTAAGCCCACAGAGCATCATCCAAGCTCCGTGCTCAATCCTTTCTACGGGTACTTACAATCCATTCCAGGATCCTTTTTAATTCTCTGTTAGAAACTTCAGCTTGCCCATTTGTCTGTGGATGATATGGAGTCGCCACCTTGTGGCGAATCCCATACCGGACCATGGTAGAGTAAAGCTGTTTGTTGCAGAAGTGAGTGCCCCCATCACTGATTAGCACCCTAGGGACACCAAACCTGCTGAAGATATGTTTCTGGAGGAACTTCAGCACTGTTTTAGTATCATTGGTGGGCGTGGCAATGGCCTCTACCCATTTTGATACATAGTCAACTGCCACCAGAATATAAGAGTTTGAGTATGATGGTGGGAAAGGCCCCATGAAATCAATACCCCATACATCAAACAACTCAATCTCCAAGATTCCTTGTTAAGGCATGGCATAACTATGAGGCAAATTACCAGCTCTCTGGCAACTGTCACAGTTACGTACAAACTCTCGGAAATCTCTGTAGAGTGTAGGCCAGTAGAAGCCACATTGGAGGACCTTGGTGGCTGTTCGCTCACTTCCGAAATGGCCTCCATATTGTGATCCATGGCAATGCCATAAGATCCTCTGTGCTTCTTCTCTAGGCACACACCTACGGATTATTCCGTCTGCACATCTCTTAAAGAGATAGGGTTCATCCCACAAGTAGTATTTTGCATCAGTAATTAATTTTTTCTTTTGTTGCCTGCTGTACTCCTTGGGTATGAACCTTGCAGCTTTATAGTTTGCAATGTCTACAAACCATGGTGTTTCCTGAATGGCAAACAAATGCTCATCCATAAAGGTCTCAGAGATTTCAAGAGAGGGGAAGGACGTCCCTTCTACTGGCTCTATCCGGGACAGATGATTAGCCATTTGGTTCTCTGTTCCTTTTCTGTCTCTTATTTCTATATCAAACTCTTGCAGAAGCAACACCCATCTTATGAGCCTGGGTTTTGAATCCTGCTTTGTGAGTAGATATTTAAGAGCAGCATGGTCAGTGTACACAATCACTTTTGATCCTACTAGGTATGATCTAAACTTGTCAATGGCATAGACCACTGCAAGTAATTCCTTTTCTGTGGTTGTGTAATTTTTCTGGGCATCATTTAAAACATGGCTAGCATAATAAATGACATGCAGAAGCTTGTCATGCCTCTGCCCCAGTACTGCACCGATGTCGTGATCACTGGCATCACACATTAATTGGAATGGTAATGTCCAGTCTGGTGCAGAGATAACTGGTGTTGTGACCAGCTTAGCTTTCAGAGTTTCAAACGCCTGCAGGCACTCTGTGTCAAACACAAATGGCGTGTCAGCAGCTAGCAGGTTGCTTAGAGGTTTTGCAATTTTCGAAAAATCCTTTATAAACCTCCTATAGAATCCTGCATGCCCCAGAAAGCTTCTGATTGCCTTAACATTGGCAGGTGGTGGTAATTTTTCAATCACCTCTACCTTAGCTTGATCCACCTCTATTCCCTTGTTCGAAATTTTATGCCCAAGGACAATTCCTTCAGTCACCATAAAGTGACATTTTTCCCATTTTAAAACCAAGTTGGTCTCTTGGCACCTTTTCAGAACCAGTGTCAAGTGATCAAGACAGGAGTTGAATGAGTCTCCATATACTGAGAAGTCATCCATGAAGACTTCCAGAAATTTTTTCACCATATCAGAGAAAATAGAGAGCATGCATCTCTGAAAGGTTGCAGGCGCATTACACAGCCCAAATGGCATCCTTCTGTAAGCAAACACTCCAGATGGACATGTGAATGCTGTTTTCTCTTGATCCTGGGGATCTACTACAATTTGGTTGTAGCCTGAATAGCCATCCAAAAAGCAGTAATAATCATGACCTGCTAGTCTTTCTAGCATCTGGTCTATGAATGGTAAAGGAAAATGATCCTTTCTGGTGGCTGTATTGAGCCTTCTGTAGTCAATACACATGTGCCACCCTGTAACTGTTCTTGTAGGAACCAGTTTATTTTTTTCATTATGGACCACTGTCATGCCTCCCTTTTTGGGGACAACTTGGACAGGGCTCACCCAGGGGCTATCAGAAATAGGATAAATAATCCCAGCCTCCAGTAATTTGGTGACCTCTTTCTGCACCACTTCCTTCATGGCTGGATTTAGCCGCCTCTGTGGTTGAACCACTGGCTTAGCATTGTCCTCCAATAAGATCTTGTGCATACATCTAGCTGGGCTTATGCCCTTAAGGTCACCTATGGACCACCCAAGAGCTGTCTTGTGTGTCCTTAGCACTTGAATTAGTGCTTCCTCTTCCTGTGGATTTAAAGCAGAGCTTATGATCACTAGAAAAGTGTCACCTTCTCCCAGAAATACACATTTCAGGGATGGTGGTAATGGTTTGAGCTCGGATTTAGGAGGTTTTTCCTCTTCCTGAGGAAGTTTCAGAGGCTCTTTCAATTCCTCTGAATCCTCTAGATCAGGCGAAACATCTTTAAATATGTCTTCCAGCTCTGATTCGAGACTCTCAGCCATGTTGATCTCCTCCACCAGAGAGTCAATAAGATCAACTTTCATGCAGTCTTTTGGTGTGTTTGGATGCTGCATGGCATTGATAGCACTCAACTTAAACTCATCCTCATTGACTCTCAGGGTGACTTCCCCCTTTTGGACATCAATGAGAGTTCGTCCAGTGGCTAGGAAAGGTCTTCCTAGAATGAGAGTAGCACTCTTGTGCTCCTCCATTTCCAGCACTACAAAGTCAGTGGGAAAGGCGAATGGCCCAACCCTGACAATCATGTCCTCAATCACGCCTGATGGGTATTTAATGGAGCCATCAGCAAGTTGGAGACAAATCCAGGTTGGTTTAACTTCTTCAGTTAAACCAAGCTTTCTGATAGTGGATGCAGGTATTAGGTTGATGCTTGCCCCAAGATCACATAAGGCTGTCTTGGTGCAATTACCCTCTAATATGCATGGTATCAGAAAGCTTCCGGGATCTTTAAGCTTTTCTGGAAAGCTTTTCAGAATGACTGCACTGCATTCTTCAGTGAGGAGAACTCTTTCAGTTTCTCTCCAATCCTTCTTATGACTCAAGATCTCTTTTATGAACTTGGCATAAGAAGGTATTTGCTCAAGTACCTCTGCAAACGGAATCTTTATTTCAAGAGTCCTGAGATAATCTGCAAAGCGAGCAAATTGCTTATCCTGCTCCTCTTGGCGGAGTTTTTGAGGATAAGGTATCTTGGCTTTATATTCTTCAACCTTAGTTGCTGCAGGTTTATTTCCTATAGAGGTGGTTGGAGAAGCCTTTTTAGAGGGGTTGTTATCAGCACTTGTGTATGTCTGATCCCTCACTGGCATTTGAATGCCAGGGTTAGAAGCTGGAGTGACATTGGACGCCAACTCCTCACCTATTCCTGGCGTCTGAACGCCAGAACTGTGCTTCTTTTGGGCGTTCAACGCCAATTCCTTGCTTGTTTCTGGCGTTGAACGCCAGGACTGAGCATGGTTTGGGCGTTCAACGCCAGCTTTCCACCCAATTTCTGGCGTTTGATTGCCAGAATTATTCCTCTCTGGGCTCTTACTGTCCTCAGATGGATTTTGGGTAGTTTGCTCATTTCTTGGCTTCCTGCTACCTTGAGGAGGGGCATCTAATGTTTTCCCACTTCTCAATTGAACTGCTTGACACTCTTCTGTTATTTGTTTTGACAACTGCTGCTTTGTTTGCTTTAATTGTACTTCCATATTTATATTAGCCATTCTTGTCTCTTGTAGTCTCTCCTTGAATTCGGCTAACTGTTTTGTTAGAAAATCCAATTGCTGATTGAATTCAGTAGCTTGTTCTGCAGGACTGAGTTCAACAATTACTGTTCTAGCCTCTTCTTTCATGGAAGGTTCACTGCTTAGGTACAGATGCTGATTTCTGGCAACTGTATCAATGAGCTCTTGAGCTTCTTCAATTGTCTTTCTCATGTGGATAGATCTACCAGCTGAGTAATCTAGAGAGATCTGAGCTCTTTCTGTAAGCTCATAATAGAAGATGTCTAACTGAACCCACTCTGAAAATATTTCAGAGGGGCATTTTCTTAGCATCTCTCTGTATCTCTCCCAGGCATCATAAAGAGATTCATTATCTCCTTGTTTAAAGCCTTGGATATCCAGCCTTAGCTATGTCATCCTTTTTGGAGGGAAATATTGATTCAGGAATTTTTCTGACAGCTGTTTCCATGTCCTTATGCTAGCCTTAGGTTGGTTATTTAACCACCTCTTAGCTTGGTCTTTTACAGCAAATAGAAACAGTAATAGTCTGTAGACATCCTAATCTACTTCCTTATCATGGACTGTGTCAGCAATTTGTAAAAATTGTACCAGAAACTCTGTAGGTTCTTCCTGTGGAAGACCGGAACTGGCAACTTTGCTGCACCATGATAATGAGCTGAGGATTCAACTCAAAGCTACTGACTCCAATGGAGGGTATACTGATACTACTCCCATATGAAGCAGTAGTGGGGTTAGCATATGACCCTAGAGTCCTTCTGGACTGTTCATTTCCACTTAGATCCATGATGGAGAAAGGGAGATGATGTAGAATAGAGTAAAAATTATTTTTATTTATTTATTTATTTATTTATTTTGAAAATAAAATAAATTAAAATAAAATAAATAAAAATGGGTGAAGATTTTCGAAAAATGAAGAGAGAGAAAGAAAAAAATTTGTTAGAAAGTTTTGAAAAAGATATGATTTTTAGGATTTGATGACTAATTTAATGCTAATTTTTCGAAAATTATGAGTGGAATGAAGAAAATATATTTTTTTTTGAATTTTATGATGAAAGAGAAAAACACACAAGAGACACACAACTTAAAATTTTTAGATCTAATGCTTCTTGTTTTCGAAAATTTTGGAGGGAAAACACCAAGGAACACCAAACTTAAAAATTTTAAGATCAAAACACAAGGAAGACTCAAGAACACTTTGAAGAATCACAAGAACAATAAGAACATGAAGGTAGAACACCAAACTTAAAATTTTTAAAAAACCAAAATAAAATTTTCAAAAACCAAAGAAAAATCAACAAGAAAACACCAAACTTAAAGTTTGGCACAAGATTTAATCAAAGAAAAATTATTTTTGAAAAAAAGAATTTAAAAAGAAGATACCCAATTACCAAGAACATAGACCAACGCTCTAACCAATTGGGCAGTAAATGTAACACTTGTTTTGAAGAAGTATTTTTAATAACTAAGAATAATTTTTTTTGAAAACTAATGTTTTGAAAAGGCACAGGAAAAACAAGAAAAAAAATAGAACAAGAAAAACTAAAGATCAAACAAGAAAAATAAACAAGAACAACTTGAAGATCCAGGAAAAACAAAGAACACAAATTCGAAAATTTAAAGGAAAATATAAAATATGCAATTGACACCAAACTTAAAATATAAAACTAAACTTGAACAGAAAAAAACTCAATTATTAGTAAAAAAATAAAATTTCGAAAAAAACTTTTGAAAAAGAAAACAAGGATTATAAAATTTTAACAAGAACAATAGTAAAAGACTCAAAGACAAATCACAGATTAATAAAGAAAAAAAAATTTTTGAAAGATTTTTGAAAAGAAAGTAAAAGACTCTGACCCAAAAGACAAAATCTTCCTAATCTAAGCAACAGGATGAACCGTCAGTTGTTTAAACTCGAACAGTCCCCGGCAACGGCGCCAAAAACTTGGTGCACGAATTGTGAATCACACTTTTCACAACTCGTACCACTAACCAGCAAGTGCACTGGGTCGTCCAAGTAATACCTTACGTGAGTAAGGGTCGAATCCCACAGAGATTGTTGGTTTGAAGCAATCTATGGTTATCTTGTAAATCTTAGTCAGGAAGTCAATTATATTTATCAGTTTGAATTGCGAATAATAAAAGAGCATGAATTAAATACTTGTTATGCAATAATGGAGAGTATGTTGGAGTTTTGGAGATGCTTTGTCCTCTTTATTTTAGCTTTTCTCTTGTACTCCTCTTCGCACACGAAGGCTCCTTCCATGGCAAGCTGCATGTAGGGTGTCACTGTTGTCAATGGCTATATCCCATCCCTTCAGTGAAAATGGTCCAAATGCTCTGTCACAGCACGGCTAGTCATCTGGAGGTTCTTGATCATACTGGAATAGGATTTACTATCCTTTTGCGTCTGACACTACGCCCAGCACTCGCGAGTTTGAAGCTCGTCACAGTCATCCAATCCCTGAATCCTACTCGGAATACCACAGACAAGGTTTAGACTTTTCGGATTCTCATGAATGACGCCATCAATTCTAGCTTATACCACGAAGACTCTGATTACGGAATCTAAGAGATACTCATTCAATCTAATATAGAACGGAGGTGGTTGTCATGCACACGTTCATGGATTGAGGAAGGTGATGAGTGCCACGGATCATCACCTTCTTCATAGTGAAGCGCAAATGAACATCTTAGATAGGAACAAGCGTGTTTGAATGGAAAACAGAAGTAATTGCATTAATTCATCGAGACACAGCAGAGCTCCTCACCCCCAACACTGGAGTTTAGAGACTCATGCCGTCAAAGAGTACAAAGTTCAGATCTAAAATGTCATGAGATACAAAATAAATCTCTAAAAGTTGTTTAAATACTAAACTAGTAACCTAGGTTTATAGAAAATGAGTAAACTATGATAGATAGTGCAGAAATCTACTTCTGGGGCCCACTTGGTGTGTGCTGGGGCTGAGACTTAAGCTTCTCACGTGCCTGGGCTGTTTTGGACGTTTAACGCCAGATTGTAACCTGTTTCTGGCGTTGAACTCCAACTTGTAACCTGTTTCTGGCGCTGGACGCCAGACTGCAACATGGAACTAGCATTGAACGCCAGTTTACGTCATCTATCCTTGAGCAAAGTATGGATTATTATATATTGCTGGAAAGCGCTGAATGTCTACTTTCCAACGCAATTGGAAGCGCGCCAATTGGACTCCTGTAGCTCCAGAAAATCCATTCCGAGTGCTGAGAGGTCAGAATCCAACAGCATCAGCAGTCCTTTTTAGCCTGAATCAGATTTTTGCTCAGCTCCCTCAATTTCAGCCAGAAAATACCTGAAATTACAGAAAAATACAAAAACTCATAGTAAAGTCCAGAAATATAAATTTTGCCTAAAAACTACTGAAACTATACTAAAAACTAACCAAATCATACTAAAAACTATATGAAATTATCCCCAAAAAGCGTATAAAATATCCGCTCATCAGATGACCCGAGGTTTAAATACTTCGGTTAATTTTATTGGATTTGCTTAAGTGACAAACAATTTAAACATTGACTAAGGTTTAGTTGTCGGTTTAGAACTATACTTGCAACGCAAATTTTTGTGAAAATCTTTACCGAGATTTTTCTTCCGTCAATGGTTGGTGTGGGAAATTGTGATTACACTTTTCATAACTCCGCACAACTAACCATCAAGTGCACTGGGTCATCCAAGTAATACCTTACGTGAGTAAGGGTCGATCCCACGGAGATTGTTGGCTTGAAGCAAGCTATGGTTATTTTGTAAATCTTAGTCAGGAGATTAATGATAAGAGTGATTGTATTTATGAAAAATAAATAACATGAAATAAATAGTACTTGTGATTCAGTAATGAGAAACAGGTTGAGATTCTGGAGATGCTCTGTCGTCTGAATCTATGCTTTCCTACTGTCTTCTTCTCCAAACACGCATGGCTTCCTTCAATGGCAAGCTGTATGATCCTCTCGGATGAAAAATACCAGGTACGATCTCTGCACGGCTAATCAACTGTCGGATTTCTCGTCTCAGATGAAAAATACCATGTACAGCTACCGCACAGCTAATCATCTGTCGGTTCCCACTAGCGTCGGAATAGGACCCTTGTCCTTTTGCATACTGTCACTGCGCCCAACATTCGCAGGTTTGAAGCTCGTCACAGTCATCCTTTCTCGGATCCTACTCGGAATACCACAGACAAGATTTAGACTTTTCGGATCCCAGGAATGTTACTAATTGGTTCTAGCCTATACCACGAAGGTTCTAACCTCCGGACTCGGTCCGTGGATTAGAAACCCAAGAGATACGCACCCAAGCTGTCGCTCAATGACTACGTTGAGCTCAGATAGAACGAGAGTGATTGTCAGGCACGCGTTCATAGGTTGAGGATAATGATGAGTGTCACGGATCATCATATTCTCTATATTGAAGTACGAGTGAGTATCTTAGAATAGAATCAAGCGTGATTGAATAGAAAATAGTAGTAATTGCATTAATCCATTGAAACACAGCAGAGCTCCTCACCCCCACCTATGGGGTTTAGAGACTCATGCCGTAGAAGATACAATATGAAGTGTAAAATGTCATGAGGTGCTAAATGAATCTCTAAAAGTAGTTTTAATAATAAACTAGTAACTTAGGGTTACAGAAAATGAGTAACTAGGTGTAGATAGTGCAAAATTCCACTTCCGGGGCCCACTTGGTGAGTGTTTGGGTTGAGCTTTCAAGCTTCCATGTGCATATGCCTCATATTGGAGTTAAACGCCACCTTGGGTGCCAAAATGGGCCTTTAACACCGAAAAGTATGCCAGTTCTGGCATTTTATGCCAGAAAGTTTTTGGCTGGATTTTAACGCCAATTTGGGCCATCAAATCTCGGGTAAAGTATAAACTATTATATATTTCTAGAAAGCCCAAGATGTCTACTTTCCAACACAATTGAGAGCGCGCCAATTGGGCTTCTGAAGCTCCAAAAAATCCATTTCGAGTGCAGGAGGGTCAGAATCCAACAGCATTTGCAGTCCTTTCTCAGCCTCTGAATCAGATTTTTGCTCAGGTCCCTCAATTTCAGCCAGAAAATACCTGAAATTACAGAAAAACACACAAACTCATAGTAAAGCCCATAGATGTGATTTTTGAATAAAAAATAATAAAAATATAATAAAAAGTAACAAAAATATACTAAAAACTACCTAAAAATAATGCCAAAAAGGGTATAATTTATCCGCTCATCACAACACCAAAATTAAATTGTTGCTTGTCCCCAAGAAACTAAAAAAAATAGGATAAAAAGAAGATAATATACAATAAATTTCAAAAACATCAATGAAGATTAGTTTTAATTAGATGAGCGGGACTAGTGGCTTTTTGCTTCTGAACAGTTTTGGCATCTCACTTTATCCTTTGAAGTTCAGAATGATTGGCATCCATAGGAACTCAGAATTCAGATAGTGTTATTGATTCTCTTAGTTCAGTATGTTGATTCTTGAACACGGCTACTTTATGAGTCTTGGCTGTGACCCTAAGCATTTTGTTTTCTAGTATTACCACCGGATACATAAATGCCACATACACATAACTGGGTGAATCTTTTTAGATTGTGTCTCAGCTTTACTAGAGTCCCCAGTTAGAGGTGCCCAGAGCTCTTAAGCACACTCTTTTTTTTTTATTTGGACCACGACTTTAACCGCTCAATCTCAAGCTTTTCACTTGACACCTTCACGCCACAAGCACATGGTTAGGGACAGCTTAGTTTAGCCGCTTAGACCAGGATTTTATTCATTTGGGCCCTCCTATCCATTAATGCTCAAAGCCTTTGATCCTTTTTACCCTTGCCTTTTGGTTTAAAGGGTTATTGGCTTTTTCTGCTTGCTTTTTCTTTTTCTTTCTTTTTTTCGCCATTTTTTTCTTTTCTTTTCTTTTCTTTTTTGTTTTTCTGCAAGCTTTTCACTGCTTTTTTTTTTTGCTTCAAGAATCAATTTTATGATTTTTTAGATTATCAAATAACATTTCTCCTTTTTCATTATTCTTTCAAGAGCCAACAATTTTAACATTCATAAACAACAAATTCAAAAATATGTACTGTTCAAGCATTCATCCAGAAAACAAAAAGTATTGCCACCACATCAAAATAATTAAACTAATTTCAAGATAGAATTCGAAATTCATGCACTTCTTGTTCTTTTGCAATTAAAAACATTTTTCATTTAAGAAAGGTGAAGGATTCATAGGACATTCAGAGCTTTAAGACATAGACACTAGACACTAATGATCATGTAATAAAGACACAAACATAGACAAAACATAAAGCATAGAATTCGAAAAACAGAAAAATAAGAACAAGGAAATTAAAGAACGGGTCCACCTTAGTGATGGCGGCTAGTTCTTCTTCTTGAAGATCCCATAGAGTGCTTTAGCTCCTCAATATCTCTTCCTTGCCTTTGTTGCTCCTTTTTCATGGCCTTTTGGTCCTCTCTGATTTTATGGAGGATAATGGAGTGCTCTTGTTGAGGTCCATGAGTGGGCTCTCTTGTTTGCTCCATCCTCTTTCTAGTGATGGGCTTTTGAGATGAATCTCTCCATCTCTCATGACTCGGAGTTGGAAGCAACTGCCTTCCCTTTCCTCTTCCTAGAGGTTTCTCCGGCCTTAGGTGCCATTAGTGGTTATAGAAAGCAAAAAGCTAAGCTTTTCCACACCAAACTTAAAAGCTTTACTCGTCCTCGAGCAAAATAAGATAGAAGAGAGTAGAAGAAGAATGATGCAATTAATTTTGAAAACTTATTACTGTATACAAGAAAAATTAAGAAGATTTGAAAAGAATTTGAAAAGATATGTAAGTTTTGAAAATGTTTTGGAAGGAATTGAAGAGAATTAAAAACATAATTAAAAAAGAATTGGAAAGATTATTAATTTTTGAAAATAGAAATTGAAAGATGAAAGTTTAAAATATTTTTGATGCAAAAAATTATGAATTAAAACATGAAAAATTGAAAAAAAATCGAATTGGAAACAAAATTACCTCCCTTGTGTCATCCTGGCGTTAAACGCCCAGAATGCTATTTATTCTGGCGTTTAATGCCCACTTGTCTGCCTATTTGGGCATTTAACGCCCAGCCAGATACCCTGGCTGGCGTTAAACGCCAGGAATCCTTCTTTACTGGGCGTTTTTCTGAACGCCCAGAATGCTGCCTGCATGGGCGTTAAACGCCCATTCTGCTATCCTTACTGGCGTTTAAACGCCAGTAAGCCTGTCCTCCAGGGTGTGCTATTTTTGATGCTATTTTTTATTCCACTTTAATTCTGCAGCTATTTTTGTGACTCCACATGATCATCAACCTAAAGAAAACATAGACTTAACAATGGAGAATGAAATGAAAAATTAATTATCATGGATAAATAAGATTGGGTTGCCTCTCAATAAGCGCTTCTTTACTGTCTTTAGCTGGACTTTTACTGAGCTTTTAATTTAGTCTCAGTTTTGAGCATTCTTGCTCAACATTGCCTGCAAGATAATGTTTGTGCTTACTGTACTCTTTGGATATGAATCTCACAGCTTTATAGTTTTCAATGTCTGCAAACCAAGATACTTCCTGAATGGCAAAGAGTTGCTCATCCGGGAAGGTTTCAGAGATCTCAGTAGGAGGAGGGGACGCCTAAGCTACTAGCTCTATTCGGGACAGGTGGTCAGCTACTTGGTTCTCTGTCCCTTTTCTGTCCCTTATTTCTATATCAAACTCTTGCAGAAGCAACACCCATCTTATGAGTCTAGGTTTTGAATCCTGCTTTGTGAGGAGATATTTTAGAGCAGCATGGTCAGTGTACACAATCACTTTTGATCCTACTAAATAAGATCTGAACTTGTCAATGGCATAAACCACCGCAAGCAACTCCTTTTCTGTGGTTGTGTAATTCTTCTGTGCGTCATTTAAAACACGACTTGCATAATAAATGACATGCAGGAGCTTGTTATGCCTTTGTCCCAATACTGCACCAATGGCATGGTCACTAGCATCACACATTAGTTCGAATGGTAACGTCCAATCTGGTGCAGAAATGACTGGTGTTGTGACCAGCTTAGCTTTCAGAGTTTCAATCGCCTGCAGACACTCTGTGTCAAAGACAAATGGCATGTCAGCAGCTAGCAGATTGCTCAGAGGTTTTGCAATTTTTGAAAAATCTTTTATAAACCTCCTATAGAATCTTGCATGGCCCAGAAAGCTTCTGATTGCCTTAACATTGGTAGGTGGTGGTAATTTTTCAATTACCTCTACCTTAGCTTGATCCACCTCTATCCCCTTGTTCGAAATTTTGTGCCCAAGGACAATTCCTTCAGTCACCATAAAGTGACATTTCTCTCAGTTTAAAATCAGGTTAGTCTCTTGGCACTTTTTTAGAACAAGTGCTAGATGGTCAAGACATGAGCTGAATGAGTCTCCAAATACTGAGAAGTTATCCATGAAGACTTCCAGAAATTTTTCTACCATATCAGAGAAGATAGAGAGCATGCACCTCTGAAAGGTTGCAGGTGTATTGCACAGACCAAATGACATCCTTCTGTAGGCAAATACCCCAGATGGACATGTGAATGCCGTTTTCTCTTAGTCCTGAGGATCTACTACAATTTGGTTGTAACCTGAATAGCCATCCAAAAAGCAGTAGTATTCATGGCCTGCTAGTCTCTCTAGCATCTGGTCTATGAATGGTTGATAAACCACTATTTTATGGTTTATCTTATGCTCAATTGAGTGGTTTTTATCAACTCTTTGCCCACTTATTCATACTATTTGCATGGTTTTACATTTGCCTAACTAATTATGTGCTTTGATTGAAAACATGTTTTTTTGGACTTATAATTGCTAATATTAATCCTCTCTTATTACCATTAGATGCCTTGATATGTGCGTTAAGTGTTTTTAGAGATCATAGGGTAGGAATGGCTCAGAGGATGGAAAGGAAGCATGCAAAAATGGAAGGAATACAAGAAGTTGGAGAAATTGCTAAGCTGTCCAACCTGACTTCTCTGCACTCAAACAGCTATAACTTTAGCTACAGAGGTCCAAACGACGCGGTTCCATTTGCGTTGGAAAGCTAACGTTCGGGGCTTAGATTTGATATATAATATGTCATAGTTGCCTTGACGCTAGGCGACACGATTGCGTGCTCCATGCGGCCGCGTCGCAGTGACAAAAATTCAGCATGTTTGAATTCGCAACCAGCGAATTCTGGGTTGTTTTTGACCCAGTTTGCGGCCCAGAAAACACAGATTAGAGGCTATAAAGTGGGGGAATGCATCCATTTATAATCAAGCTTTCACATTCACGGTTTTGGGATTTAGATGTAGTTTTAGAGAGAGAGGTTCTCTCCTCTCTCTTAGGATTAGGATTTATGATTTCTCTTAGTTTTAGGAGTGACTCTCGATCCCAGGTTCAATGTTCTTTTTATTTATTTTCTCAATTTAATTTATGAACATCTATGCCAGATTTAATTTCTTTTGTTAATGCAATTCGAGGTATTTTCAGATTTAAGATTGCTTTGCTTTATTTATATTGATGCTTTTAATTTAATTTAGATATTTTTCTCCCTTTTGGCTTTGGTCAAGTGATTGGTAGTACTTGAGTTATCAAACTCAGCAAGTGATTGAAATTGGCAGATTCTGCTTTAGCTAGGATTGCTCTAACACTAGTCTCTCCACAGGAGTTGACTAGGACTTGAGAATCAAGCTAATTAGTCCACTTAACCTTCCTTTGTTTAATAAAGGCTGACCAAGTGGGATTAAAACCCAACTCTCTTTACACTTGATAAGGATAACTAGGATAGGAATTCCAATTCTTATACCTTGCCAAGAGATTTTATTATTATTATTTTATTTTACTTGTCATATAACATATTCCCTCCTTACTTCCAAAACCCCAATTTACAAACTCATAACCAATAATAAGAACATACCTCCCTGCAATTCCTTGAGAAGACGACCCGAGATTTAAATACTCGGTTATCAATTTTAAAAGGGGTTTGTTTCTTGTGACAACCAAAACGTTTGTATGAAAGGACTTTTGAAGGTTTAGAAACTATACTTGCAACGAGGATTTATCCGCAAATTTCTAGACCACGCAAAAGTTCCTCTCATCAATGGTAAAGGAAAATGATCCTTCCTGGTGGCTGTATTGAGCATTCTGTAGTCAATACACATACGCCACCATGTAACTGTTCTTGTAGGAACCAGTTCATTCTTTTCATTATGTACCACTGTCATGCCTCCCTTCTTGGGGACAACTTGGACAGGGCTCACCCAGGGGCTATCAGAAATAGGATAAATAATTCCAGCCTCTAGTAACTTAGTGACCTCTTTCTGCACCACCTCCTTCATGGCTGGATTCAGCTGTCTCTGTGGTTGAACCACTGGCTTAGCATCATCCTTCAATAGGATCTTGTGCATGCATCTGGCTGGGCTAATGCTCTTAAGATCACTTATGGACCACCCAAGAGATGTCTTATGTGTCCTTAGCACCTGAATTAGTGCTTTCTCTTCCTGTGGCTCTAAAGCAGAGCTTATGATAATGGAAAAAGTGTCATCTTTTCCCAGAAATGCATATTTTAGGGATGGTGGTAGTGGTTTGAGCTCGGGTTTAGGAGGCTTCTCCTCTTCCTGAGGAGTTTTCAGAGGTTCTTCTGTTTTCTCTGGTTCCTCCATATCAGGCTGAACATCTTTAAAAATGTCCTCTAGCTCTGATTCGAGACTCTCAGTCATATTGACCTCTTCTACCAGGGAGTCAATAATATCAGCGCTCAGGCAGTCTTTTGATGTGTCTGGATGCTGCATAGCTTTGACAATATTCAACTTAAACTCATCCTCATTGACTCTCAGGGTTATCTCCCCTTTTTGGACGTCAATGAGGGTTCGTCTAGTTGCTAGGAAAGGTCTTCCTAGAATGAGAGTTGCACTCTTGTGCTCCTCTATTTCCAGCACTACAAAGTTAGTAGGCAAGGCAAATGGCCCAACCTTGACAATCACGTCCTCAATTACACCTGATAGGATTTTAATGGAGCCATCAGCAAGTTGGAGGCATATCCGGGTTGGTTTAACTTCATCAGTCTAACCAAGCTTTTTGATAGTGGATGCAGGTATTAGGTCGATACTTGCCCCAAGATCACATAGAGCTGTCTTAGTACAATCATCCTCTAATGTGCATGGTATCATAAAGCTTCCGGGATCTTTAAGCTTCTCTGGTAAGCTTTTCAAAATGACTGCACTGCATTCTTCAGTGAGGAAAACTTTTTCAGTTTCTCTCCAATCCTTCTTATGACTTAAGATATCTTTTATGAACTTAGCATAAGAGGGTATTTGCTCAAGTGCCTCTGCAAATGAAATCTTTATTTCAAGAGTCCTAAGATAGTCTGCAAAGAGAAAAAATTGTTTATCCTGTTTTGCTTGGTGAAGTTTCTGAGGATAAGGCATCTTGGCTTTATATTCTTCAACCTTAGTTGCTGCAGGTTTACTTCCTACAGAAGTGGTTGGAGAGGCCTACCTAAGGGGGTTGTTATCCACACTTGCAGGTGTCTGATCCCCATTGGCGTTTGAACGCTAGAATTGGGTGCTGTATGGGCGTTTAACGCCAGATTGCCACCCTTTTCTGGCGTTTGAACGCCAGAATCCTTCCTCTCTGGGCTCTTACTGTCCTCAGAGGGATTTTGGGAAGTGGTTTGGTCATCCTCTCTCAGTTGTTCCTTTCTTGGCTTTCTGCTGCCTTGAGTTGAAACATTCAATGTCTTCCCACTCCTTAAATGAACAGCTTGGCACTCTTCTGTTATCTATTTAGATAACTGTTGTCTTGTCTGATTCAATTGTGCTTCCATATTCTTGTTAGCCTTTTCAGTGTCTTGTAGCATCTCTTTAAATTCTGCTAACTATTTTGTTATAAAAAGAAATTGCTGATTGAGTTTAGCAACTTGTTCTGGAGGACTAAGTTCAGTGGATACTGCTTTAGCCTCTTCTTTCTTGGAGGACACACTACTTAAGTACATGTGCTGATTTCTAGCAACTGTATCAATAAGCTCTTGAGCCTCTTCAATTGTCTTCCTCATGTGTATAGATCCACCAGCTGAGTGGTCTAGAGACATCTGGGCTTTTTCTGTAAGCCCATAGTAAAGATGTCTAACTGCACCCATTCTGAAAACATTTCAGAGGGGCATTTCCTTAGCATCCCTCTATACCTCTCCCAGGCATTATAAAGAGATTCATTATCCTCTTGTTTAAAGCCTTGGATGTCCAGCCTTAGCTGTGTCATCCTTTTTAGAGGGAAATATTGATTCAGGAATTTGTCTGATAATTGTTTCCACGTTTTTATGCTTGCTGCGGGTTGGTTATTTAACCACCTCTTAGCTTGATCTTTTACAGCAAATAGAAACAGTAATAATCTGTAGACATCCTGATCCACTTCCTTATTGTAACACCCTAACTACCAAAACTCACACTTCCGGCTGCGCGACTCTGATAGCTCGGATATTACGACGACACTTATACTATTTAATACTAAAATATGAGCCTGTTTAAACCTTAAACCTTAAACCGCTCCCAAAAATACTTTCGTTCGGTAACGTACATCCATAGATACCATACAACTTACAAAAACTCATAAAGAGTACATCCATATATATATATATATAACATTACAAGCATTTTCCAATACAATTCATATCCCTCTTACAGAATATATCAAGATAAAGGCGAGGGTACAAACAAATAATAATCTAAAGCAATACAGAGCATATCAATAACTAAATAAACTCTTTGTGACTTCTGTTCCCATATCCTGAAAGGGGAAAATGTAGGGGGGTGAGAACATCATCCTCGAAAGGGTTCTCAGTAGAGGGTTTTTAGGAATTACTGTAATAGGATACGTGAAGATAAACCGTACCAGTGATTAATAACCGTCTTATGCCTCTTTTCAAAAATAACGGTTTACAATAAAAATAAAGTCAGAAATCTTTTCTGAAAGAGGAACCATTCAATTCTCAAAAACTCAAAAGCCTTTCAAAACGGTTTATCTATGCTGAAACAAAATAGCCTTTTATATTTTATTCCAAACCAGAAACATAAAACCGAACTCAACCATCGGTTCATCTCATTTCAACCACGGCCCTAGGCCCAAACAATCCAACCATCAACCAATCACCACAGTCCAACAGAGTCCCAGTAGCAAACACAAATAAGAAGATTCAAGCACAAACAAACAGTTATTGCAAGTAGAACAATTAGCAATTATTCACATAGGCAAACCAAGTATAATATGCACACCCAAACAATGTCACATAGATGCATATGATGCATGCCTATCCCTAGTGGCTGATGATATCATCTGTCGGTTATAGAGCCAACCCGACAAGTCCTGGTAGCTAGCCATTTGACTGTCCCTCTGTCGCGCATCCCCAACTCGAGTTATACTCATCATAAACTTGATCATAATCATGATCCATATCCATCACCTTCACTGGTGAATATTTACGGGGGCGAGCTCATCTGGGACTTTCACAGTGCCCAGCCACACTTACGACATAGGGTCAAAAGAGCTTCGAGTCTCAACCTGGAGCACGTGGTGGCTAGCCACTGCTTTCTCCCAGGGAAACTCTTATCTTCGATAGTGGAAGTGCAACATTCACATTTATCAATGATTCAGCATAAACATGCATTCAATCTCATCCATGGATCAACATCCATCTCAGCCATCCGGCTCACGGTTCAGTCCAGAACCAGCCAATATTCATATCATACACAACCATTCCGGCTCATGGTTCAATCCAGAATCAACCAATATGTATAATCATACACAGCCATTCCGGCTCACAACGAAACAGCACTTCCACATTCAACATCATCAACTCACAAAATCGGCATTTAAGCCATAAATCACTTTTTCCCAAATCATTTCACTTTGAAATCAAGTTTCAACTCTTTTCAGCCTTGGCTTTAAAGATCTCATTTCTCAAATCATCTCAGGCTCATAAGCCACCTTTACTCAAGGTAAATTCCCCTTTTAAAACCATGCCACTCTCGGCATCCTCTTTTCAAAACTTCCATAACCATGGAAAGTTAAAGATTCATTTTGAAACATTCAAAATCATCCATCCAACAATGGGATTTTATAACAAAGTTTCTCGGCAGAGTCCCAAGTCTTTAGGGGAGAATAACATAACTCATTTTGCCAAATTTATTTAAAATCATTAAAACCTTGGCTTTCCGATTTGAGTAGTAAAATAGGATCTAAGCCAAACTGAGTCATGTAATCATTTACTTCTTTCAAAGCCATTTCCTTTACTTAGGCAAAACTAACTTCAACCCCCATGATAAATTCTAAAGCGTTTCAACTATTCAAAATTGCCTTAGTCTTGCAAGAATTCAGAGTTCAAAGAGTACTTAAAACCTTTCTCAAAATATTTCAAAATGAAACTTGTCAATAGACATTCAGGTCCTTTCAAAATCATTAAAACTTCTTTAATTGAAACCCCCAAGTCAAATTCAAAGTCATAAACCCTTTTCACATCCAAACACCTTTAAAACACAAGTTTCATCTAAATAACTGTCTCCTAAAAGAGATACAATGCCTTTCTTAAAAAGCAAGACTAAATCACAATTTCCTCTTTACTAACTCATTTCGAAAGCATGAATCATCCTTTTCTTGATAACTCGGATTTTATAGAAATTTCGGCAGCACCTCCCCTAAAACTTGGACTTTGCCACCCGGTTCGGGTCCCAACAAAACCATTCCACAATCCTTTTCCAACAACCCAAAATCCAAAATCAATTCAAAGGCAGGCCAAAATCCAACAGTCAATCTCAATACCATATTTCAAGAAAACCGTTTCAAAATCAAATCATTATCAGCCGAATAAACACATTCCTAAAGTTTCAAGGAAACGGTTCAGTAACAACCATGTATCAAAAAACAGATCATTTAAAGCAAGCCAGGCTGAATTCAAGAGTGTATTCTATTTTTCACATTCTCAAGAAAATCCATTCAACTCAAATCAATTTCCAACGGATTAAACTCAATCTCAAAGCTTTAAAAGAATCAACTTCAAAAGCATTTCGTTTCACAAAACCACACAACAGTCCAGTCAAACAAACGTCCATAATCATACAAAACAACCGAACAATACATAGGATTGATACAATCACCAAATACACATTTTCCCACAACAGTATCCATATGTAATAATTCCAATATATAAAATATAGATTTCAAAAAGTGCCCCTACCTCAAAACGCAAAACCATAGCCCAAACGCGTCACAGAGTCCTTTTCGCCTCGACCCGAACTGACGGCAACCAAAACCTCAGCTCCCAGTCACGTTCGCAATAACCATAGCAACACTAATCGCAACATACAATAATCAGGACTCGACCCCACGTTATCAAAACTCTCATTCATTAACCAAACACAACCGAATACTAACACGAGGCTTTTCGAAACATAATTTACTTACTGAGCTAGCGAAACGAAACAGTCGCAGCTCCATATCAACCCGGCAGCGACTCTGTTAGCCACCTCAAGCGGCAGCGGCGATGAAAGACTCCGACAACCGCGACTGCACAACAACATCATGGCGATAAAACCCAGGAATAGAAAGGAATGAAGACTAAATGCAAGGACCCTTACCGGCAGTGGTTTTCCGGCGACTAAGCTGCATTCTCCAGCGGCAGAGATGGCAGAGCAGTTCGAAACGGCCAGCAGCAGTGGCGGCGCTAACCCAGCACTAACACCCACCACCGTCACCACCTCCCTTTCCGGTCAGATCCAACGGCTGTAAAAGGATCAGCCCCAACTCGCGATGCCATTTCCTCCTCCTTTCATGCTTGACGGCGGCAGATCTAGCTGAAAAGGGACCCTCGGCACGGCAGAACGGCGGTGGTCAGTGGCGTGCTGCGGCGACTGGACGTAGCTCCTCCAGCTCGCGTCTTCCCCCCTCTTCCCTGTGACAGCGACGCGGCTCGAGGCCCCATGGACGGCGACGACGAGACGCAATTTCTGCCCCTCTTCGACGCCTCTTCTCCGTGACGGCGGTAGCAGCGGGATGGTTCGACGGCGAGGCGTGGTGACAATGCAGCTGGCGGTGGTGAGGATGAACGGCGGTGACCAGTTGAGCGGTGGCTTCCTCACTCTCCTCTGCCGCGACTCAGCCTCCCTCTCTCTTTCTGCTTTCGTTCTTTTCTTTCATCGAAAGGGAAAAAGGGAACTGTGTGTGCTGTTGCTTTGGGGGAAAAGGGTTTTGGCTGCTAAGCTTGGGAAGGATTAGGGTTTCATCTTCAAAAGTTAGGGTTAGGGGCATTTTAGTAATTTCAAATGAAATTGGAAAAAATATAGTAACTGAAACCCAATTTGAATCCAACACTAATTGTATATAGAAAAATACTATTTGCTCAACAATTTTACAAATTATTTTCAATAAAATGCCCAAATCTCAAAATTAGGAATATTATAGTTAAATCCTTTATTTTCCCAAAACAGTAGTATCAATATTTTAAAATATTAATTATTTAGTCCAAATCATATAAAAATCCTTATTATTCCACAACTACCAACTTTATAATTTTGAATATAGAAAATAATTTAATAATTGTAAAATTGGATAATGATCATAACTCATCTCAAATTCAATAAATCAAAACTTGCCTTAATTATCTTTAATAAAATGATTTCTGAAATTAAGGTTATAAATAACCATATGATTTGAGACTTGACCATAATAAGACTTTTCAAAGGTTTTGGGTCTTACATTCTACCTACCTTATAAAAATTTTCGTCCTCGAAAATTAAAGTAATACATAATATAATACATAACCTTAGTTGTCTCAAATATTTTTAGAAAAGTACAAAGTCTTAGCATATATGTATAATGCTCAAATACCGAATATCCATAAGATTTAAATATAGGGACAAGGTATAGTGTAAAGCAAAGGATACCAGCTAGGCTCGATGCAAAAGGTCACATAATCTCAAGACTTTACAAAACTTGAGGTAACAAAATAGGGTGCAAATCAAGATAGGCGTTCACAAAACGAGGCGGTAATCAATGTGACATAAAGGCTACCAAAACAGGTTGGTATTAAAACAAAGGCTATAACATTCGCCGACAATTCTTGTTCCCACTTCAGAACTTCAACTTCCCAACTCCACAAATCACCTTACAACCTCATAGCCGATCATGAGCCTAACACCCGCAGCTCATTTGCAAGAAACGAAACGCCCACAACTCATGATGTCGTACACCTACCGCTTCAACTTCTATGTACACATATCACGTCTTAAAGAACTAAAGCATCGCGTTACTATGTCTACAAGTCGCACGTGATATCAAAACAATTCTCGAGTCTACTCATAAGGATACCGGATTTAGAACGGAGAGACAATTGTCAAGGGTAATACTCATAGATTTAAGAGAATGTATCCAATTCTAGATAAACAAGGATGCTCAAGAAATGAAGTTTGCTAGAAATAAATCAATTGACAACTTCAAAGATAACCCTTGAATCAAAGAAATCCAATAGGATCAATAAGGAGAAAATCAGCACCTTAGTTCGAAACAAATTCAAGTTGAGTCGAAGAAGTGGGAGGGTTACAGAAAAAAATATCTCAAACCCAAGACAAAGCTCACAGAACTCAAGAGCATGATTAAAAATACTTTCGAATACATTGTTCATGAAAGAGTCGAAAACTTGCAAAAATCACTTCGTAGTCTGAAAGAGAAGGTAAACAACAAACATCCTTCAAGAGATTAACAAAACATAAACATGGCCTTGCTCTATTCAATTTCATGTTGAAGTAGATCATGTAGAGCTTTTTTTTTAAACAAAATGCACACAAGCTTGGCCAAGAGCTAAAATATTTCCCCAAATATTTTAGAAGGACAGTTAGGTACACAACCTATCCAAAAGCAGTTTATAAAAACTCGGAAGTAATCAAATGCTTGTTCAAAAATCCTCAAAGTTCATATTCAAACAAGCGTGTATAGCATTTATAGCAAGGACGAAAGAGGAAGTTAAACTCTTTTTAGAAAAGAAACTCCGAAGTAAAATTTGCTTACAATTTGGTAAAGGAAATAAGTGGTGCATTATAAACGAACCGATTTCCACTAAACAAGGAAGCTTTCCAAAACCTCATTTAAAATAGCGCATGCCAACTTTAAATTAACTTCGTCAAAATTGAACAATGGTTTCAATCTCAATCAAGCAACAGAAAATAAATTCCGTTTAATATTTCTTTAAAGAGAATTCAAAACTTCTTTAAAAGGTTCAAAACAAGACTCCAAAAGTGTTCTTGAAATCACCATCTCAGAAGAACATTCAAAAAGTTTAAGATGTACTAAAAAGAAGTCAAGTCATGCAAGAAAGGATCTTAAACCAAGATAGCTCAAACAAGATCCACTAGGCATGAGACATTAAACAAGCTTTCAATTGATTCAAAAGAATACAAAAGTCATAGAAAAAGACAACTCAACCATTAGTAATTTCTCAAGGATAAATTTTTGACTAAAAACTCTTGTAGAGATAATGAGAGGATAGACGATGCACGAAATTGAAACAAATCAAGCTGACTCACATAAGAGTGAGATTCACAAGAGAGGAAAAACCAAGATCAATGGAAATGTTCACAAAATGTGAAAAATTAGTTAAAAACAAAGTCAAGTATGACATTCATAGATATGGAAGATTTAATAGAGAATTTAGTCCGTTCATAGGAAGAAAGCTATGAGTCCAACACTTTCAAAAGAACAACAATGGCATAAACCATGTAGTATACTAAATCAAACTCAAATCAAAATGAATTAAGTGAAGTTTACCAAACGAAACTCAACCTAAGTAAAAGCGAAAAATTCTTTCTTTCCGGAATTTTGAAAAATACCCAAATACATAATCAAATGAAGATGTGCATTGGAACCATAGTAAAATTACTAGAAAGTCAAATTGTAGTTAAAAACAAGTGTAGTTCCGTAAACTAGTAAAAGCACAGACGAGGTATTCAAAATAAATAGTTGTTAAACTGTATAAGAAATCTTCAAAGTTCATATATAGATAAGTATGTATCTAATCAACAGCAATTTTTATAAAATCTCAAAATTGGCTGTGATCACTGTTAAATAAGAGAAAAAACTGAATCAACAATTCCTCTAAGAGTGGAGTCGGAATCCAGAGTAAAATGCATAGTGCATTAGGACAAGTTCAAAGCCATATCAAAGGATACATTAATCAAGAGGAACTCAAACAGAGAAAGATAGATACAACAAGGATTTCAAACAAGCATATGCACTTAAGATCAAACAAGAATGTATATGAATAGATGAATAGAGTTGGAAAATCAAACTACTTCTCAAGAGGATTAGCAAACAAGAACTTCATGTTAGGATATGAAAGAACAGATCGATTCGAACAGAATTCAAGACACAACTGAATAGCCTCGAGAAATAGTTTCTAACATTCCCAAAACCTGCGATTCGCCTTACTCAAAACTCGTATATCATCTATGATAACCCATCAGTACTCTCATATACATAATTCACTAGTATTAAGCCGGCCAAACTTAATACCAAGTATTATGCAATGCAAGACTAACGGCGTCAATCAATAGATCGTCATGTGCATAAAGCTCTAATTCTCGTCATTCGACAAGACCTATTACATGACAAATACTCAGAGTATGCAACTGAAGCATAGTTGGTCCATTCCTCAGGCTCTACAGGAAGGACTGCTCTGATACCATAACGTAACACCATAACTACCAAAACTCATGCTTTCGGTTGCGTGACTCTGATAGCTCAGATATTACGACGAACTTATACTATTTAATACTAAAATATGAGCCTGTTTAAACTTTAAACCGCAAAACCGCTCCCAAAAATACTTTCGTTCGGTAACGTACATCCATAGATACCATACAACTTACAAAAACTCATAAAGAGTAAAGAGTACATCCATATATATATATATATATATATATATATATATATATATATATATATATATATATATATATATATATATAACATTACAAGCATTATCCAATACAATTCCTATCCCTCTTACAGAATATATCAAAGATAAAGGCGAGGGTACAACAAATAATAATCTAAAGCAATACAGAGCATATCAACAACTAAATAAACTCTTTGTGACTTCTGCGCCCATATCCTGAAAGGGGAAAAATGTAGGGGGGTGAGAACATCATCCTCGAAAGGATTCTCAGTAGAGGGTTTTTAGGAATTACTGTAATAGGATACGTGAAGATAAACCATACCAGTGATTAATAACCGTCTTATGCCTCTTTTCAAAAACAACGGTTTACAATAAAAATAAAGTCAGAAATCTTTTCTGAAAGAGGAACCATTCAATTCTCAAAAACTCAAAAGCCTTTCAAAACGGTTTATCTATGCTGAAACAAAATAGCCTTTTATATTTTATTCCAAACCAGAAACATAAAACCGAACTCAACCATCGGTTCATCTCGTTTCAACCACGGCTCTAGGCCCAAACAATCCAACCATCAACCAATCACCACAGTCCAACAGAGTCCCAGTAGCAAACACAAATAGAAAGATGCAAGCACAAACAAATAGTTATTGCAAGTAGAACAATTAGCAATTATTCACATAGGCAAACCAAGTATAATATGCACACCCAAATAATGTCACATAGATGCATATGATGCATGCCTGTCCCTAGTGGCTGATGATATCATCTGTCGGTTATAGAGCCAACCCAACAAGTCCTGGTAGCTAGCCATTGGACTGTCCCTCTGTCGCGCATCCCCAACTCGAGTTATACACATCATAAACTTGTTCATAATCATGATCCATATCCATCACCTTCATTGGTGAATATTTACGGGGGCGAGCTCATCCGGGACTTTCACAGTGCCCGGCCACACTTACAACATAGGGTCAAAAGAGCTTCGAGTCTCAACCTGGAGCACGTGGTGGCTAGCCACTGCTTTTTCCCAGGGAAACTCTTATCTCTAATAGTGGAAGTGCAACATTCACATTTATCAATGATTCAGCATAAACATGCATTCAATCTCATCCATGGATCAACATCCATCTCAGCCATCCGACTCACGGTTCAGTCCAGAACCAGCCAATATTCATATCATACACAGCCATTCCAGCTCACGGTTCAATCCAGAACCAACCAATATGTATAATCATACACAGCCATTCCGGCTCACAACGAAACAACACTTCCACATTCAACATCATCAATTCACAAAATCGGCATTTAAGCCATAAATCACTTTTTCCCAAATCATTTCACTTTGAAATCAAGTTTCAACTCTTTTCAGCCTTGGCTTTAAAGATCTCATTTCTCAAATCATCTCAGGCTCATAAGCCACTTTTACTCAAGGTAAATTCCCCTTTTAAAACCATGCCACTCTCGGCATCCTCTTTTCAAAACTTCCATAACTATGGAAAGTTAAAGATTCATTTTGAAACATTCAAAATCATCCATCCAACAATGGGATTTTATAACAAAGTTTCTCGGCAGAGTCCCAAGTCTTTAGGGGAGAATAACATAACTCATTTCACCAAATTTATTTAAAATCATTAAAACCTTGGCTTTCCGATTTGAGTAGTAAAATAGGATCTAAGCCAAACCGAGTCATGTAATCATTTACTTCTTTCAAAGCCATTTCCTTTACTTAGGCAAAACCAACTTGAATCCCCATGATAAATTCTAAAGCGTTTCAACTGTTCAAAATTGCCTTAGTCTTGCAAGAATTCAGAATTCAAAGAGTACTTAAAACCTTTCTCAAAACATTTCAAAATGAAACTTGTCAATAGACATTCAGGTCCTTTCAAAATCATTAAAACTTCTTTAATTGAAACCCCCAAGTCAAATTCAAAGTCATAAACCCTTTTCACATCTAAACACCTTTAAAACACAAGTTTCATCTAAATAACTGTCTCCTGAAAGAGATACAATGCCTTTCTTAAAAAGCAAGACTAAATCACAATTTCCTCTTTACTAACTCATTTCGAAAGCATGAATCATTCTTTTCTTGATAATTCAAATAAAATAGTAGAAGTCTTTAACTCATCATTTGCCAGACAACATTTCAATAAAGACTCGGATTTTATAGAAATTTCGGCAGCACCTCCCCTAAAACTTGGACTTTGGCACCCGGTTCGGGTCCCAACAAAACCATTCCACAATCCTTTTCCAACAACCCAAAATCCAAAATCAATTCAAAGGCAGGCCAAAATCCAACAGTCAATCTCAATACCATATTTCAAGAAAACCGTTTCAAAATCAAATCATTATCAGCCGAATAAACACATTCCTAAAGTTTCAAGGAAACGGTTCAGTAACAACCATGTATCAAAAACCAGATCATTTAAAGCAAGCCAGGCTGAATTCAAGAGTGTATTCTATTTTTCACATTCTCAAGAAAATCCATTCAACTCAAATCAATTTCCAAAGGATTAAACTCAATCTCAAAGCTTTAAAAGAATCAACTTCAAAAGCATTTCGTTTCACAAAACCACACAACAGTCCAACCAAACAAACGTCCATAATCATACAAAACAACCGAACAATACATAGGATTGATACAATCACCAAATACACATTTTCCCACAATAGTATCCATATGTAATAATTCCAATATATAAAATATAGATTTCAAAAAGTGCCCCTACCTCAAAATGCAAAACCATAGCCCAAACGCGTCACAGAGTCCTTTTCGCCTCGACCCGAACTGACGGCAACCAAAACCTCAGCTCCCAGTCACGTTCGCAATAACCATAGCAACACTAATCGCAACATACAATAATCAGGACTCGACCCCACGTTATCGAAACTCTCATTCATTAACCAAACACAACCGAATACTAACACGAGGCTTTTCGAAACATAATTTACTTACTGAGCTAGCGAAACGAAACAGTCGCAGCTCCATATCAACCCGGCAGCGACTCCGTCAGCCACCTCAAGCGGCAGCGGCGATGAAAGACTCCGACAACCACGACTGCACAACAACGTCATGGCGATAAAACCCAGGAATGAAAAGGAATGAAGACTAAATGCAAGGACCCTTATCGGCAGTGGTTTTCCGGCGACTAAGCTGCATTCTTCAGTGGCAGAGACGGCGGAGCAGTTCGAAACGGCCAGCAGCAGTGGCGGCGCTAACCCAGCACCAACACCCACCACCGTCACCACCTCCCTCTCCGGTCAGATCCAACGGCTGTAAAAGGATCAGCCCCAACTCGCGATGCCATTTCCTCCTCCCTTCATGCTTGACGGCGGCAGATCTAGCTGAAAAGGGACCCTCGGCATGGCGGAACGGCGGTGGTCAGTGGCGTGACAGCGGCGACTGGACGCAGCTCCTCCAGCTCGCGTCTTCCCCCCTCTTCCCGGTGACAGCGACGCGGCTCGAGGCCCCATGGACGGCGACGACAAGACGCGATTTCTGCCCCTCTTCGATGCCTCTTCTCCGTGACGGCGGTAGCAGCGGGATGGTTCGACGGCGAGGCGTGGTGACAACGCAGCTGGCGGTGGTGAGGATGAACGGTGGTGACCAGTTGAGCGGTGGCTTCCTCACTCTCCTCTGCCGCGACTCAGCCTCCCTCTCTCTTTCTGCTTTCGTTCTTTTCTTTCATGGAAAGGGAAAAAGGGAACTGTGTGTGCTGTTGCTTTGGGGGAAAAGGGTTTCGGCTGCTAGGCTTGGGAAGGATTAGGGTTTCATCTTCAAAAGTTAGGGTTAGGGGTATTTTAGTAATTTCAAATAAAATTGGGAAAAATATAGTAATTGAAACCCAATTTAAATCCAACACTAATTGTATATAGAAAAATACTATTTGCTCAATAATTTTACAAATTATTTTCAATAAAATGCCCAAATCTCAAAATTAGGAATATTATAGTTAAATCCTTTATTTTCCCAAAACAGTAGTATCAATATTTTAAAATATTAATTATTTAGTCCAAATCATATAAAAATCCTTATTATTCCACAACTACCAACTTTATAATTTTGAATATAGAAAATAATTCAATAATTGTAAAATTGGATAATGATCATAACTCATCTCAAATTCAATAAATCAAAACTTGCCTTAATTATCTTTAATAAAATGATTTCTGAAATTAAGGTTATAAATAACCATATGATTTGAGACTTGACCATAATAAGACTTTTCAAAGATTTTGGGTCTTACACTTATCACGTACTGTGTCAGCAATTTGTAAGAACTGTGCCAGAAACTCAATAGGTTCTTCCTGAGGAAGACCGGAATACTGGCAATTTTACTGCACCATGATAATGAGCTGAGGGTTTAGCTCAAATTGGTTGGCTCTGATAAGGGGGTATACAGATACTACTCCTATATGAAGCAGTAGTGGGGTTAGCATATGACCCCAGAGTCTTTCTGGACTATTCATTTCCACTTAGGTCCATGATGGAGAAAGGAAAGTGATGTGGATTGTAAAATGAAAATTTTCTCTCTTTTTTTTTAAAAAACCGAAATTAAAAGAAAATAAAATAAAATAAATAAAAATTTGAATATAAGTTCGAAAATTAGAAGAAAAAGAAATAAAAGAAAATTGAAAACTAAATTAATTAATTAATTAAAAAGATTTGAAAAAGATGTGGGTGAGGATTTTCGAAAAATGAAGAGAGAGAAATTGGTTAGGAAGTTTTGAAAAAGATATGTCTTAAAATTAAAGATACTTGTAAGAAAATAAATAAAAGAAAAGATTTGAAAAAGATTTGATTTGAAAAAGATTTGAGATTAGAAAAGATAAGATAAGTTAGGTAAGAGAAGATAAGGAATTTAAATTAAAAAGTTTTGAAATTTAAATTTTAAATTTGAATTTTGAATTTTAAATTTTGAATTTTGAATTTTGAAAAAATCAACAGTATAAGATAAAGATTTGAAAAAGATTTAAATTTTGAAAAGGTTTGATTTTTAAAATTTTAAATTTAAATTTTGAAATTTGAATTTTGAATTTTGAATTTTGGGATTTAATTAAAATTTGAAATTTGAATTTGAAATAAGATAAGATAAGATTTTGAAAAAGATATGATTTTTTTGAAAAAGATTTGAATTTTGAAATTTTAAAACTGAGATAAGATAAAATAAAAATTTTTAAAATTAAAATCTGAATTTTTAAAAGTAAAATTCGAAAATTCAATTAAAATAAAGAGAAAAGATATTTTTGAATTTAATGAGGAAGAGAAAAATAATAAAATGACACCAAACTTAGAATTTTTAGATCAAAACAAAGAAAACAAACAAGAAAAATTTGAATGTCAAGATGAACACCAAGAACACTTTGAAGATCAAGATAAACACCAAGAACAAATTTTGAAAATCTTTAAGAAAATAAAAACACAAAGGACACCAAACTTAAAAAAATTTTATACTTTGGACACTAATAATTCGAAATTGCACCAGAAAAATAAGGAAAGACACAAAACAAGAAAAACTAAAGATCAAACAAGGAAAATAAACAAGAACAACTTGAAGATTAAGAAAGAACAAGGAACATATAATTAAAAATATGAAGAAAAATAAAAACATGCAATTGACACCAAACTTAAACATGAAACTAAACTCAAACAAAAGACTCAATTATTAGTTTTTTTTTATATATAGAAAATTTCGAAAAAATCTAGAAAAAAGAAAACAAGGATTTTAAAATTTTAACCAAAAACAATAATAGAAGACGTAATTTTAGTGACTCTAAATCAAAAATATAAATTTTTTCCTAATCTAAGCAACAAAATAAACAGTCAGTTGTCCAAACTCGCACAATTCCCGGCAACGGTGCCAAAAACTTAGTATGGGAAATTGTGATTACACTTTTCACAACTCCGTACAACTAACCAGCAAGTGCACTGGGTCGTCCAAGTAATACCTTACGTGAGTAAGGGTCGATCCCACGGAGATTGTCGGCTTGAAGCAAGCTATGGTTATTTTGTAAATCTTAGTCAGGAGATTAATGATAAGAGTGAATGTATTTATGAAAAAAAAAAATAACATGAAATAAACAGTACTTGTGATTCAGTAATGAGAAACAGGCTGAGGTTCTGGAGATGCTCTGTCGTCTGAATCTATGCTTTCCTACTGTCTTCTTCTCCAAACACGCATGGCTTCCTTAATGGCAAGCTGTATGATCCTCTCGGATGAAAAATACCAGGTACGATCTCTGCACGGCTAATCAACTATCGGATTTCTCGTCTCGGATGAAAAATACCATGTACAGCTACCGCACGGCTAATCATTTGTCGGTTCCCACTAGCGTCGGAATAGGACCCTTGTCCTTTTGCACACTGTCACTGCGCCCAACATTCGCAGGTTTGAAGCTCGTCACAGTCATCCCTTCCTGGATCCTACTCGGAATACCACAGACAAGGTTTAGACTTTCCGGATCCTAGCTGCCAATTGGTTCTAGCCTATACCACGAAGGTTCTAACCTCCGGACTCGGTCCGTGGATTAGAAACCCAAGAGATACGCACTCAAGTTGTCGCCCAATGACTACGTTGAGCTCAGATAGAATGGGAGTGGTTGTCAGGCATGCGTTCATAGGTTAAGGATAATGATGAGTGTCACGGATCATCATATTCTCTATATTGAAGTACGAGTGAGTATCTTAGAACAGAATCAAGCTTGATTGAATAGAAAACAGTAGTAATTGCATTAATCCATTAAAACACAGAAAAGCTCATCACCCCCACCTATGGGGTTTAGAGACTCATGCCGTAGAAGATACAATATGAAGTATAAAATGTCATGAGGTGCTAAATGAATCTCTAAAAGTAGTTTTTATACTAAACTAGTAACTTAGGGTTACAGAAAATGAGTAACTAGGTGTAGATAGTACAAAATTCCACTTCCGGGGCCCACTTGGTGAGTGTTTGGGCTGAGCTTTCAAGCTTCCACATGCATATGCCTCATATTGGAGTTAAACGCCACCCTGGGTGCCAAAATGGACGTTTAATGCCGAAAAGTATGCCAGTTCTGGCGTTTTACGCTAGAAAAGTTTTTAGCTAGATTTTAACACCAGTTTGGGCCATCAAATCTCGGGCGAAGTATGAACTATTATATATTGCTGGAAAACCCAAGATGTATACTTTCCAATGCAATTGAGAGCGCGCCAATTGGGCTTTTGTAGCTCCAAAAAATTCATTTTTAGTGCAGGAGGGTCAGAATCCAACAGCATCTGCAGTCCTTTCTCAGCCTCTGAATCAGATTTTTGCTCAGGTCCCTCAATTTCAGCCAGAAAATACATGAAATTACAGAAAAACACACATACTCATAGTAAAGCCTAGAAATGTGATTTTTGAATAAAAACTAATAAAAATATAATAAAAAGTAACTAAAATATACTAAAAACTACCTAAAAACAATGCCAAAAAGGGTATAAATTATCCGCTCATCAATGATACAATGGGCCGTAGAATTATCCGAGTTCCACTTAAAGCATGAAACTCAGACTGTAGTCAAGGCTCAGTGCCTCATCGACTTTGTCACAGAGTATACAGGTGATTAGATTGAAACCTCCATGACTTGGGAACTCTATGTAGATGGGTCCTCCAATAAGATCGGAAGTGGAGCG
This sequence comes from Arachis hypogaea, assembly GCF_003086295.3. Taxonomy (NCBI): domain Eukaryota; kingdom Viridiplantae; phylum Streptophyta; class Magnoliopsida; order Fabales; family Fabaceae; genus Arachis; species Arachis hypogaea. Next base: position 22,862,306 of record NC_092053.1, on the reverse strand, counting down.
AGCATAATACTGGTCAATGAAGAAGGAACTCAAATAGAATTTTTTTTGAAATTTGAGTTCCCCGCCTCCAACAACCACGCCAAGTATGAAGCCCTGATCGCAGGACTTAAACTCGCCAAAGAAGTGGGGGCGACCAAAGTAGTAGTCTTCAGTGACTCCCAGATAGTAACCTCACAAATCAATGGAGAGTACCAAGCAAAGGACCCTAATATGAAGAGATACTTAGAGAAAACGCTTGAATATCTTCAACAATTTAGTGACACCAAGGTCCGACATATAACTCGGAAACTTAATAGTCGAGCAGATGCCCTTTCTAAATTGGCAAGTACCAAGCTTGGGGGAAATAACAGAAGCCTGATATAGGAAACCCTCAAGGAGCCCTCAGTTTTGAAGTCGGATAACAAAGTGGACGTCCTACTCGTCTCTGGCTTAAACCTCGGATGGATGACTCCCCTTATCAAATACCTAAAATTCAACATTCTTCCTGAGGGGAAAAAAGAAGCCAAGAGAATTCGGAGGGAACCCTGGTACGAAACGTCCTTTACAAAAGGGGGATACCCACACCCTTATTGAAATGTGTTCCGACTTGTAGAACTGAAGAAGTCTTGGAGGAAGTACATAATGGCATCTGTGGGAACCATCTCAGAGCACGATCTCTGGCTAAAAAGGTGATCCGAGCTAGATTCTTCTGGCCGACTTTGCAAAAGGACGCGATCGACTTTGTCAGAAATTGTCCGCCCTGCAAGATGCATGCAAACTTCCACATCGCTCCACCCGAAGAGATTATCAGTGTAACCTTTCCATGACCTTTTTCGAAATGGGGGTTAGACCTACTCAGACCTTTCTCTCAAGCCCCTGGACAGGTTAAGTACCTAATTGTGGGAGTGGATTACTTCACTAAGTGGATAGAAGCAGAACCACTGGCTACTATCACAGCTCAAAGAAGTCAAAAATTCCTATACAAAAATATTATTACTCGGTTTTTATTCCGTCACTCTGTTACCACAGATAATGCTACACAGTTCACCGACTCTACATTCAGGAATTTAAAAGCCAGTATGAAGATCAAGCACCAGTTCACATCGGTAGAACATCCCTAAGCTAATGGACAAGGTGAAGCAGCCAATAAAGTTATATTAGCTGGATTAAAAAAGTGTTGTAGGATGCAAAGGGAACTTGGGCAGAAGAGCTCCCATAAGTATTATGGGCTTACTAAACAACACCTCATTCTACGACTAGAGAAACACCCTTCCGACTTGCATATGGAATAGAAGCCATGATCCCAGTAGAGGTCAATGAACAAAGTCCAAGGGTCAGATTTTATGATAAGGTCAGGAATATTCAAGCCCATAAAGAAGAATTTGTATTTCTCTCAGAAGTCTAAGAACAAGCCCAAATAAAAGAAGCAGCATTGAAGCAAAGGATGTCGGCCAGATATAACGAAAAGGTCATACGGAGGAACTTCGCCACGAGCGACCTGGTCCTGATAAGAAATGATACCGGGATAAACAAGTCGGGCGAAGGAAAGCTCATTGCCAACTGAAAAGGTCCTTACAAGATATCCGAAATCTTGGGGAAAAGCTATTTCAAAGTGTCCGACCTGAACGGAGCCGAGCTCCTAAGGTCGTGGCACGCATGTAACTTGAAAAGATATTACAACTAGAAGCACACCTTGCTCCCTGATGTACTCTTTTTCCCGACTTCAAGGTTTTTTCCTGAGAAATATTTTTCTGAAGGGGGTTTTAACGAGGCATCAACCAAGGACTAGGGGTAAGAAAATTATTCCCTTAGTAGCAAAGCATCTTTGTAAATTACACTTCATCAATTAGAATATCTCATTTTATTCCATTATTGTTTTCTACGATACGCATTGACTTAAGCTCCAAAAAGCGCAAAAATGTGTTGCCTGACCTACATGGTCGGCAAGATAAAGAGACAAGGTATAAGTCAGTGTAAAGAGGTTATAAATGACGATCATACAAAACTCGGAACCAAACTACTTATAAGTCAGAAAGCGTCCGAGAAGAATAAAATGCATCACGAAAATAACCTAAGTTACAAAAACGATTCAATAACAAAGTAAGTTGAGCGTTAGCACTAAGTAATGGAAAACAACAAACCTTTAAAAACCTAAGGTAAAGGTTACGTATTAAAGGCTTTCATAAAAGCCTCACAAATAGCTCAAACAGCAAACGAGTTATCCGACATGCAAGCAAGAATATTAAATCCTAAGATAAAAGGAAAGCTCAAATATATAGAAACCCTTTCAAAGTAATTATAACTACTCATGGTAACCAAAATTTATCAAAGTCCTATAAAAAAGAACTAACAACAGCAAAACCAAGAGTCATTAAAGTCCTTCATAAAGGACCAGAGTCAAGAAAAGCATATAAAGGCATATAAAAAACTACACAAAACAGAAGTGTTCATAAAAGGACCCATAAGCTGGGCCTTAACTGAAGTATCAAACAGAGCCAATTAAAGGATTCTGATCAGGAGCTGGAGAGGAGTCAAGATCGGCGGAGGAAGTCGGAGGGTTCTCCTCAATGGGAGCGGCTTCTGGCTGAAAGGAGGAACTCGGCATCACCTCCTCAGGAGCAACGACTTCTCGAGGAGGGGACTTAACCAAATGTTGTCCCGAAGTCTTAAGCTCGGAGTCAGTAGGATGGCGGGGCAGAGAGACAATCCTCCCATCGACCACAATCTTGTCGGGGTGAAGAGGAGACATGTCCAAGTCGAGAGCAAGAACCCGAACTTGATTCTTTAAAATTTCAAATACCTCCTATGTACCCTCAGCGACTAACTTCTCCAAATCAACATAACCCTCCCTAAGCCGCTCTATCTGCTTCTTCAACTCCAAGTTCTCCCTAAAAATTCTAACATAATTCTCCTCAGCCTTCTTCAATAATCCCTCGGCCAGAGCACAGGAAGCCGCAGATTGCCTTTCCCGATCACGAGCTTTAAAGAGCTCAGCTTCTAGACTTACCTTCTCCTCCTCAAAACCCTTCTCGGCCTCCCGAAGAATGGCCACCTTGGCCTGAAGGGCCTCCAAAGAATGCTGAGTAGCATACAGAGGAGTTCTCTCAAACTCTTTTAGCAGGTAGAGCATACTCCAGCAGTTCGAATCCCCCTCGGATTAAGACCTGGAGGTGATTTTTTATAGAAGCGTCATCCATAGCAATAAAGCTATGAAGAAGGATGTGCTTCTCACAAAACTTCACCCCATCAAATTCGGCGTGATTAATATTGAGGGCGTCAGATTCCGAGGTCTTCCTCTTTTTAAAGTTCGGCTCCGAGAAGGGAGGAACTAGAGGAGTGAGAACTAGAGAAAGAGGAGGAGGAAGAGGAGAAAGAGGAGAAAGAGGGTTTACCAGCTTGCTCTGAGAAGATGTACCCGAGTCGAACTTAGTCGGAGAAGAGGTATCTGACTTGCTGCTCTCCTACAGCTGAGCAGCTCGGGCATGTACGTCCCTCTTGGCCTCCTGAACTTTTTGGTAAGCCTTGAAACCGCTTTTCATTTTTTTCTACAAAAAATAATGATACACATCAACAAACAAGTCGGAAAAATGAGCGAGTTATCTATAAAATAATGATAAAAACTACCTAGCTCAGTACGGACAAAACTTGGAGTCCCGAGAAGGAACATTTCAGTGTCAAGGTTTGGAGTCCGTCCCCAAGCCTCTCGGAAGAATTCAACCACAGCCTCATCCGCCTCATCCAAATCCATTAAATTGTATTTCTCAACAGGGGCCGCCTCTACCCAGTATAACTGGAAGCGGGACTCGTTATTCTCATTCAGAAAAAAAGGATGGTGACCCTTAACAGCACAAACTTTAAAAAAAAGTTCTTAAAGTCATGGAATGACTCATCAAAGATAGAAAACACCTTCCGACCTTGAATAGCTCGGAAAGAAACCCACTGTTGTTTATTTTGTTTGTTCGAAGCGCTAAAAGGCTTCGTTAAATGGAAAAGGTAGAAAAAGATTTTCAAAGAGGTCGGGAACCCAAGTTTGCGACTAACGAGTTGATAAATTTTGAGAAATCCTCACGAATTCGGATGAAGTTGTGAAGGAGTCACTCTGCAATGGGATAATACCTCTATTTCAAAATCGGAGAAAGTGAAGGTAACCCCAAGTCGGGTAAACAGGCAGTCATACATAAAAGGAAAATGGAGTTCTGACTCAAGGGCTCACCTAAAATAAACTCGATCCTCAGGGTCAGGGGCCACTATTTCATATTTTGCCTCATCCTCGCTAGACCTACAAATCCTATGGTGCTTTCGGAGTTCCTTTACAAAAACATTATCAACTATGGGGTGGGAACAGAGAACAGATGAATCTACCCATTTCAATAAATCCTCAGGAACCTTAGAAGACATATTTGGAGAAACGAGAAGAGACATATAGAAGGAAATACCTACATTGCACAAAAAAAGCATTACAAACAAGTTTGAAACAAGGCAAACTTTCTTTGTAAAAAAAGGGGTGCAACTAATAGCCATAAAGACATAATCTTTGGAAAAACACAGTAAAACACACCAATCTTAGGGGCATCCTAACACATGTGGGAAAATACAACAGCGATACGGCCACAAAGGTACATTAAAGCACCTTAACCCATCAACAGGCACAAGTTCATCAAACACATAAATTGCATTCCAATAATAGACTCAAAAAACAGTAGAAAGACTATAACGCCAGAAAAAGAAAGATAAAGCAGAAGGAGATACCAACCTCTTTTCTCAATGAAGGTTGAAGACAGATAGTGGAATGGTAGGAGCAGCAAAGAAGTTTCTCAGATGCTCTGCGTCCCTCAAGGTCTATAAAGAAAGAATGAAATCCCAGTGCAAAGAGGTTTGAAGGATAAAGAGAGGCTTGAGAGAACGAAAAGGCGCGAGTATGGAGAGACGAAAAAGGAAGAAAGAGAAAGGGGGTGAGTATTTAAAAGACCCAAATGGTAAAATTGTAAAAACCCTTTTTCCATTAAATGACGTGCACGGTTACAAACGTAACCGTCTCCCACGTGTCCAAAGGGGAAGCCAAGAGACGCAACGATTTGCATTTTGAAATCACGTCGGTTTTTCGATTTGGACATGGAAACCGACCTGAAAAGATCCAACTTTATTCATACTTGAATCTGACTTAAGCAAAAAGATCGGACTCAAGTAAGGGCACTGTTCACCCAAAAATATAAGTCAGACCCAAAAGTATATAAAAGTCCAAAAGACGTCTTCCACATGACCGACCTCTTTAGAGGTTGGACAGAACTCTACAGGGAGATAATTCTCCCCTGAGAGAGTTATAACTTATCCCTAATATCTCTCACCCACTTCTAGAAGAGGGAGCTCAACAACCCTAAGATAAAGGGACGGTTATAGATCATCAGAAGTGGAACTACTTCAACGGTAGTTATTGGCTCATCACCTATAAATACACTGACACTCTCAGGTGTTATTAAGTTCCAATACACTTAAACCTGCTAAGGTCTCTGCTGACTTAAGAATTGGAGTACTTTTTAGGTACCACCCCGCACCTTCTCACGAACCACTCGGACGACCTCTACCAGACGTAGGCCAAGTCAAAATTCGCTCGATTAAGAATTTAAGCCTCACGTACAAATCCAAAGACAATCCGACTTCAAGTAACCCCTGGAACACTAGCTATATACAAAATCTTAATTATTAAATCAATCACCACCAGAGACAGACCCATATATAATGAAAAGAGTATCCTTACAAATATTTTTAAAAAACACTAATACTTATATATAAATGTATATATTTATCCCTGATTATATTATGTTGCCCCCAAAATAAAACATAAATGATTTTCTTGTATTTTATGTTAGAAAATATTTTTTAAACTTAACATATAATAATAATTATATTGTTATATTTAATTTATTATAAAAATTAAAAATAAATAAATAAATAAACTAAAAAATTATTGATAATTAATTTTATTATATTAATTAACTAGTTAATAATTAAATTAAAATTTAGTTTTTTAATTAAATACAACTTAAATTATCAGTAATTTTTTAAGAATATTATTTAAGGTAAAAAGCATATTATCTATATATTATATATTATATTAATATTCATAATTAAAATAGTCTTGATTATAGTAATTATTTTAGTTAAACAATTTATTTATACTATAAAGACGATAATAAATAGACTTCACAATTAAATATGACATAATAAAAAGTAAAATAATTGTTTAAAAATATATATAGAAAAATAATATTTAGTCATATTAAAAATAAAAATAAAATTATTATAAATTACTTTTTTATTATTTTGAATATTATAATATGTGTGAAATTATCTTTTCATTATTTTAAATATTATAATAAATAATTATGTGTACATTTTTAGTTTTTATCAATACGTATAAATAGTTTTAATTTAAAATTTTAAATATTTCTAACAAATTTAAGTAAGTCGAGTGATTAGCTTAGTTGTCCGCTTAAGTAAGCGTCGAAAATTTAAATTTCGTCTTGAATGTGTAACAACTCATTGATCAATTGCAAATCCTAAATAGAACTCAAATTAATTCTTAACTTGTTATTTATCCTGGGAATGAAGTTGTTCCGAGAATTACCTGAAACGTTGATTTGAGTCTGAACGTGAGGTCAATACTCCTTATGAGATAGCGTCCGACTTATTCTTGCGACGAGGTGTTTGCCGTCCGAGTTCCTCGTGAAGAGGTGAGGAATGGTACCTGCAAGATGTAACAGCCCAGACCACCCGCTAGTACGATATTGTCCGCTTTGGCACACAAGACCTCACGGTTTTGCCTTTGACGATAGGGATGATAGCCGATGCCCCCCACACTCACTCGTCAAAACGCGTCATGCTAGCGAGAGGTATCCACACCTTTATAAGGCATGCTTCGTTCCCCTCCCCAACCGATGTGGGACCTTACACAAGAGACTTCGATACTTAAGTTAACAAGGGTTTTAGGCAGGATTTTAGTAGAATAGAACGTGTGTATACTTGAAGGGGTGTCAGTGTATTTATAGTAGAGTTTGATGACCACCTTTTTTAAAGTAGTTCCACCTTTAATTGATAGATAACCGTTTCTTTTATCTTTAGGAGTTTGTTGGGATCTATCTTTCAGGAGAGATAGAGATAGTAGGAGAGATTTGGGGAGACAGTTACGTATTTGGATAAGTAACGCGGTTTTTTTTTTGTTGTTGCCCATGGTATCCCCCAAACCCGACAGGTCAAGGACTAATCCGTCGCGGATCTGAGCTTCATTTAAGGGTCTACCGCTGGCCAATAGGTTGTTGCATGCACAATGCGGGATTCGAAACCTCGACACTTGCTTAAGCGGATGAGTGAGCTGACCACTCGACCAACCCAAGTTGGTTAGTAACGCTGGTTTTTGTCGCCATGTCCGACCTCTTTAAAGAGGTTGGGTAAATGGTAGAGGCCATCCTTTTTTGGGTGGGCCTTTTTGTTCTTGTTGAGATTGACTCTATGTTTTGGGTTAGGATATGAACAAAAATAAAAAAAATATCTATACCTAAATTTTATTATATTTTTGTCTCTACTACTAAATATTTTTAGATCTACATATCAATAATTACCAATATAAAATATATGTTAAAATATAAAATGTATATTAATTTTATAACTGATTTTTAGTGTATAGATAATATTTTTATAATTTATATAATATACTAAACTAATCAAATGGACATTTCTTTTGAAAGAGAGAGAAACAACTAACAATTGGTGGAAGCATATAATTACATCACTTAATAATTGAATTAAACTAATGTAACTAGCCACAGTAGCAAGTAGCTATAGAAGCTAGCTAGCTATATATAAAAGAATAAGGTTCATGAAGATTATTTGAAACCAGATTAGATATAGAGAAAAAATTTATACACTAGCAAAATTTATTATTTTTAGTTAATATTTTTAAATATTATTGAATAATTAGTAATAAAAAATAATAAATAATTTTATTGATGCTATAATATTTCTCTTAGATATAATTATATAGGAAGCTTTTTATCTATTTCAGTGTACTTTTTAGAATATGACTATTTTATTGTTTGTAACCAACCAGATTTAATATAGAAAAATACAAATGATCTAGATTTAAGAAAAGAAAATTTTGTGGACATTCACAAAAAAAATTATATGGTAGGCATGCAACCGTTACATTTTTTGGACAGTTTAATTGATTTGAAAATGTCTTTTTTGTCCAAATTAGCGTCAAGCTAATTTGAGTAGATATATTTAAAATTGTATCATTGGGCAAGTTAGACTGATGATTTTGTTGTAAGATTTCTATTCTTTTATAAAAAATGAGCTTACATATTTGTTTAATAAAAAAAATTTTCTTAATAGAAAATAATACTCTACTGATAAGGTAAGTGTTATTAATTTGTTTTATTGGAAAAAAATGATATATTGACTGGAATTGTCACTAAATATATTTTTAATATAATTAATTGAATGTAAAATAAATTAAAAATATATATATTTTAAATGACTAGAATAATAAATAGGATAATTTTAATATTAATATAAACTAAATTTAATTGCTCAAGTAGGCACTACTGTAATAATATTAATAAAAATTTGTACAAAAATAATGTTATTTATATTTTAATTTTATCAGCTAAACTCATTTCAAAGTTTAAGTATTAAATTTAATGTGCTAAATTTTTAAGGATAAAATAGAATTTCATAATAAATTAATTTTATCTAATATTCATTAATTAAAGAAATAAATTTATTAAAATCTTTTTTAATAAATTAATTAATGATAAATCTTAGGAAAAAAAACTAATCTTATCATTTTTGTTAACTAAATTATGATATAAGATAGTAGTATGGATGGTTTCATGAGCAGGACTTATTAAGAATAACTTAGAAATTAACAATAGATAAATAATAAGGGTTGATAGAAAAAATAAATAATGAATTATGTGCATCGTTAACATTATTGGTGAAAAATATTTATTAAAAAAATAAAATATTAAGTCTTTAATTAACATCTTTAAGTGAAAGATATATGAAAGCTTAATTTGGTAAAAGGGTTAAGTACGATTTTGGTCTCTAAGGCATGGGTTAAAAATTTATTTTTTCTCCAGCCTTTTTTTCACTATAAAATGTTTCCAAAGATTTAACTTAGTTTAAAATCGTCATTTTTACTAAAATTTTAATTTTTATTACCAAATTACCCCTAATTAAAAAAATATAAAAAAAACGGGTTAAAGATTGGGAAACAGGGAAAGAGTTAATCACGCTGGGAGAGGTGGGTTTTTAATGGAAGAAGAGGGAAAAGGGAAGGTGGGAAAGGGGAAGGGAATCCGTCGTCGCTGCTCCTCGATGTCGACGCTAGCAGATCCGGGAGGGTGGACGTCGTGTGCTACTCGCTACTCGCTGTTTCTACTTCTCCTTCTCGCTTGGTCGCCGGTCATTGCTGCTCCTCGCCGGTCGCCGCTGTTTTCAATCAGATTTGCTATCTTCTTGGTCTACTTGACAACCATTCCTATCACTGGAACTAGGATTAACCCAGCTAGGAGTCTTGGTGTTGCCATAATCTTCAACAGAGACCATGCATGGAATGATCAAGTATGTCTTTTTTGTCTTTGGCTTTTTTTTCTCACTCATTTCTTTCTGAATTTCATATGTCCTTTTCTTCATTGTAGTGGATTTTATGGGTTGGACATTTCATTAGAGCTGCTCTTGCTACCGTGTATCACCAAATAGTCATTCGATTTTTCTTCTGTTTATGTTTCTGATTACATTGATTTTGCTTCTGATTACATTTGGCATTTCTTTGTGTTTCTGCTTCTGTTTATGCTTCTGATATCATTGATTTTGCTTTTGATTTTATTATTGTTGCTGCTGGTGTTGTTGTTGTTCTTCTGCTTCTAGTTGTTGTTGTTGTTTCATTATTACTGTTGCTTCTGCTTTATTTCTGGTAGATTTTGGGGAAGGAGGGAAAGGGGAAGGAAATTCGGGTTGATTTTGAAGAAGAAGGGAAAGGGGAATGGTATTTTAATCCGAAGGACGATTTAAAACTAAGTTAAACCTTTTGAACTATTTTGTAGCGAAAAAAAGGTCAGGGACGAAATAAATTTTCAGCCCCTACCTTAGAGACCAAAATCGTACTTAACCCTTGATAAAACTTCTACTTTTTAAAAAGTGTAGCATTTATGTTTGGTAAATCAAATTAAAAATTATTTTTAATAAACACAAGTAACAACAATTACGTTTGGTAAAATAGCTTTTAAAATTTAAAAGTACTATAAAAGACATAAATTTAAACGTTAAATTTGGAAATTAGTTAATATATGAGGTTATATTAAACTTTTAAATTTTAAAAAATACAAGCCAATTTTGAAAAGCTTATTAAGAGGGAGTAATGGAATCCAAGTAGCAGAGTTGAAAGAGAGCAAGAAAATCCAAGTAGTAGAGTTGATGTTAGCTGTGACGATAGACGAGAACCCAGTAACAAAACTGCTGATAATAACAGGGAATTGCACACACACAAAAGCACGTGCAGCAAAAAGGAGTTAGTTAGAACTGACTTGCTAGATCAGTAGAGTTTGTTAGAGGCAGATCAACAAGGTTTGTTAGAAGAAGAGCCAATTAGCTCTTCCAGAAATCTCTATTAAAATCACTTTATATATTACAAACTTAGTATCACTTCAAGTGTAATCATCTAATAATCATTCTGAAAAATCTCAACACACTTTTTAACTCTCTCTTCTCCTTCTTCTCCTTCTTTTACCTGTTTCGTGTTTTTCTTCTCAAGAAATCTGATACCTCACAAAGCTCCATTTTAGTTGCTTTTGAAATTATTTCGATCTTTTAAAAACTGCAAATATAAGCACATACTCTTTTTGATTTACCAAACACAAAATGAAGAATTTTGTGCTTTTAAAAAGTACAAACACTTCTTCAAAAAGCTTTACTAAACCAAACTATAGTCAAATTAAAAAAAAAAACTAGAATTATAGACTCTCAAATTTTGTAAAGCCATAATAAATTATTTTTTATATATATAAGAAACCATTTAATAAATAAATTTAAAATTAATATTAAATTTATTTTCGTTAAGTTTTATTAACTAATTGCTTACACTTGTAAGTTAAGGATAATTACTTATGCTACTTATAATTATTGATTAGATGAAAAATTTTAAAATCATAATTGTCTTAAATTAATATTCTTTTGTTTGCACTTTTCTCTTATTTTATTTTATGATAAAATTTAATTTAATATTTTAAAAAATAATGATAATTCTTATGAAAAAAATAAATGAGCACATATAAATTTTTTTGTTGTGATTTTTTAGAATCTATTTAGAATAATCATCTTTTAATTTAGATTTTAATAAATATTATTATTAATGGTTCTTTTCATACCCTATGATAATTAAGAAAAGTAAACGAAACGAAAAGATCTTAATATTAGTAAATTAAAGATGGACGAAGAAAATATTAAATGAAAAAAATATATCAACTTTATTATTAAGATGTATGTGCAATATTTTTTACTTATATTGTGTATTAGTTTTTTAAGATAACAATATTTAATTTCACCTTTAATATATTATAAATAAGGAGATAAACAAAAGCAAAGATATAAAAAATTTAAAAAGAATGAAAAAAATAATAAAAAAATATTTTTAATTATAGAAATCTATTTAATATTTATCACCAGTTTTTTTTTTCTATTTTTCTTTGTTTTTCTTGTTTAAAATAATATAGTAAAAGACAAATTTCAAAAATATATTATAAAAATATTTTTAAATCGATATGTTTATGCTATATTTAAATACTATTATATAAGAAAGATGTAACACCCTACCATACAGAGTCTTATGCTTAAGTCATAATTCAGAGATGGCAAGGTATTACGACCTCTAAAACAAAAATTTAGTACGTATAGTAGTATGAATAATTGATTATAACTAGGAGCCTTTGTAGAAAAAGGGGTAAACAAAAACCGTAACTCGAACGCGCAACACTCCGATCGATAACGTAACGAGCAAAGGATAAGCTAACGCAAGATCATATATATAAAGAGTGTCAAAAACGGGAATATCAAGACTCAAAATCCGGCTGCGAAGATAACCGGTCCGAGCATAATAATATATACATATAATAAAATAAGGAAACCCCAAAGGAAACCCAAAGGGACACAAATACATACAACCTATTCTCCAAAATCCCCTCTAGAAGGAGTCATCACAGTTTGTATTATTTAATGGAGATAAAAGTATCTAAACAAGATATATAAACCAAAACAGAGTCCCAAGAACAAAGGATCTTCGCTAATCCAGAAGTCTCCAGCATGCCTCAACGAGAAGCCTCGCGTCCTGCATCTGAAAACCACAAAATCCGCATGGGTGAGAACCAGAGGTCCCCAGCACGGTAACAGCTTCCACATATATAATACATAATAATAGAGGAAAGCCAAAGGCAATCCTAGAACTTCCTCCAGATAATATCAAAGCTTATAAACAAGCTAAACCATATAAGGGTATCTGACTAAAGATTCTTCAGTCTAACTAATACTTCCCTTTCCAATTCCTTCAAACCTCCCAACCACCAGCAGGAGTATATAATAGCAAACACAATTATATCAGACAAAGAATATACAAATAGGAGCAGTTAAGACATTTAGACAATTAGCAAGTAATATGCAGTCAAATAGGCAATCTCAAACAATTCACATAGTATGCATATGATGAATGCCTGTCCCTAGTGGCTGATGATATCATCTGTCGGTTATAGAGCCAACCCGACAAGTCCTGGTAGCTAACCATTGGACTGTCCCTCTGTCGCGCATCCCCAACTCGAGTTATACTCGTTATAAACTTGATCATAAACATGATCCATATCCATCACCCTCACTGGTGAATATTTCGGGGGCGAGCTCATCCGGGTCTTTCACAGTGCCCGGCCACACTTACGACATAGGGTCAACAGAGTCTCGAGCCTCCACCTGGAGCACGTGGTGGCTAGCCACTGCTTCCTCCCAGGGATCTCGTGCCTCTGATAGTGGAAGTGCAAATCTCAATTATCAATAATTCAGCATAAGCATGCATAAATTCTCATCCATGGATCAACATCCATATCAGCCATCCGGCTCACGGTTCAGTCCAGAACCAGCCAATATTCATATTATACACAGCCTTTCCGGCTCATGGTTAAATCCATAACCAGCCGTTTCATTAGCAATTACAGCCTTTCGGCCCATGGCTTAACAAGCACTTCCACCACCATCCTCCGCATCTCACATAATCATCTTGATCCTCATTGATCATTCATTTTTCCCTTGCTTCACTCGCAAGTTACCTCATTCACTAGCCCCTTTTTAATAGCTAGGCATGTCATAATGATTTAAGACATAAATGGTGAGATCGGAGGCTTAGAAGTATGAGATTTGGCTTTTAAAACTCAAAAATCAACTTTGGGATGAAAACAGGGATACGCGTACGCGCACTCCACGCGCACGCGTGGATGGCCTCAAAAACTCATCGACGCGCAAGCGTCATGCACGCTAACGCGTGGATTAAAGATTTGCCAATCGACGCGCACGCGCCAACCACGCGTACGCGCGGGTGTTCTCGTGCCCCAGGCACAACACTGGCACAGTTCTGGCATAACTCTCTGGAAAATGGCTGGGCATTGGGTGCAGCACAATCGGCGCGCCCGCGCACATCACGCGCACGCGTGGATGGCGCTTTCTGGAAGATCGGCACGTACGCGCCAGGTACGCCCACGCGCAAGGGGTCATTCTGCTAAAAATTTTCTAAGTTAAAAGCTGCAGAATTCACAGATTTAAACCCCAATCTTCCAACGGACATAACTTCCTCATTTTAAATCGTCTTTCACCCGTTCTTTGAACGGCATGGACATCCCGGATCCAATTTCATTTCTAAACAGATTTGGTACAAAACGGAGATCCGTAGTCCAAGTTATGTCCCGCCAAAGTGTGCCCAAAAACCATATTTTCATACAAAACCACAAAGTGCCAATTTCAAAACAAGCCATTTCCAACTCTTTTCAAAACCAATCAAAACATGCCAAGTTCATCCCGTTTCTTTGAAATCAATCAAAATATATCAAATTCAACATCAAGCCTCCTCAACTCACACATTGACACATTACCACAAATTACCAAAATCACTATCTCATCATTTTACCCCACTTCACCCAAGTGGCTCAAACTCAAACACATTGACATATCATATACTATTCCTCATGCCGATTCTCAACAACACTAATTCCAATAAATTATTATTGTACACAATCAACATCATACTCACCATCAACATGGTTCAACCCACAATTCAACCATAACCAGTCATCAAGTATATATATCACAACATGCATATTTCTCATACATCATACCACTAAGGCATTAATAATCATCATCACATATATGACCACATCATATATCTCAATCATTCAACAACATCAACAATTCAATGCCTATCTTAGGGCCTCTAGCCTAAGTATTTCCTACCACATTACATATTAGATACGGGAAACCGAAACCATACCTTAGCCGATTTTCCCAAGCTCCCCCGGAGCACTTCCAAACCACTTATCCACAAGCTCTCAAGGCCTCAACACCTCCAAGAACAGATTTTTCACCACCAAACCCTTTTCAAGCTTTTCAAAGTCACCAATCAAGCTCCAATACCCACACATACACAACCTAAGCCACAACCATCATACTCATACACAACATCTCAAAACCCAAACATCATAGAACAACAAAATCACACTAGGGTTGAGAATCTTACCACACCCGAGGTCCAAGGAGACAAGATTAACCTTCTCTTTCAAGAGAGTTGGGTCCTATAACATCAAAGAACCCAAAATCTCAACATTTTACCCATGAAACTCGAAAATAAGGGCTGGAATTTCGAACAGAAACACGTGGCTTACCTCAAGATTAGTTGTATGGGTTTTGTAGAGCTCTCCGCGGTGAACGCGTGGCCGCAAACGGAGCGGCAATCGGAGCTCTAGATCAAAAGTTATGGTGGTTTGAAGATCAAGTGAGAGATAGAGGTTTGAGAGAGTGTTCTTCCCCCATTTCCTCTCTTTTTCAGCGTGTTTGGTGTTGTGTGAGGAGAGAGAGAGTGCTGAAAACTAGGGTTTTGGTTTAGTTATGTTGGGCCAAGGGCCCACTTTGGGTCCGGTTGGACCGGTTTGGCCCGTTCGGTCCAATCTTGGTCCGAATTCTATAAAATTGGTACCGAAATTCTCGTCTCAATTTCCTCTATCATATTAAGCCATAAAAATATCATTTTTGGCTTTCTAGAATAAATTCTCATATATGGGTTAATTAGCCGTTAATTAACCGGGTCTTACAAAAGAAGTCATTATATGTCAGGCAAATATGATTGTCTTTTTAGTTCATCTATACTTATTAAAGAGAAATAATATTAATATTAAATATATTGAATAACCTAAAGAAAAAAAATAAAATAATGCTATACATCTAAGTATTTTTGTTAACTAAGTATAACCAAATTAGTCTAACATAACAAATATCAGTTATAGCTAGTATTATTTCAAATTTTATTGTTTAACTTGGTTAGACTTGGTTCATGAAAAACTTGGATGTGTAGCATTACTTAAAAAATATTTTATTTGGATTAGAATTTTTTGTAAAAAAATACTTTTTAAAATAATAAAGTATTTTTATTAAATTTTAAACATATTTATACATTTAAAAGAAAAATTTGTACTAAAAAAATTATTTGATTTTTCTAAAAACCAATAATACTTTGATTTAGAAAAAAATAGAAGTAAAATAAATTTTAATTATTTTCTTTACTAGGCATATCATTTATCATAATTAATAATTATAATTTATACCTTTAAAAATAAAAAATAAATTACTCAAATTGAATAATTTTATTTGAACAATGAAAAAGTAAATTGTAGCAACATAATGTTATTATATTTACAAATATTAAATTTAAGTCTTTATAAATTGTAGCAACATAATGTTAATAATTTACAAATATCATAACTTCTCAAATTAAAAAATAATATATAAAATAGATACATAATTATTTAATAAATTTGTTATTGGTGAATTTTTATACGTTTAGCTCAAACTACTGCAAGTAATTTTATTTTTAAGCATTTTGTAAACAAAATTCTTTTTTTTTTCAATGAGATTTCACAAACAATATAACTCATAATAAATAAAGAAATAAAATTTTTGCACATGGCTTTCATGTGCAGCAGTGCAAGTTTCTTTAAGGTTCAAGCTACTTATGTTATCTTTTTATCTTTTTACTTTATGATTGAAGGGTTATTTTCGTCTTTTTATAAATAGTTACAAGACAAAAAAAATCAACGTGCAACTTAATCGTACATGGAACATTAAAGTTTTAATAAAGTAAATGAAACACCTTAAAACTTTTCAATCATATTTCCAAAAGAGCAATGTTAGTGAATCAAAAGGGTATTAGTAAAAAATCAGCCAAATATCTTTGGGTGGATTCAAAATCTGTACGAATTAATATATATGGATGTTTCTTCTACTAAGTATCAAAATGTTTCTTTTTCATACTAAATGGATGTTCTTTTATATATTTTTCGAATTTTTTTGTATTACAAATGTGAATGTCTTTATTTCTTTAAGAATTTCATATTTTTTTAAATTTTATAGATATTTAATTATTTTTGTTAAAATATAATTAGATGTTTCTTTTGTTAAGTATTAGGATGTTTTTTTTTTAAATTAAACGAATATTTTTTTTTATAATCCCTCTCATGGCTATCCTCCCTACGATGATGAGAAGCACGGGGCTTGTAGCCATAGTCATCATATGCATAATCATCACGGTCATGTCCTCCAAACCTGGCAGGTCTATCATATCCTCGATCACCATAGTTTTCAATGCTGCCATAACCATCTCGAAACTTATCATATTCTGGGAACGTGTCGATATCGGCTTCCCTGTAGGCATCAATCTGATTATACGGCTCATGATCAACAGAAGATCTTGAGACAATCATGTCCCATATTATACCATAATGAAGCATTTCTATCTATAAAGTATAAAATAATATACATTACATATACAAATTTGTCCAAGATTTTATATTACTGTAGTGATGATAAGCAACAAGCAGTTGCACTCACCGATAATTTGGCTCATAGACCGCACCATAACCCTCAAGAGCCTGTGGATTCAAGAAAATAAGATATGTCAGCAACAAATAATCAATCATGAGAGGAGTGTTAGGCAAATCCAGTCCTTATCCTCACTGCCCCAACAGCTAGCTTTCTTTCATGGAGCTTTCAACTGCTTCGAACGCGTTCTTGCGAGTGACGCCGCGGTTGAGGGCGTCCCGGAGAGTATAGAAGTCGCCGGCGCTCCCAGCAACATTGGTGAGAGAAAGAGGTCTGTGTGTGATTGTTGGAGGTGGGTAGGTTAATGTGAGAGAGAAGAGGAAGGCTTTTATAAGTTTTAATTAGGTTTACTTAATTAATTTTAATTTTTTTAAATTTTGAATTCATAAATTTAAAATTAATTATTAATATAAATTAATGTGATTTTGTTTAGTTTTTGGTTGGTAATCTCTCGGTTTCATATACTTTTTCTATATTTGAAGACCTACTAATAGACCTTGATCATGCTACATAGATTATATGAGAAAGTTGAACAAAAAGAAAAAGGAGGGTTTTGAATAAACAATAAAATGACATTATTGCCCTCACTTCCTTTAATTAATACTTACATTATGCTAGTGATGAGATTAACTTATGGCGGTGATTGCTTTGTGTGCTGTTAAACGCACTCTTGTCCTCTTCCTAAGAATTGGCAAGTGATCTACATTTACAAACAAATTGTCATTAAAAAAAAGTCCAATTAGTGAAAGCAACATAGATTTTTCTCTCATTAATTCTGTATAAGGTTAAGCAAAAGAAAGGGGTTAATACAACTCTGATTGCCTTTCTTAAGCTCTAGTTTTGATGACTCACCAGTCACCCCTTTTGTTCTGTTTAAGTGTATCTTTCCGATATGATAGTGATATGCAATTACAAAGTACAATGCATGGAATTTTAGGGCATTAATTGCATGATATAGAGGATATATATGCAAGAAAGTGAAGCTTCATTTCTCTCCTAACAAAATATAAAGTTAATCAACCAAATCATCACATCCTATTATCCAGAGTCAACAAGATTAGCTGAAAAAGTTTAGGGTTGATATCAACCGTATATAGCGCACAAGTGTTTTTTACTCATATTGGATTTTTTTAATAAATAAAATAAATTATTTATTAACCAATATAATAAAAAGGTACGTGTATTTTTACTATTTTTATCAATGACAACGGGATAAGTAATAAAACTGAAAAAGATAAATATTTAAACTAAGATATATTGGTAAATAACAAATTTTATTTATTTTTTAAAATTTTTTATTATTGTTTTACCGATTTTTAGTAAATCGAAATTGTTTAATATCTAAATTTTGGGAGCAAAATTTACTCTTCTTTACGAGTATCAATTTTCGAAAGTGCATCAAAAATTCTTTAAATCGATTAAAATAACAAAAAAAATCTGAAAATGAAAGCAAATAAATTTGAAAGTGTTATGCACCGATTAACAATATAGCCAACTTGAAGCTTTAGCTCGGGATACCGCTATGCTCGGCCTCGAGGATTCGTCACTTCTTAACCAGCTAGAACGTTGGAGGGAGGACATGCACAAAACACTCGGACGATTAAGTCAGTAGAGTTTTTGAAAATATAAAGGTAAAAACTTAAAAGTGAACTTTTTTCTATTCTTGCTTTTCTGTGCTTTCAATCTCTTAGGGGTGGAAAAAAAACAGGCGATCTGCCAGGAGTCTGTAATCTGGCTTGTATTTAGTCTGATCTGTTATAAAAGAGGCACAAATTTAGGCTCTTTTAAAAGCCTTAATATGTTAATAGACCAAACACAGACTCAATAATTAGTCTTATTGACCTGTCAGGCCTGTTAAAATATAATTAAATATATAAATAATTTTTTATTATTAACAAAATTATGAGATATTTTAAATTTATTATATTTTATTATAAATTAGTATATGTTCCCGTATCTTGCACGGGATAATACATAAAATTATATAAAAAATTTTTATTAAAATTTAAATAAAAAATATCTATAATTATTATTATTATTATAAATATTTTACAACTTAAAAATATTAAAAATAATTAATATTTGTTTTAATCAATTTGGATTGGGTGTGAATGGTCATCTCATTTATCCGTTTAAGCAAGTATTTAGAGTTCGAATCTCGCCTTGTGTGTATAACAATCCATTAGTTAGCGACAGACCCTTAATAAATAGAGCATTAATATGTGGTGGATTAGTCATCGACTTGCCAAGTTAGGAAATCCGTAGAAAAAAATTGTATTTGTCTTTAAAATAGATTAATTTTCCATTAATGACAATATTTATGGACTTTTGTTTTGTTGAAATTTACTTGGGACAGTTTTATTTGTTGGTATCATATTCATTCTTGAAGTCAAAACAATATGATCAGCATTGTTACTTGTTAAAACTTCATATTTTATGAAATGATTTCTAAATTTTCAAATTCATAAACTTATGTCATTACAAAAGTTATTAGATTG
The DNA here is from genome assembly GCF_003086295.3 of Arachis hypogaea. Lineage (NCBI taxonomy): Eukaryota > Viridiplantae > Streptophyta > Magnoliopsida > Fabales > Fabaceae > Arachis > Arachis hypogaea. Next base: position 22,842,657 of record NC_092053.1, on the reverse strand, counting down.
ATCGATTAATATTTCTTGGTAACATAGTGTACCGAAACACCATCGTTGAATATTAGTTAGTGCAAAGAGAAACCAATAACAACTTTTATTATTCAATATATAATTTATTCTATTAAAAAATAAATTAATATTTTCTAAACTTGTAAATACATTTTTTCTAATTTTTTACACTATTTTATTTGACAATATTTACCATGAAAAAATAACAAATGACCATACTATTTTATAATATATATATATAATGTACAAAATAATTTCTTATCTTGAAATTAATTTTGGTTAGTGAGATAAAATTTAAAATATTTTTTTTATTTTCTTACTCAAATTTAAATTTAAATTTAGAATTGATTAACTCATTTTTTTAATTTCAATAAAAAAATAAATTGGTTCGATACAAAATATTGAGCATTTAATAATTTCAATTATTTAAATTTTAATTACCAAAAATTGAATTAAAAATTAATTATAAATTTAATAATCAATAATATATATTATATTATATTAGTACGTAAATAATAATATCTAGTGTATTAATTATTTATTTTTTTGATATAATTAATGTATAATCTATTGAGGATTGATTTATTATCCAAAATTTTTTTCATAAACTTTGTAATATGTGAAAATAGTGATCTTATTTTTTATTATTACTTAAGAAATTCTTCATAATTTTTTAATTATGTAATTAACTTAATTCATAATCTTTATTATTGCTTTTATACTAAAAAAATATCAATTTATATTATTTACATATTTTTCACTACTAATAAATAAATAAGTATTTGCACTATTATACTTATTGTCCTAGATAATGAGTTAAATTACTTGTTTGGTATGTTAAATAATATTTTATATATTAAATTTATTAAATATTAAGATGAAAAAATTGTTGAATAAATTATATAAATAGTCATTACAGAAAAGAAAAAAAATATATATATATATATAATAATCCTTCATATATATAATGTCATATATATATTAAGATTATCTATTTTAATTATGTGAGTAATTATTGTTATTTTCACTTTTTCATTATATTAGAAAATAATATTTAAAACTAAAAAAGAGATAGTTAATTTTTTAAAATATTTAGTATAGTATTTGCTATAACAATGACTTAAAATATTAATCTAAGATATATTTGGGCCTAGTAAGACCTCAATGCAAGCAAGATCAACTAAAATCCATTGTTAGGATCCCAAATCCGACTTAGGTTCATTACCTTAAATGCCCAACGTAGATGAAGTCCACGCATCCTCTCTTAAATCGGCTCAGATTGGATCTCGTTGCTAGTTAGATATGGTAATGAGTACTTAGGGAAACGTGAGAAGCCCACTTTCCATCCCTCACTCTTATTTAAAAAAAATGATCCGTTCCTTCTCTGTCATTGCAAGTTCTTGTTTAATTACTCTTTAGGGAACGCAGATCTCCTCGAGTATCTACGAATATTCTTTGAAAATTTTTGAAAAAAATTAACACAAAAATACATAATATAATAATCATAAAATAATCGATTCAATATAATTCAACACAATTTATAACATATTCGTTATGAAAAATAACATTTCAAAAGGAGAAAACATAAAAATATATTTCAACATAATAACATAACATAATTTTTTGGAACGATACTGAGCGACGTAGTGACGGACTTGAGAGGCAGAGAAAGTGAGTTAGAGAGAGAGGATCGAGACTGAGAATGAATCTGAAAGAAAAAGAAAGAATTTGAATTAGAGGCAGAAATTAGGGTTACTAAATTCAAGAAATGAATTTATGTATATATAAATTATGATAAATTAATAATTTTATATTTGCGTATATTTAATATGTTCTATGGGGCAGGTACTTATGTCCATGTCCCCATTAGGGTGACAAACAGAAAAGCCCGCCCTGTCTTGCCAAAAGCCCGCCATCTGGGGGCTGGCCTGCCCCGCCTTGCTTAGTAAGGCGGTCCTGAAAATATCTCAATTGCCTATTTTATTCATAAATTTATTATTTTAATGACTAATAAATTAATCAAATTAATTAATGACTAATAACTTGTATTTAATGCGTTAAAAGAAATAAATCGAGAAACACTCTCAGAAACATGCCACGTCAGTTCCATTATTAAGTGTAGAAATCTGATTTTTATATAATAGAATAGATATTTTTGTATATTTTAAATACTTTAAAAGATTAAAAATTCTTATAAATATTAAATATGACATATTACATATAAATATTTTTGTTAAAAAATGATTTTTATTTTAAATAATATTTTTATTTTTGTAAAAAAAAATATCAAGCCTTTTAACAGGTTTTAAACCAGGTCAAGCTGAACAATAGGCTAGACCTAATACTTTATAAAGTGCCTATAGTAGGCTGCAGGTCAGACTCAAGCCAATTAATTACATGACAGGCCAGGCCTGTTAAGAGTAAAGCCTGGCCTGACCTGACCTGTTTCCACCCCTACAATCTCTTGTCCCTTAGTTAGTGGTTGTCCCTTTTTTATAGATGATTGGCACAGTGATGTTGAGTAACGGCCTCGCTAGTTTGCGTTTGTTTTGCTTACGGAGATATCTCCTGATTTTGAATTTATTCCAAGATTGTTGTTTGCAAATAATTCAATTCCGAGATTCTTGGTTGTAGTGGTTAAATCTAAGTTTTACCGGATATAGTCCAGAAAGTAAAATGAATGGAATTGAAATGAATAACATTAAATTTAAATAAAGTATTAATCTGCCTTCGATAAGATCGAAAAACTTTTAAAATCAAATACAAAATATTGAATCTTAGAAGAAAACTGAAAAAATAAATTTGCTGAAAAGATAAATTTGCAGGAAAGATAAATATGACAAGAATTTTAAAGGAAATTTAAAATACATGGAAAGAACCCTACAAAAAAAAAAAAAACTCTTAACAGATTCAGAAATTCGCTAAGAATACGAGTGTACGAGAGTGTTTTCTAATACGAGATTCCAACCCTTATTTCTTCAAATCTTACCTATTTATAACTGTGTAACCAATGTCCAATGACAATATTGTGTATATGTTCATTCTCCTAACAATCATGTTTTTATCTTTCTGAAGTTTTAGTTGCCATCGGCATTATGACATACATGAAGTATATAACATAACTAGCTGGTAAACAACTAAAAGCAGCAAAATGTTTAACGGGCTTCAATTTCGTTGTAACAAAGATTAATCTTTTAAGGTTTTAGCATGTCTAAAGACTTCGGGAAACTGCTAGTAAAAGTACCAGTAAAGAACATTTACAAAAATGTTTTGCAATCTATTTAATTTGAGGTAATGGATTAATATAATCTCAATATTAAAGTACAAAAGTTATGTTTCCCCTTTCTACAAAAATTGAGAATCATTCCTGGGAAATGTTTAAAGCACACAACTTGAAAATTGCACAAAATCTTGAGAAGATGTAAGACATCATTCTAAATCATCGGTGACAAGTAACAATCACTGCAGAGTCATATAACCAAACAATATACACTTTTTACCATTTACAGAAATCAAACCAACCACTGTTAAGAGGCCAAATGAATAAAAACTCCTAACTGGTGGTGTTATCTGGTAAACGTTTCAGATCCATTTCAACTTGGTGGATTGTCCATTGCATATTCTCCAATTTCTGCACACCACCAATCAGACAATTTAAACAAGATCATCGCTAAGGAGTATTGATATGAATTTTAGCTCCTGCTTTCTCAGAGTTTCAATTTTGTTCAACAGATGTATATTTCTCCTACAATTTCTTATTGCTGTCCCAAATTTTGTGAGGTTGATATATATGTATATATATCTAAAAAATGTAAATATAAAATATCATAAATTTTCAGCAAAATAAATCACCTTTACGATGTCATGATACTGCCTTGCAATGTTGTCAAAGTGAGGATCAACACCTTGGTATTCACGCAAGCGAGTTACCTGGTACAATTGCCAGAATACCAACCAACACAAATATGATGAACAACCACAACAATGGAGGAAAAGACAATCCATAAGAGTCATGAACATAATAATACTATATGACTACCATTTAGCTGCAATCACATTCCGAAACCATTTAAAAGGTATAATTAAAATGAGACCACAAGCTAGGTGTTTAATTTCCAAATTTTTCAACCATGGAACTGGAGACATAGGGAGTAGGAACATACTGCTTTATTATATGCAATCGATGCTTCTTCAGTTGCCTCAACAAGATATTTCCTGAGATAAAAAATGGATAAAAGATAGTTGATTAATACTATATCAAGAACTGCTTATGAACTTACAGATGTCATCAGTTGTACCTTATCTTATGAAGCGCGGGTATAGAGTCCTTTGTATAAGTTTCAAGCAGGAGAATATGTTCCAGAACCCTGATATGCAATGGCAAATATATCTTTTATTAAACAAACAACTTTCTACCAATAATAAAAAAAATAAAGTTTAATTTACTCTGGAAAACCTCTCCAGTTCACTTAATTTTCAGTTAGACGGGTATCAATTAAACATTTCTAATCAAGCCCGTATACTGTACAAATGTTTTTCATCAAGTACTTTTAGATTAAAAATAGTCGTATACCTGCACTCTGCGAAATTTTTTACAGTATTGGGTCTTGATGACAATACTTTTTAAACTAGAGGGACCTGGTTCAGAAATGTTTGTAATATAAAAACATGATATAAATATTTATCTATAGGTATTTAATTGAAAAATTTAAGGAAAATAGAGATTTGATTATAAACTTTAAAATACAATAACCTATTTCAAAATTGGCTGAAATTATAAAGACCTTCAAAGTAATTGAACCAAAAAATAATATGGAATACAAGGCAAACCAGCTATTCTGTCAATTGCAATTTATGTCATTTTTAACTTTTGATGTTTCGAAATATCTGTTCATGTACAATATTTAGGTAACATTAATTTTTGAGAAATGTTAGGTGACCATTATTTATTTATTTTGTCTTATATTTGAACCACTAAAAGTGTTAGCTCCTTAGCATTCCCATTATTTTTTTTCATCCATTCATAACTCTTGTTCAACAACATGCACAAATTCTGTTGCGGTTGAACAGCACAGAAGAAGAAGGTTCAAGGCACATTGAGGCACAATGGTGACCGGCACAAAATGCAACCACCTGGTTTGGCTGTGTAGATGACGGCGATCACAGGGTCATCATCCAGGAAAAACACAATGAAAAGAGCCATTCATGGTGGACACTAGTGGAAACACAATGAATAGTTGCAGAACAGCAAGGTGCGGTGATGGGAGCACAGGGTGGACAAGAGGCTACCAGAATAGTCACAGCAGGGGAAGCACCAAAAAGAATGTTGGAGAAGTCATCAAAGAAATAATGTGGTGAATAGCCAATCATGGAATTTTAAAAAGAGACCGAATAAGGAAATTTTACAGATGAAGACTAGGAAAAGCTGAATTTCAAATGACCCCTACCAAGAAAATAGAGTTGCAACTTGTCTTTTTACCAAATGACTCACTTCTGTGATTTTCTATTATCATCTTATCATTTCAAACCAAACCCTCAAAGCAAATTGATATTGGATAATCATGACATCATAAAGGGCGTATTTCAAAAAACAAACCTCAATTTTGCACTCATGGTCTCACATCTTTTACAGAGCCACGTCTTCTGCAGCTCATCCTACAAATACATTGTCACATTGGGAAAAATCAAGATACAGCCTTAACTATCAAATCATGGATTTTATCATATTATAGTCACTCACATGTTTATGCTGATGATCCAACTTCAAATCCTTAACAAGTTTGATAAGCACTCCAAGTATCTGCTCTAAGACCTGATAGAGAATAAGGTTGTTAGAACTGGTATCCAATTAGTACGGTAGAGAAATGAAAGAAAATCCACTGTATAGTGTACAACTCTAAGAAAACTTGAGAATTTCTCCTCCCCCAAAACACGCCTATTCACCAGACATAATCCCTCTCCACCTAATGAACTTCCTTCAATTCAACCCCAACTACTAACTAACTTTCCGCTCAAACTGAGTGATAAATCAATGGGCTCATGTCAGTTGAAACCCACATCCTCCCCTTTTTTCCTACTTGGCCCTAACAATTTTTTTCAATATGTAATCATCATGAGCATTCTGCCAAAAAGCAAATCTTAAACACTCATTCACTCTCCCTCCCTCCCTCTATAATGCGTGTGTGCACACAGATTCAGTAGAGCTATGGAAAATGCATCTGTCTGCAAGAAAGATGGTGGTTGTAATAAATGCATGTGTGTACATTATAATATTCAGCAAATTTCCTATCTGCAGAATATAGATCATCTCGCAGTGCAGCTTCTTCTCTTTCAATCTCCTCAATCAACAGCTTGACCCTGGAAAAAGAAGTGATATGAAGAGCATGAAGTCATAATCATGGATATGTACAGTATGGAACTTACATATACTGAATCATGCAATCAACATATTAATGCTATGTTACTCACTTTATATTAGAAATTTCATTCAAAGCTTGAATGTTTCTGGTTAGCATAAGACATAAGTAATGGCAAATATAGCTGTGATCACCTAGAAACCTAAATGAAACAGAATATTTTTAAAGGGAATAAAAATCCTCTATATTTGTAGTGCTAGAGAAACCAAGACTTGCATAAGATTGATACCTGTTACTCAGACCAACAGAAGTAAAACAAATATTGAGTATTGATAATTTCATTAACACAATACAATCATTACATAAAACGTGATTGATATCTAACTTCGTACAACTTCTTTAACAAGTATCCAGACATGACTTTGCGGGCCATTGTATAATGTCGAGGTCGACTGCCTATAAAAAAACCTAGCATGTCCTAACTCTGATGACATATGATTCAAACAAGGGTTTAGATATACTTGTAGGTCCAATATATAACAAAATTGCTTTATTCCATAAAAATGTTCTTTGGGTAAAAATCAATACAGCTTGCCAACTACTAAAAGAATTAAGGTAATTTCATGAGATCAGACCTTTCTGGAAGCCGAGAACTTGAACTTTGAATTCCTGATGATGAAGAATCTGAGTGAAGAGAAAAGGAAATCAGCTGGCAAAAAAATCACATGCCAAACCACAAAAAAAAAAATTATCAATTAACCTCAAATCCCTATATAAGATCAGTAATATGCTGGTCAAACTTACCATTGTCATCTAAAACAAAGGCATTGGACAATTTATCACATTTCAGTTTCAAGTGGGCCTCTATCTCACGTGAGAGTGACATGTGATATTCTGTCATATCCTAGAAAGTGTGTTTCATATGTCAATAAGGAAAACATAACCAAGTGAATCACATCAAAATATAACCTATCATAGAAAGTCCTTGCTTAGAAGCTGATTTTCATATTTTGCTAAATAGCATACCACAGATAATGGTGTTTGTTGATGTTGAGTTTGCCGCAAATAAGCAGGTGTAATACCAAGAAAACGATTAGGTACACCACCAACTGCAGCTTCCACTGAATCCATAGCAGATACGGAAGAATTAATCCCAGTAACTGAACTGTTTGGAGTAGCATAATTAATCAAAGTTGTGCTTGAGTTGTTCGTGGTGCTGGTGTTGGTACTGTCAAGGGAGCTTCGAGACATTACACTCAATTTTTCAATATCCTCAGTATGGACTTCTCCATCTTTGGAGATAAGAGGTAGCCTCAACCTTTGGGCTGCTTCAGCCACAACCAATTGATGCTCCAAAGTCTCATAAACCTGATACAGATGGATATGTAACTTTTTTGTTAAGTCAATGAAACATATTCTATCATAACATGACAGAAAAATATACAAATGTTTCTATAAGAGCTAAAAAAGTCAAGGTTCAATTTGGTCTCTGAAAATGGGCACTCTTTATTTTAGTACTTTAAATAAATCAATTATTGAATCTCTAACATTCCGCAAGTCATTTCAATCCCTGTTTGGTCAACCATCACAATTTTGTTTGAGTAACAAGTTAACATATCATGTAATGTTGACCAATGGTGTGGCATACACCACATCATCAATCAACACTACATGGAAAGCTATGTGACATGCTGACATGTCCTTTGATGTGACACCTCAGCAAAATATGACTGTTGACTAATCATATACTGGCCAAGGACTAAAATGATCGATGAAATATAACTTCAGTACCAAATAGTTAATTTTGAAATTTCAAAGACTAAAATGAAGCATACTTGTAATGTTAAGGTTCAAAGATATATTCTTAGGACTATTAAAGCCAACTACCAAAGAAGCACATCTTTACCATTGCCAAGCAAATATTAATCCACAAGAAACACATTATTTAAGCTAATTCCTCTGCTAACAATAATGAATAGTATCAATAAGCAGAAGATAGACCCACATCTCATTTACAAAAATTCAAAATATTAGACTCAGGCTTTATTTGCTAAACAAACTGAATCAAGTAAAAGACTACCAAATGAAGCTCCCGAAGAGGTGGTATATCTATTATATCTATTATATATAATGGGGATATGGGAGAGACTTCATGCATGACTTTTCCTAAAATACCCTTCATTTTATATAATCTATAGGAAAGAATTTTTTTGGTTACACAATACCTCTTGATTAGAGTGTAAGCCACTCACCATCTTAACTAATTCCACATTTGTTACTTTTACACACATTTAAAATATAAGTGGGTAGTGTCTATTAATACAATAGTTTATTGTAACTCTACATTCCAATTTCCAACAAAGAACATTGGTAACTTAACTAACGCCTGAAGACACCTTCCACCTCTAATAAATTCAAGAGTGATTTTCAATCTTACATAAATGTGCCATTGCAAATGGGATAAGGGATAAATAGCTACCAGTTGTTCCAAAATCCCCCATCTTCTGTTTAATTATATTGAGAGCTTAGACTTTATAGCACCTATTTCCTCATTTACTTGTGAAAGAACCTCTTAGAATAGAGCTAGGTAATTTCATGAAGAACTCAATAGTATCTTTTGTTATCAATTTCATAATACCTAAATTAAAATCACAGTATCTTAATTATACTGATGTTCAAATATCAACCCCTGTAGCCTATCATTTAAGTTATGATAAGGAAGGAGACAATTCATGTAACAAACGATTCCCATAAGGAACAATTTGGTAGAGTGCAACCGTTCTCTCCGTATACATAATGTAAATATTACAGGACCAAAATTGACAGAGTTACAATTCTAATAGTTGTTTCGAAATTAAACTAGCTTTCCAGGATAATAACTCAACCTGAGGGGAGTTCCTTAACCCAAGCTGAGGATAAAGACCGCCAGTATCTCGAAGTCCACCAAGGCTAGACATTGAAATGGCTTGCTGATACTCTTCCACCATAGCAATGGCCTCAGAATATATTGCCTGAAAGTGTAACCAACACACGGTATCAGAACCACATATCAGTAAACCCCAATGCATCCTCTCATGCTAACTTTTCTCATGATTATGACCATCTCTTGTGGAAAAAGAGACAAGACAACCCTTCCAAGAGTTTGTGGATCACACCATCCAAACATTTAGACCCAAGTCAAAATTGGTTTTAGAAAAAATCTCAATAGCCAGAATTGTTTGCGAAAAATCAAGCACAGGAGCAACATAGCACAATTAATAACCTTTAAATGAATCAGATTGAATAGGTCATGCCACTATGTCATTCAACCACCACCAGAATTTCAAAAAACAGAAAAGAAAAATGAATATATTATAACGGCTTCATACTATTGCTATTTTTTTTAATCACTTTATAGATACAAATATCATAGAAAATAGAACTGAAACCCTAATTCATTCTATAGAAAACACTTTACCATGGCTTCCAAGTAACGCAGTCTTTCCCTACACATTTCCTCTCTGGCCTGCAAATCCATTCAGCGAGTCAATACCAAAGTCAAACATTCGTCAAAATGGGTCAAAAAATGTGAGTGTTTTTAGAGAGAGAGAGAGAGAGATACGAGTTGGAGATCGTTGTAAAGGGGCTTGGAGATGAGAGATCCATCAGGAGCCAAGCAATGGCGCTCCAGCTGATCAACGACCTGTGTCACATCAGCAGGGAGGTTCTGGCCGTGGAGCCCCTTCACCATTGATGAGTTCAAAACGGTGACGTTTTGGTGGAATGGTTGGAACTTGGAAGGCGACTGCTCTTGTTCAGATTCAGTCAGTTACTATCACTGTTGTTGAAGAGCTTCTGAATTTGGAGTTCAAACGTGAGATTCAACGGCAATTCAACTTGATCAATTTTTTAAATTTAAAAACTAAAGTATCAATCTTTCAAGTCACTAAAATTCCCTCCTTAGTTGTTGTTTCATAGTTATCAGAACCGAACCGGTAATTGACCCGATCATATGACTGGGTCACTGGGTTACTGGTTTAACCGGTGGGTCACTAATTTACCCGGTTGACCCGGTCATAATTAAATAAAAATATAAAATTATAAAAATAAAAATAAAACAAAAAAATTAAATACATGTTTTCAAAAAAATATATTTATCATTAATCAAATATCAATTCTTAGATAATATTTATGGTGCAAAAATAGATAATAAATTAGTCACTACTATAAAATATTTTTTCAATTTAAATGAACGAGAGAAAATAAAAGATAAAAAAATCAATATTAATATATCAATATATTTATATATTAGGTATTGTTATTTGTTTGGTATCCATGCCAATTCATGTTTAAAAGAATAAAAAAAATTCATTTATGATTATTATATATTTAATTTTTGTCATAAGAATTATAAAGGTGCTTGATGGCGTAGCGGCAGGAGCGAGGGTCTGCATACTCATCACTCCAAGTTTGAATCTTCCATGTCGCGTTTTTTGGAAATTGATGTGGACGGGAGCTCCTACTGTGGTTCAGCGGCGCGCATGTGTACCGTGGACCCGCACGGGTTTGATGCGGTCTGAAGTTCGAATCGGCCGGTTTTCAACAGATTTGACCACCGTTGACCAGTTCAATTACATATTCGGTTCAACTCACTAACCGAACCGACCAGACCACCGGTTTACTGGTTTTTCGGTCAAACCGACCGATCCGGTCCGGTTCTGATAACTATGTGTTGTTTTGTTCCAAAAAGAAAATGAGAAGAAAGAAAATGAAAAAAAAGAGAATGAAAAAAAAAGGAGGAAAAAACAAAGATAATAAGTTTAAAGCATGCTAAATAACATTATATCAATATCCTATAAAATATGAATTAATTATGCTATGTACCGCGTTTAAACCAAAATTGATCATCAATTAGGTACTATATATAAAAATATATATTTGACATTTCATAATTTTTTTATTATATTACTATAAATAAATTTAATTATTCATCTAATATAAACTAAAATGTTCTATATTATGGTGACTACTATAAATCCTTTTTAGATATCACATTTTTCATATTGTTTTTAATAAGGATGCGAAAACCGAACCGATCATCAAACTAATAAAATAACCGGTTCAATGTCAATGGTCCAACTAAAATCAAACGGAAGTTGAGCGAGTTCAATTCAATATACAATAAAATTATTAAAAATACAATATACAATTTCAAAACTGACCGTATTTTATCATTAAAAATAAAAATTTATTAACTTCTAAGTTCTACTTAAATAATAATCGGCAACCATTCTCAGAACAAACCCTCAGAATTCAAAATAGAAGAGTCAGAGATTCCAAAAACAAACAAAACTAAGCAATGAATCCAAACTCAGCAATCACACCACCAACAACTCCAACACAGAACACAACAAACAAAAAACAGCAACTCACCCCAACCCAAAATACAACAAACAGAAAAGAACAGTAAAATTAACAAAATAAGCAAAACATAAATTAAAACAAACATAGATTTCAGCAGTGATTACTCATAACCATAAATATTATTCGGTTATTCCAGGTTCTAGAATCATTTAAAAACAGAAACTCAAAATCATAAAAATTAACAAAAGAAAGAAAAAAATTGAAAATGCAGAGCTACCGGCACCGACGGAGTAACCAAACTGACGGCGACGGAGACACGAAACAGGCGGCGAGGAAGGAACGAAACTCAACTGCCGGCGAGGGAGGAACGGCAAGACAGAGACGAGGATCGAGCAAACTGACCAGCACGGTGGGAATCAAACTGACCACGCTTCGATCAGCAAGTCCACGACAACGATGTAGAGAAGACGTCCACGAGCTTCGACCTGCAGGTCCAGAGGAGACGACGTCGAGGAGAAGATGATCGACGGCCAAGAGCTTCTCGAGCTGACCCTCAGTCTGTCACTACCGGCGGCGACGGCACCCTCTGGCGAGGAGCAGAGTTCGGCGACGGCGGGGGTGGACGCTGTCTGCTGCTGGTGCTGGCTGAGAGAGGTTTTCGGCGACGGAGTCAGAGAGTGAGAGAGAAAGGGGTGGCGTGGGGTTTTGTGGGTTATATATACTAGCGGCCTTTTTAGCGATTTTTCTATTATTTTTAAAAAAATAATTTTTATATTTTATTTTAAAATTTATAAATTTGATGAAATATTTTTTTGAGTAAAGGACATTTTTGTCCTTGACTTTTTTTTTTGCGGACATTTTCGTCCTCAAGCAATGGAAAATACATTAAAGCCCCTGACCCTTGAAAAACGTGGACATTTATGTCATTCCGTTGAATTCATCCGTTTGCACTGGACGGAAAAGGCTGAGCTAGCAGAGGTGGCGCTGAGGTAGCACGTAACGGAGGCCAGGTGGCATGGAGCATTTCGTAACAGGACGTATAAGTCCCTGGAGACAGAGCATTTCGTAACAGGACGTATAAGTCCCTGGAGACGAAAACGACGCCGTTTCGTCTCCTCCCCCATCTGCCATTTTCTTCTTCCTTCGTCCCTTTTCCCTTCCATTCTTCTCCCTCAGCCCCTGCCTCCATCACCGCCGCACAGCCGCGCCTCCGTCAGCCACCATCAACGCCGGCGACCTCCTCCTTCTTCTCTTTTCGCGTCTTCTTCCCTTTCTCACTCCCTTACTCCCATTAGTCTCTCTCTCTCTCTCTCTCTTGCCAGCCTTCACCAAAGGTCAATTTGTCAAAAAAATTCCATGTGTCGAGGGATAACACTGGAGGGTCCAGACAGAGAATATAAAAATAAAGCTGAAGCAAAATATATACCTTCAAAAGTAGTTATAGTTCTCTATCACTATCTAGTTGTTGTGCTTGTGCATTTGTTGCTGCCTTATCAGCTTCTTCCAAAACAAAGTTCTTCAATGAATCAACATCCCTTGAACCTGGCAATTCAAAAAACATGTAAACTTAAAATTCGATCTATTAATGCTCCCTCAAACGTTGGTTAACACATGGGGTGAGAGTGCAATGGGGAATAGATAATACAAGCATCCAGCAAGTAAAACAAATAAATAATTAAGTGGATAAATCAGTTAATAATTGATGGTGAAAAAAGCCATGATGTTTTTCATTGAGTTAAAGAATACCTTTCTTCATTCATGGCTGCTTAGATAATTAGATAAAGCAGTAAAGAATCACACATAAATTATATCCAATAATCCAAGACCATTCAAAAATATTTTCCTCCATTCACGCACTTGTGTCTTGACAGTGTTGATACTTAATTAACTGTCAAATGCAATTCAGAATTTTACAAGAACAAAATATATCAATCATTGAACTCATAAATGTAGAAGCAGAGTGCAGAGTAGACTCAAACATAGCATGAGATTTTAAGAAACATGCGACACTACATTATAAGCATATGCCACAAAGCTCCTTTGATGATCACTGCAATCCACTTCCCCAATCTCTATTTCATCAGTTCCTTCAATTGCTTTTCCCAAATCATCCCACAACGTCCCCAAGTTCTTACTGTAATAATAAGCATCATCATTTTACAGCTTAGAAATCACTCTTTGCTCAACAATATAAAAGCAGTTAAGAGAATGAATGAATCAATTACCAATGCTTGCACCAGGGAACTCAGAACTTGACAAACCACGCAGTGTCCTTCTCCTTGATCTATGAAGGGGAAAAGTCAAAAACATTCCATGTGAATCTCATTGAAATTTTCACTCCCCATCAGAAGAAAAGCAACATCCCAAATGTCAATTTCAACAGTTTTCTCGCAAAACAAACAAAAACAACATGGGAAAAAAAGGGAAAAAGAGTTCACCTTTACAATTATGCAAATTGAGGACCCTCAAGCATATGAAACCATTGGCAATGACGTCGAGGTCGGAATCGGTGACGCCGGGATAGAACGACCGCGAAACGGACTGGGCAAGGTCCAATTCGAGTAAGCATGTGAAACCATCGCCAGGATCAAACGAAGCTCGTCGTCAGTGAGAGTGTCATTTATGCAAAGGTTCGAGGGTCCCGATCCGACACTGTTCATTATTGTTGGTGCGGAGGAAAACCCTAACCCCTCGAGATTTGAGACTAATTTTTGCAGAGAGTCGGCGGCGCTACAGTAGTGGGTCACCGAGAAGGTTGTCGCGGACGAACGGTGGGTGGAAGGAGGGTGAGGAGAGAGAGACTAATGGGAGTAAGGGAGTGAGAAAGGGAAGAGGACGCGAAAAGAAAGGAAGGAGGAAGTCGCCGGCGTTGATGGTGGTTGACGGAGGCGTGGCTGTGCGGCGGTGATGGAGGCAGGGGCTGAGGAAGAAGAATGGAAGGGAAAAGGGACGAAGGAAGAAGAAAAGGGCAGATGGGGGAGGAGACGAAACGACGTCGTTTTCGTCTCGAGGGACTTATACGTCCTGTTACGAAATGCTCCGTCTCCAGGGACTTATACGTCCTGTTACAAAATGTTCCATGCCACCTGGCCTCCGTTATGTGTCACCTCTGCCAGCTCAGCCTTTTCCGTCCAGTGCAAACGGTTGAATTCAATGGAAGGACATAAATGTCCACGTTTTTCAAGGGTCAGGGGCTTTAATGTATTTTTCATTGTTTGAGGACGAAAATGTTCGCGAAAAAAAAAGTCAGGGATGAAAATGTCCTTTACTCTATTTTTTTTTTCAAAGATAGATATTAAGCTTAATAACCCCTGACTTATGGCAGAGAGAAGATGAGACCTTTATCAATTGATGACAACGAGCCTTATCTTAGACAGCGGCTCAAATCGAAGGTAGACAAAAGATCCTTTTCATTGCTGCGCTGTGTTGGAGCATTTGAAAAGCGAGGAATATGTGTGTCTTTGAGAAGCTAATAAGCCCAGCGCCGGAGATAGTGCAAGAAGTCAGCAGTCTAGTGCGTGAACTAAATAGCCATACCTAATGAATGCTAATAATTTCTCTTTATTCTTATTTTACTCTTTCTTAAGCTATTTGTCTTCTAATCACATTTGGTGATAATTGGGAATACCCAACTTCTTTTGTACTTCCTTATGGAAACATTATTATTTTATAATAATAAAAATTTGATGAAATAATTTAAAAATAATAAATATAAAAAATTTATAAATTATTTAATTTTTAGAAGGTATAAAATTTATAAATTTAAATTAAATAAGATATTAAAAAAATATGTGTAATAAAATTAAAATAAATATTTATAACAACAACAACAAAGCCTTGTCCCACTAAGTGGGGTCGACTACATGAATCAAACGACGTCATTGTACTCTGTCATATATCATGTCTACAGAGAGACCGTTTACATGTAGATCTCGTTTGTTTATAGAGAGACCGTTTACATGTAGATCTCGTTTGACCACCTCATGGATGGTCTTCTTAGATTCTCCTCTGCTTTTTGCCCTTTATCCATCTTCCATCTCATCCACCCTCCTAACTGGATGTTCTTCTCACATGTCCAAACCACCTAAGACGCGATTCAACAATCTTTTCTACAATAAATGCTACTCCAACTCTCTCCTTTAATTATTTATAAATATTATTAAATTTATTTATTTTTTAAACAATATTTAATTTGACAAAGGATGATTGATTTTTCTTCTTTGTGATATCTTGAGCACTCATTTATGATGGAAGAAATTACGAAGCTTTTAACGTACTGGGATACCCAGTAAGTAAGAACTTCCACAAAAATATTTTTAACTTAAAGTGGCAGATTGGTTTCTTTCTCATCACATGAGAGTATGTTTCAATTGCTCCATGAAAAAAGTCATAAGCTATTCTATATCCTAAAGTCGTATCATATTGTTTCTTACTATTCATTGTCCATATTCACACATTTTTTTGCGGTCAGGGAAATAGTAATTTGAACAATTTACTATAATAAATAAACTGGCATCTAATTTTATTAGATTATATAAAGTGCAAAACGGATATTAAAATGTATTTTTTTTATAATTTATATAAATCGCGATAGAGGTTCAGTAGTTTACGAATACACGTAATCTACTACGGACGGATTACATTCGAAACCAAACTGTACATAATCTGCTATAGAGTGTCGCAATTTGTGTGTAAATTGCAAACGTGTATAGACCGCTACGCCCCCTACAATGATTTATGATGATATGCAAAATGGCTAAAAACAGCTACAAGGGTCTTGCGGTTTCTGTGTATATGTGTTTTTTGCTCCCAATTGAACATTTTTTCAACTGCGATATCTGTGTATATGTGTTTTTTTTTCTTCCAGTTGAACATTTTTTCAACCTGAACCTTTAACTTTAGCATAGTTTTCACCAGAGTTTCAGTGCTTCACCCATGTCTGATCATATTGAATTTTCCTACTTAAACAATAATAAGTTTGGATGTTTCACAAAAAGAGAGAAGGGAATTGCTAAGAATAGGTTTAGATTTTATTTTTTATTTTTATTTTTTAAAAATAATTTTTATTTTCAATTTTTTACATTTAAATTTTTTTTAAAAAATATTTTATTTCTAAATGTTGAAAATAATAAAAATATGTTTAGATGGTTTATTTTTAAAATATATTTTTTAATATTTTAAAATATAAAATTATATTTTTATTAAATGTACATTTTTAGTTATTTAATTTTTTATTAAGTTAACAATTTATTTTTATATAATATCAAATATGAAATACATTTGTTGAATTTATAGTCAATTTAATTCTAAAATTTATAGTTCTAAAATTTAGAATTGAACAAGTATATTTGTTAAATTTTTTTATTTAGTACCGAGTACGTACTACCTAAATAAAAAGAGTTATGATGAATAATAGATTAACTTACTAGTCTTATTTTTTAATGGTTGATCTATATAAATGCAATTAATTATTTTAAGATTGTAATTTATTTCATATTTGATATTATATAAAAATAAATTGTTATTAAACTTGAAGGAAAAATCAGGATCATCATTGAGATTCCCTTAATCAAAATGGAGAGAACTTAGCCAATGAAATAAGCCCATAGTTAGAAAAGGTATAGTCTAGAATAAAAATAAATAAATAAACAGAACATCCCAGGATCCCAACCTATGTTGCTCCATACATAAAAAAAAAAAGCAAACCAAAATTTCATCAAATAATTCATACTCCACACTAAAGCATAAACCGCTAGACCCTGTAGCGGTTTATGCACGTTTGCAAATCACACATAAACTGCGACACCCCTACTGCGGATTATGTGATGCTTTGCTTCGAACGCAAACTGCGACACTCCTGTAGCGGATTACGTGCATTCGTAAATTGCGAGACTCCTGTCGCGATTTACATAGTTTATGAAAAAAATACATTTCGGTATCTATTTTGCAAAATATATATATTTTGATAAATTTAGAGGTCAGTTTATTTATTATGGTAAATTGCGCTAGTAATTATTCTGTTCGCGGCCTCATATAGCACTCGTCCTCCTTCATTCTAGTACCTATCTTGATGCAACAAATGGCAAACTCAAAATATACCAAACTTAGGGTTTACAATGGGTGGAACCATGAATGGATAAGCATCTGATAGCCAAGGGTCGTGATAAACTTTTTACCCTTCTTTACTATCTTTCTCCCATCCAAAATTCTCTTCTAAGCCCATGAATGAGACTGACCTGCAATATGCCAACAATGTTTTTCAAGAAGAGCTAGATTCTTAGTTTTTATTTTCTTTTGTCATACAATCACACACACACTTACACTCATGCACATACTCTAACATACTCTACTTAAGAGTTCTCAATCTACTGTCTCCATTAAGACTCGAACCTGGAGATGCAGTTTATGAAGCTTACATATTTGCCATTAACCTCAGACCATAGATTCATAGTTCTTAGATTTTTAATACCAAGACCACCTTGTATTTTTTCCTACTCATTTTGTCTCCTACTTGTCTCAGCTGATCCAAATCATTTTCCTTTCATTTTTTGTTTAACCACACCAAAATTGCATCATTAGTCGATGAAGTTCAGCAAAGAGAATTTGGAAACTTAAAACATAGCCTCACCAATAACTTACCGGACTTATCTACTATATAAAGAGTGTAATTTTCACTTTCAAAACTAAAGTTTTTTTCTGACCTTGATGAAATTAAAAATAATTTTTTTTGACCTTTTATTCGAAGGAAGGCCAATGTATTTGTCCTAGACGCCAACATGTTGGATATTTAGTTCAGCAACCAACTAATTTTATATATGTTATGGAGTATTAGAACTAAAAAACAACTGATTTGTTCAGATTAATTTTTTGGTCATTCATAGACTCATAATCTAATAAAACAACCAACAGATTGATACAATTCTGTTGGAAAGCCTTGCCAAAAAGTATAGAATGAATAACAAAGAAGAGATAGCTAATAGTTGGACACTAATAGTTGATATGAAAACCTTGAATCAATTTGTTCAGCTCTGTCTTAACAGATACCCTTATTTGATTTACATAACCAAATGGTTGTCCTTTCACCATGACAGAAAATAATATAATTGTTACAAGTTTTTTAACTAAACCAATCCATCTCTAAAGGCCAGTTTATCCATAATAAACCACAAACATTGTAACTAAACTTTACTCATATTTAGCTTAATAAACCATCATAAGCTTTACTCATATTTAGCTTAATTGCCATATCATATGAACTTCCATTCTACAATATAGATATGAGTCTCTAGGAAACACAAAGCTTAAGTAGCTTCTAGATCAATTACAATTCTACTGGTTATGCAGGAGATTGAAATCAACTGCATTATATATATATGGGCAACTCTGTGGTGACAATGTATTAGGTGACCAAGAGTGACCAAGAATGACTTTTGGTTGACCTATATATATATATATATATATATATATATATATATATATATATATGGGCAACTCTGTGGTGACAATGTATTAGGTGACCAAGAGTGACCAAGAATGACTTTTGGTTGACCTTCCAATAACCTTGAGACACGTGAGTTATTGGAATGAGTTGCTAAACGGGTTGTCAAAGCAAGTTTAAAGTTGAGCACGGTTATTATTTTGGGTTTACCGTTAGGGCATTTAAGTAATTTTAAGATAAAAAAGAATGGGTTGAGATGGACTGCAGAGAAACAATCAGCCAAAAACCGAAAAGGATGGGCCGTTGGGATGTTCACCATTAAATAAAAAACAAAGCTGAATGAAATAAATGGTAGAGAGCAAAAACCTAGATTCAATTGGAAGAAGTCCGGAAAAAATGAAACTCAATTGTTATTATTATTATTATTATTATTATTTTGAAATTTATATTCAATTTTATTATTATTGTTATAACTTAACAATTAAAATGTAAAACATAATTTTTTCTCTCGTTAAAATTTAGATGGCATATTGTTTTTCAACTTAATAAACTCCTTTGTTCCGTTATCTCGTTTACTTTACGATTTATTATCGATTTATTTACTTAAAATAATTCTTTTGTGTTAGAAAAAAATTATTTGCCTATTATTTTTATCAGATGACATAAAGTCATTTTAAGTAATTTATATTAATCGTGTATCCTTTTGATGATTTGGAGAAAAAAAAAGCATTCACATTGTAGATAATTAAAGTGAAGACTAAATTTTTTAATGCAAGAATTAAAATTATAAAATATAATTATTTATTGTCCTATTTTTTATACATTCTGAAAATAGAAAAACGAAAAAACAATTAAAATTATAAAGAAAATTAGACTTTTATTTTTTTCGAGAAGATAAAATAGTTGAAATACATGAAGCAATCTAATTTATTAGTTTAATGACTGACTTGTCTTTTTTTTAGATTTGGGTTAAGGTTCACAAAAGCAGACCAAACCCGCAGAGTTCGACCCATTCCCAACAGACCCATACTTCCGACTTGGATCCCACCCACTCCAACGTAGACCTTCTTCCTCCAATAGTAACATATAAAAGTTCCACGAACGTTGAAGAAGATGATGTTCTTTGTGGACTCTCTATACACTGTCGTGGAATCCTCGTCAGAACATATTTTGTTGCTGCCTCTGTGTCATAGTTGTCGAAACTGAACTGATCATCGAACCGGTTAGACTTCTAGAATTATTATTTTTAATTATATTCTTTCATTGGATGGCATACTATTATTTTTTAGACCTTGTCTTTGGTGGAGATGGTATTTTTCATACCTCGATGGATCTAGTGGAAAGATGAAAATTCAATAGCTAGGATTGTATCCTTACAACAAGTGTTAGAAATTCTATGTTTAACCCAAAGTTTAATGAATTTGCAGACCGGTTCAGTATAGTTTAGTTGGACCAATTATTTAAAGACTGGTTTTTTTTTTTTTACAAAAAATGAATTGTTTTTTACCAATTATATTTTTTTTTGTAACATGGACTTAAAATAATGTAACATAACTCCATACTCTGAAAAAATTGCCTGAATTACTACCTATATCTTAATGATCAAACACTACATATTTTAGTGAAACACATATTCTCATGTACAACTTCAGCTTTCATATTGACATATGATTTTTTTTCCTGCAAAAATTTGAAGAAAATAAAAAGGAGTTTATAGTAAATCCCAAGTGATTTAATTTATCATTTCTAATAGGAACAATAGTACATATTATAAAAAAATTAGAATAATAAACAATACACAAAAATTACAATGATAAATTTTACAATATCAAACAAAAAATATTCTATAATTGTTTTAATATTCTCAATATTTTTTTATTTAGTATTATTTTGGAAGATAACATTTTATTCTCAAAAACCATAGTGTCTTGGTTGAATAGAATCAGTGCATTAGGTAACGGAATTCCTAAAAAGTTATATACCAACACAATCCACAAAATACTACTCTGATTAATAAAAAAAATAATAGCAAAATTGATCAGCTTCCAGCTTCGTCGCGACATCGGATCTGCAGTATTGTGACTAGGTCAATTGAGATGACCTCGAACACCCCAACACATTCGGGCTTGAAGTCAGGGTAGTTCGTGTTCCCATCTTCCTCTGGCTGTAAAATTTCACCGATTTGTTTATGTGAATTGCCTCCCAGCACATCAATTGCAGGTACATTTGATTCCACATCCTTAATCCAACTCATCATCTTGTTATGAACTTCAAGCTAAGGGAGACAATCTTCTTGCTGCTTAGTACCCTTATCGAATCCTCTGTCTCCTCCATATCTCCATTAGATTTCAAGTACTGAAAAACGGCTGCAAAGAATTCCGATAGTGGCCTCCACCTACACCCCCACTTCGTAATGGAACATTCTCAGAGACTTGGACGTTGCGACTAGATCTAGAGAGGTGATGAACAGCGGTGGCGATGGCAATGACGACGGCGAGGCGAGGTCTCTCTCCTCTATGAATCTCTCTGTTTTGCTCTTCTCTTACATCTCCTCAACCAGCAGCACTGAGTCCACGCCAACTTGCCGGGAAAGACGACGCAGCGATGAGACCAAGGGGATCCCCTCCAGCATGACGCGACATTGGTGCTTTCTTGTAATAAAAAATTTTATACTTTTTTTTTCAAATTCCTCTCAACTGTAATTCTGCTTTATTTGTGAACCAATTTATGTATTTTTTATTATTTGAATTTATAACCTGGTTTTTCAGGGTTCAGATTATTCTTTTCCCAACAAAAAAACCTCCTTATTTTCTAATACGTTTGCACAGATATGATTTTTAAAAAAGAATAATATTAAATCATATTTTCTTATCTATGAGAACATTATACTTTAATATATTATAAATTAACACTGCACAATCAATAGAAAATAAAAATATATATATTTCATTTTGTGTTATTATTTCTAATGGTGTAAGATCATACTTTATACTCTAAAATAAAATCTAAAATTTAGAGAATTTAAATCCATTAATATCGCATGCAAACTTTTTTAACCTGCCTTATTTAGACGACAAGCCTGTTTGTCGATTTAAAAATATAAACGCCATGTATGCCAATCCTTCAAAATCTAATTTAATACGTAACATTGTTATTTCACTAACAAAATTAATTATAAAAAAATTTTGGTTTTCGTAAACTTCATTTTATTTCTTTACTTTTTAAATTTAAATTTGTAATTTTTTGCCATTTTATAAAACAATAATACTGGCATGTAGGTACCTTTTATCTTTTTAATTAATATTGAAATGGATATGTAAAAAGATCACAAACTATGATAAATAGTTTCCAATTTAAAGGCAACGTAAAAGTGCAGAATAATGTTCGATCGCGTAGTACACCAAAGTGCAGCATCTAAATTGGTGCCATAGCAAAATAAAAAGCATTGTTCCTAATGGCTTAAGGTTCTCCTATTTCTAAAGGTAACTTGATATCGGTTGTGAAAAAGACGTCGTTGAGGCCTACGAAGACGTAGGGATCGTCTACTCTGAGACAGACTCGAAACTTGATGACATGTACTCAAGGTGATTCAGGCGGCGATAATTCCTGAATGATGAAGCCATGTCGCGATAATGTGCACGGAGTCGTTCAAGCGCGTTGCGGGTCTCGTAGTGGACAAGTTTCTCCTCCTCTAACAAGTCATCGTTGAAGTCATCAACGACCATCGAATGCAACTCCAACACCTTTCTCATCAAGGCCGCTGCAGCATCTTCGCGTGCAAGATGTTCGTCCGTTGAGTATCTACCGACCGCACTGCAAAAGGAATACTCCGAGTCGGTTGGAACGACAACCAGGAATCTGTGAACAGTTCCCCTGATGGTGGATTCGTAGGTTTGCTTGTGGTACACAGGCGGAGGTTCGTGCAGACTAGTACACACTTGCCGGAGTGAGGTTTGGCGGCTCTTGTAAAGAGCCACATGGCTCCAATCACGATCCGGAACGAATTCGACTCCTGCAAAGAAACATGTGGTCAAACACGTATTGCATGTGCGAAATGGGGATGTTCAAGTAGGTGGAGGATGACGGACACGTACCGTGGTCGTGGCGGTTGACGAGGGTCAAGTGGTGAAGGACATCGTTCTGGTTGAATGACCATGGATTAGCACGAATGCTTGAGCCAGATCGTCGCCGCGCTGATCGCACTGCACAAATTAGTGCCCGGATGTGCTTCATAGATGCAACTTCATCAGCGGTGGCGGCAGGGTTGATCGGGTGCGACATGGCTGTCGGGTTGGAGAGACAACGTGAGTTTGAAGGCCCTTATGTGTGTTCTATACGAGGCAGCGTGAAGACAAGAAAATGTCTGGATACAAGTATAAATAGGCAAGAGATCCATCCCCTTCACCACATAAAATGGGCCCCACTTACTATGTTCATTTGCAGAAAGAGTGGAGACCTATTGGCCAGAAAAACCATTATGGAGTTTCGGTAGGTGCATCATAAGAAATGTGAATTAGCTTAGAATACTATGCTTGTGTGTAATTTTTGTTAGCCACGGCCACGGTATACATTTTAAATAGTATAAGTTAACTACAATAAAGAATTATTGAACTACAAATTTTGTACCATGTTTAAAACTCATTACACATGAACATAGGATAGAGTTTAAACTATAATCTAATTAAGCATAACAGAAAAAAAAAATACAATACTTGTTTTGGCTCTGGTACTTCATTTTGGCTCTGTAATACATTACTTGTTTTATCCTTTTTCTGATTTCTTAATTAAAGTCATTAGATGGACAACGCGAACTAGAGTTATGAACAATATTACAGTTAATTCGTCTTAACCTTGTTCAACTTAGTAAGATAAATTATTCATGTGAACCAGCTTTAGGAACAGTTTTGAGTAATAATTAGCGAAACTAAAAATCTATAATATTATTTATTGTTGTCAAAATTTTGAAAAAAAATTATCTTTCTGATAATTTTTTATTAGCAATTAACTCTTTTTTAAACGCTAATTCAAAGCAAAAGTTTTATTAAGAGTAATTTAGTTGTATGTGATTAGAAATAAATTGATTAATTACATACTGTAAAGAATTATTATTATTAACAAATAAAAATAAAATTCAGTCTAAATTAAAAATAAAGTTTGTTTAAAAATAAAATTACAGTATAGACGGTTTATTTTTTTTAAATGACTGTTTCACATATAACATTCATAAATACACTTTCTTTAGTGTTTATTATTTCATCAAATTGCATTGAGTGTCCATCATGAATAATTTTATATTGTATATATAATTTTAATATCTTATATTAATTTTAAATTTACAGGTTTTCTATTCCATGCAAAATAGTGATAACGAGTAGAAATAGTATCATTTATATAAGTATCTAAATTAAAAAAAGTGAACTTAAAAGTATAATTTAAAATTTAAAATAAGTTAAATAATATTTATACAGAATTGCATCATGATTCATTTAGTCTTTAATTATTGATGTATATATAATATTTTTAATAAAAATATGAGTGCTAACAGTACAAGAATATCAAAAGAGAAAGTCTAGGGGGCTAGCACTTTTTGTTGAAATCTGGCCAGCACTTAACCATCAAAAGAAAAATGATTAATCCTACACCATTAGATATCATCTCACACCATTAAAAATATTAATGATGGCTAATTGATGGCTAAACATCACAAATTCTGCTGGCCTCCTAGTACTCCTCATATCAAAAATCTCTAAAATAAGGAGTACACAAAATACCAAAAATTTATAATAGTAACAACTCAATAGTATTAAAAACTCTAATTTGAGTTACCTAAGTAGAAAATCAAACTAAATAAATTAAAACTTTAAAAATCAGTTTGAAGCTCAAATATAAATCCAAAATAGAACTTTAACTTCTGTAGTTATTAGTTTAATTGAAAATAAAATAAAACCAAAATTTAAAAAAAATTCTATCAATACATTACAAATTCAAAATTTCTGTACCAAAATTAACTAGGTCTTCTCTTTAAGTTAAAAATTTAATAAAATAGTGATTTTAATTATATCGACCAATGTCCTAATTAAATACTTTTCTGTCTTAAAAAGATTGTACATGAAAAGAATTTAATTAATTTGTGCAATTTAAAAAATAATTATTCGACTAAAAGGAAAGAAACTGCTTGTTAAGAATTTTTTAAAATGTCATTAATATTAGACATATTGTGTTACATTATATCCAGTTATAAAAATTTTATTTTTTTTATTCTTATATTAAAAATAAAACAAATTTATATTGCTAAATTTTAATCTTTAGAATACAAATTATATAGTAATTATTTTATATATTAGACGAACATAAATTAATTATTTACTTAGTCATAAAAAATTTTAAGAGGTGCGAACATGTGAGTATATAGAGCAATGCTAGGGGGCCAGTAACTTTTGTGATTAGTAGCCATCAATGATAATTTAATGGTGTGAGATTTGTGTCAGATTTCATCCAATGGCTCACCTTTCTCTACTGGTTATATGCTGGCCAAAATTCAATAAAATTGCTGACCCCCTAGACTTTTCCATATATTTATGTTGATGAGTGCGTTTTAAAAAAAATGTAATAGTTAATTTATTACTTTTTGAAAATTTGTCCAAATTAAATAATTTTTAATTCTTTTGAATAAAAAATCTTTTAAAAAATTAAATAATATGCAGTGATAAACAGGGAATACATTATACAAAAACTAATTATATCTCAATATAAAAACATCTTCGATGAAAGATTAAATACGCGTCTATATTTAAGTGAATCACTTATAATTATTCAAATATCTATTGTGTAAATAGCTTTCTACATTTGGAGGTTCACAAGAATGCGCGCACCTTAAGACTTAAATATAAAACAACAATTGAGTCTAGTTCTTTGAAAATGCTATCACTACTATGTTTCTGAATATTAATGGATACAACAACGCATCAAACCTTATAATTTCTTACTGACTTTATGTCTAGTTTTTGGATGTAGTCTATATTTTGTAGTTGGTTTAGTAATTATTTAAATATAATTCTTTTCCTTAATTATCATATACAAAAGAAAAATTTTTAAAATCTAGTAGGGGTAAGCATATGTCGGCAACAACTCCAATCTAAAGTAAACGTGAAGGCTAAATGAGTGAATCACACAAAATTTACACGCAAATCGAAGTAGTTTTTAAAAAAAATAACAAAAGTTATGAATAATTTAAATGTAAACAAAAAATGGGTAACAAAAATAAAAGGTGGATACTACCATGAAGATTTCATTATTGTCTTTATATGAAGATGCTTCTTTTTTACCATTAGATGATGAAATGTATGGTTTGATTTTGATGTGTTACAAAAGTGTTATTTTTTTTAAAGTGTGGCTAAACAAACAAAGTACACTTTTAACACAAAAATCTTCATAAAAAGATGTTTTTAGTATCTTCATTTGAGTAGTTGCCAAAATAAAATATGTCCCTAACAGTGAGTAAAAAATATCTAACTCAGAATGGCATCAAACAAAAGAAGTTGACACTTAATTTTATACTTTGGCAACTAGGAAAAATCAAATACGATGTGGTCAATTGAAAATTACATGCCATAGTCAGATGAAGTACACTGCAATAACCAAGTCGAATAGAAATCGATAAAAAAAATGGTTGAATATGGGAGTGTAGAACAAAGTACACATGAGGTAATGCACGGAATCATAGACCTGTCCACCAATCCCAGGAATCATGCAAGTCAAGAAGAAGGCGCGAGCGCAAACGCTGTTTTAACCGGGTCGGACCATGTCTCTGGTTTAGCAATGCGGGATGTTGGTTAACGAATTCTTCATCTATTCACATCCTTTGGTTAATAACCCACTGCGAATCCCTCAAACCTTCTCTTCACGTTTTCACACCTTTATTGGCTTGTCCATGGAGGGTGACTCCTGTTAAAAAGACCAGCATCATCGCCCAAAGTAAATACACATACTTATTCTCCACAGTGAGTGATTATTTCTCGAGCTAAGGAGGATCTATCTAGGGAATATATTCTTCGCCAGTTGCTGTCCAGTAAAAGGTATTCCCCTGACTCTTCTAATGTTGTCTCTGTCGTCCCTTCAGTGACAATATCACTCAACTTTATATAAAGCATTCACACCGTTGGAGGCAAACGCGGCCATGTGTCGTTTGCAAGAGATTGAGAACTATAATTCGTTAGTTTACATAGCTTGTTATCCACCGTTTTTATCCAACCCAAGGCATCTTTTATCGGTTTACGACAGTGTGAACCATGAGAGTTGTGGGCTATGCGAAAAGAACTACTTTCCTATTGAGACAATTATTTAACTAATTCATGTTGTAAGAATGAAATAGTTTCTCTGCTAGTCCGTTAGCTAACATTAAAAGCAAGCAACGTAGCTCATTTCATTAAAAAGGGCTATCCTTGTGTACTCAATATTCAGGACCCTTCAGCCAGTGTTCTTATTTATTATCCTAGTATATCGGGAAAGCTGCTGTCCTTTTTGCTGCAATAACACCTAATGCTTTTATGATTTGTCAACTTCCAGTGGGGGTATTCATAGCGACTGCAAGTAGACAAATTTTAAGCTGTGAACCACAACAGAGAAACACTGTGCACTTTAACGTTGAACACGGGTCCCAAAATAATTTAACAATGTTACTCCTTATAGATGGTTGCCATTTGTTTTAAACAAAAACATTTTATTAGTCCAGAAATTCAGCACTCGATATGTTATTGCCAATTGTTTTTCCATGATTTTCATTATTACCATGTTATACTCTAAATTATGCTTTCGTTGCTGTGTTCAACTTAGTTACCTTTTCCTAGCTACCTCATTTGTCTCGATGTGGTTGTTTCATGTTTCTTATTTTTTTGGGGTTTCGGGAACCACAAACGGGATGATGACCAAAAACCACTCAGTGCCATTGCATGACTAAGCAATGTAAGCCATTTCAAACTTATTGTTCCTATTATTTTTTGTCCCCATAGTCCAACAAAAAAAGTGTCCAGATATTGGAAAAAAGAAAAAACAATTCGACCCAAAGACCTTTACTTCAAAGGCTCGAACCAACAAAAAAATTTGGTTAAAAAATTCCTAAAAGAAATTTAACCCAGCCCATAAAAGGACATAAAAGAAGAGTGGGTTTAAAAGGCTTTGTGCGCCTTCCATTGGGCAGTACTCAAAACTTTCACCCAATGCAAGAATGAGGTATCATGGTATTCACATCATGTTAACTGAATTAGGGTTCATGCAAATTAGTGGGTGACTTTGATCCCGCACCTAAATATAGTGACCTTTGCCTGACCTCCACTAGCATACGAACCCACGAGTTGGTCACCTAATTAACGGCACCCAACTCCTTCTGCTAGAATGCTGAGGAAAATGGTTGTCTGCAGGTTAACGGTAAAATGGAGAAGGAGATGGAGTTACTTGATGGGCCGGTGGAGGTTTCCTCCGACGATGACGAAATTCAAGAATGGCCTGCATCAAAGCCTTTGAACAGCAGCCCACTCCTCAAAACCATCTTAAGTCATACCCAAACCCCACCGGAGTCGCAGAGGTAATTATGTTCTAGTTCATTTGGTTTTGAGACTTTTTTCGACTATTGGAGCTCATGTTGGAGTTGTGTAAACACAATTTCATTCTCGACCGCAAATTCATTAAACAAACAATTGTCTTTGTGTAGGAAAGAAAACAGCCACGGGGTTCGACAGGTAGGTGACACCTTAAATGTGGCTTCTCAAGTTGTGAAGATCCAACAACAGATAGATGACCTAAAGGCTATAATCGCAAAACAAGGGCAATTCAATGACGATGTGCTCGAAATGCTCCAGCAAGCCATGAGTGGGAAGGACGGTTCACCAATGGTTGGTAGCAACTCCTCGTACATCATTTGGTCTAAGAATAAGGGGACGACTACAACGGAACCCCTGAACAAGCCGGACACCACAGGGCTAAGAACTTACAAACGGTGTAAGACCAGGACCAAGAACAACAGGAATGATGACCCGGATTATGATCCAAAGTTGAATCATATCACCAACTCAGACGATGGATCGTTCAAGTTCAGCCGAGGCAAGGGCAAAAAAAAGGTGTCATTCAAGACTGCTATGCCGAAGTCCGGTCCTAGGGGGAGGCGTAATCTGTTTCCGGCTTCGATGAGTTCACGTGGATGTCACGAACCCAAAATCTCGTATGTCACGAACACGACCGTTAAGATTGCTCGAGCAAGGAACCTTCAATAGAAGTTCATGCTGCATCGAAACCTGGATAGCAGTTTCATGGCGGGAGACATTGGTAAAACAATACCCAAGGTTTGTTCCTTTAACATTGTGGTGGTAATTGAATTTATTCTATTTGATGTCAACTGTTTCTATTTCTGAATGAATTTAAATCCTGCTATCATTTTTCAGGGTATGCCGGTCTCGTTTCAACCTACACTCGACATGGAGATAGAAGGCTTACACTTGGCCATCGCCGCCTACATCTTTAACACAAAACTGGATCAAGAGTGAGTTTTACATATCCACACTTGTATACTGGTGCACGAATTGTGACTCTCTTACAATTTCGCACATATGACCAGCAAGTGCACTGGGTCGTCCAAGTAATACCTTACGTGAGTAAGGGTTGAATCCCACAGAGATTGTTGGTTTGAAGCAATCTATGGTTATCTTGTAAATCTTAGTCAGGAAGTCAATTATGTTTATCAGTTGAATTGCAAATAAACAATAGAGCATGGATTAAGGGTTACTTGTTATGCAGTAATGGAGAATATGTTGGAGTTTTGGAGATGCTTTATCTTCTGAATCTCTACTTTCCTCTGTCTTCTGATTCATGCACGCACGTCCTCCTATGGCAAGCTGTGTGTTGGTGGATCACCGTTGTCAATGGCTACCTTCCATCCTTCCAGTGAAAACTACGCTCACGTGCTCTGTCACAGCACGGCTAATCACCGGTTGGTTCTCGATCCGGTTGGAATAGGATTTACTATCCTTTTGCATCTGTCACTAACGCCCAGCCTTCAGGAGTTTGAAGCTCGTCACAGTCATTCAATCCTTGAATCCTACTCGGAATACCACAGACAAGGTTTAGACTTTCCGGATTCTCATGAATGCCGCCATCAGTTCTAGCTTATACCACGGAGATTCTGATTAAAGAATCTAAGAGATACTCATTCAATCGGATATAGAACGGAGGTGGTTGTCAGGCACACGTTCATGGTTTGAGGAAGGTGATGAATGTCACAGATCATCACCTTCATCACAGTTAAGCGCGAATGAACATCTTAGATAGGAACAAGCGTGTTTGAATGGAAAACAGAAATACTTGCATTAATTCATCAAGACACAGCAGAGCTCCTCACCCCCAACAATGGGGTTTAGAGACTCATGCCGTCAGAGAATACAAAGTTTAGATCTGAAATGTCATGAGATACAAAATAAGTCTCTAAAAGTTGTTTAAATACTAAACTAGTAGCCTAGGGTTACAAAATATGAGTGGACTATGATGGATGATGCAGAGATCCACTTCTGGGGCCCACTTGGTGTGTGCTGGGGCTGAGATTTAAGTGAGTCACGTGCAGAGGCCATTTGTGGAGTTGAACGCCAGTTTTTATGCCAGTTTGGGCGTTCAACTCCAGTTTTTGATCCTTTTCTGGCGCTGGACGCCAGAATTGGGCAGAGAACTGGCGTTGAACGCCAGTTTACGTCGTCTATCCTTGTGCAAAGTATGGACTATTATATATTGCTGGAAAGCCCTGGATGTCTACTTTCCAACGCAATTGGAAGCATACCATTTCGAGTTCTGTAGCTCCAGAAAATCCACTTTGAGTGTAGGGAGGTCAGAATCCAACAGCATCAGCAGTCCTTTTTCAGCCTGAATCAGATTTTTGCTCAGCTCCTTCAATTTCAGCCAGAAAAATACCTGAAATTACAGAAAAACACACAACTCATAGTAAAGTCCAGAAATATGAATTTTTCCTAAAAACTAATAAAAATAGACTAAAAACTAACTAAAACATACTCTAAACTATATGAAATTATCCCCAAAAAGCGTATAAAATATCCGCTCATCACAACACCAAACTTAGACTGTTGCTTGTCCTCAAGCAACTAGACAAATAAAATAGAAGACTAATAGGTTGAGAGGCAATAATATCTCAGAGTTTTTGAATGAAGCTCAGATCCTACTTAGATGAGCGGGACTAGTAGCTTTTTGCTTCTGAACAGTTTTGGCATCTCACTTTATCCATTGAAGCTCAGAGTGATTGGCATCTATAGGAACTTAGAATTCAGATAATGTTATTGATTCTCTTATTTCAGTGTGATGATTCTTGAACACAGCTTCTTTATGAGTCTTGGCCGTGGCCCTAAGCACTTTGTTTTCCAGTATTACCACCGGATACATAAATGCCACAGACACATAATTGGGTGAACCTTTTCAGATTGTGACTCAGCTTTGCTAAAGTCCCCAATTAGAGGTGTCCAGAGTTCTTAAGCACACTCTTCTTTTTGCTTTGGACCTTGACTTTAACCGCTCAGTCTCAAGTTTTCACTTGACACCTTCACGCCACAAGCACATGGTTAGGGACAGCTTGGTTTAGCCGCTTAGGCCAGGATTTCATTCCTTTAGGCCCTCCTATCCACTGATGCTCAAAGCCTTGGGATCCCTTTTAATTGCCCTTGCCTTTTGGTTTTAAGGGTTATTGGCTTTTTCTGCTTGCTCTCTCTCTTTTTTTTTTTTTGCTGCTTTTTCTTGCTTCAAGAATCATTTTTATGATTTTTCAGATTATCAATAACATGTCTCATATTCATCGTTCTTTCAAGAGCCAACATATTTAACAGTCTTAAACAACAAATTCAAAAGACATATGCACTGTTCAAGCATTCATTCAGAAGACAGAAAGCATTGCCACCACATTTAACCAATTAGAATTTGTTTTATTTAAACTCTAAATTTTATTGCTTCTTATTCAAAAGATCTACTATTTTATTCATGTTTAATGATGATGAGAAAAATAAACTATAGCTTAATTGGAGATAAAATCAAATAGATACTAATTACTATTATATGACTTCTAAGGTAGACTTTTTATAAGGACACTGTCACAG